>NW_008707798.1:362723-492066 GCF_000327385.1 Lottia gigantea | reverse complement strand
TTAGGGGGGGGGGGGAGAAACGGAGTCCTTTGGTTGAAATGTCATTGATATTGCCCTATCACATTACAAATATTAGGCACTATATCAAGAGTGAATAATAGTTATTGTTGTATGTAATTGTCTATATTTTGTAAGTTGTAATAGATTATCTAGATGCTCGGCTAAAACACTTTATTTAAATATCATATTATCGACAGTTTCAATCTATGTTTAATTATAATACCCCACATAATAGTCCTATTGAAAATTCTGAATTCATGCCTATTTGACGTACAAATAAGGTTGAAGCGAGCTGTTACAAGAATAATATTTCTAGATCGCAGGCTTCACCGATCATACTAAACGACTTTTCTAAAACAGATGACGGCACTAAAAGAACCCAAATAAAAGACTGATAATATCATATATATCATATTAGAATGTCTCATCAATGGACGAGCCAATAACTGTCTTTAGAGTGAAAATATTGGGGAACATGCGGAGACCAAAATCTGTCAGGTACGTTTCTATCAAGTGTATTGTAAAATAGGTCTAGCATGCTATTTACACATTGTCTAATTGCGGAACCAAGCCTTACAGCCAATTTTGCTATAGTTATGAGTATATATTATATTCTTCTCAAAAGTATTACAGCAGCCATGCAGTGCCTCGATATTGACATGGTGTGGCTGCTCCTACCGAAACACAGCTTAAAGTATGATTGTCGCAAAGATCTTTAGCACGCCTTCTAAAACCTTATAAAAGCAATAAGATTGTATCTTCATATATATTGTCATTGATGAAGGAAGTGACTTGAGTCATCTTCACTATTCATGGATAAGGCGTCAAGTTATTAATATTGGACACAAGACATATCGTCCCAATTCAGCAAAGTTTAGCCTGTTATATATACTACAAAGTAGCGTGGTTAAATTTAGATTAAACATTCCAAAATCTAATACAACTCACAAAATTTCTCAATTTTTTAACAATATGGATCAAAAGTTCCTCACTTGGATCTAATAATGTGTGTAAAGTTATATAAAGTAAAGTAATGTGCGATATACCGCACATTAATACATGTATATATATCTTGGCTTATTGGCCACTATTTCACTAACAATTTAAATAATTATGAAAATATTCTTGAAGAATAGTGGATGCTTTTATTTGGTTAGGCGTAGGTATGGTATTGAAAAGCTCCCTTAACATACTGAACTCGAAAAAGGAGAGGACTAATACCGCGCTTCTGGCAAAAATATCCCTCATTGCACACTGTACATGTATATATAGTGTTGTTCGTCAAGCCCTAAAATATATTGGTCCATTGCATGCTTTCATAATTTACATCCATAAAGCAATTCCTTCTTTAAAATGATATGTAAAAACCAAGGCCCTTTTATATGCAAAACAGGGATCTTCTTTTAATTCGTTCATCCGTGTCTGACTGCGTTTTTCAACTCATTACTTATTCTGTTAATTTAATCATTGAAAATATAATTATTTTGATTAGTTAATTTTAAAAGTCGAATATTTTTAAATATTTAAATATATACGTGTCGGTCGTAAGATTGATACAGTATTGCTATATGTAGAGACTAGATGAATATTCATATTATACCATCTGGTGACTGAATCTCCCTTGTCAATCATGTACACGCGGAGTTTACCGAACATTGGCGGAAACTTACGAGAGAAATTAAGATTGAACCGTCATATGTCTGTTCTGGTATACAGAATGAATATGGAAATTATTTTGGTATTAAGTTTTTAGTGAAAATCATCAAATTCTTGAATCGGTGTGCTTATTAAGGTGAGACTATATAATTATGATTTAGGTTGCCAATTTAGAAACGCGCTTCCTGGAGCTCTTTTTTTTTCTCTCCCGATCAGCCAAATTTCTTACTTTAATATAACTAATACAATATTAGACATGAAAAGTTTTTACAATTTTGCTCATCTGTCTTGCTGCTAATGTAATAACGGAAATTTCTATGAAATTTAAAGCAATGATAAGTTTAGAAATATTGCCTATTCTGTATATTATAATGAAAGTTACATTTATTAGAATAATTATTAATAATTATAGAAATAATAGTTCTTGATATACTGTAGGTTAATTCAGGCAGAACATTATTATTCATGACTCACTTTAACTTTATAGAAATTACATCAAGTTATATACAGAACAGAACAGATCTACAGTATTGACATTGTAATTTATCTTAATCAACTCATTTGCTGAAAAATTATATTTACTTTGATAAAATAAATGAATTGTTAAAAGTTGCTACATCGATAAAAAGACTAGGAGAATTTTTTTTTTATTACAGCTGGTGCTTGTTATTATGTAACGCTGTTGGTTTCCAAAATTTTCTATAAGAATTGTATTTCAAAATGGAAATACACAGTACATCCAGATATTATATGTTAATGAGGGGCACGTGGTATTATTTATTAAATGTCAATTAATCATTACCACGATTCATATCCCCTCAAAACCAATTAATATAGCATAAAGATTTCATTAAACAAATAAATATCTCATCAATTTATACACCATACAACTTCAATTTTGTTACTTTATTTTAGCATGTATATATGTGTTTTAAACACGGCATCCTTTACATGGACCAAAATATGATGAAAATAGATTATTGATTTCTTTGAGGTCAAACTTCTTTTTATGAACAGGCACGACTTTGTTATGGTTCACACGACTCCAAATGATATAATATGTACATGTATTATTATTGACGATTTAGGAAATTCGACAGTTTCTCGTAGGAATTTACACATGTATTAATAAACCAAAAAAAAAAAAAACGAATGTTATTCGGAAAGGTATGTTTGGCTGAATTAGACACAGTTTACTAATTATTATTAATAAAATGAAAATCAGAAGACCGACATTTACATATTGATCTCAACAAATGTAGCGAAAGATCTTTTTTTATAAATTCTAAAGTAAAGGTTTCTGGTAACATATCGGCATGATATTTTGTAAGTAAGCGTTTACCATACTAAGTTAAAAGAGCTAGAAAGAAAGGTAAAATAGTGGTATGAAACAGGTGTTTTTAAAACATCAATAATACACATTTTATTTCAATCAGAGGCTTTTCTCTCCTTTTCTCTATTCAGTCTTTATAATTACTGATATCACAGGTGTTGAACTGAATTTATTACTCCTTTATTTTATTACAATCATTCTATATATGTACGGATTGCATAGCATATTACGTGATGAGGGAAATTTTATTGAATAAAGCTAGCTTTCCACGTCTAACTAAAGTTTATATATACAGTTGAATTGATTTGGTTACTTCCCTTTATTTTGTTAAAATGACGTCTGTTGTAAGTGTTGTTACAAGTCTAAATCCTATATTAAGCCAAATTCATTCAGCAGTCATTTATGAACATAAATGTATATATTTTTTCTGAAATTTGCATGATATTCTGTTTTGCCTGTTTTGAATGACAATAAAGAAATGTAATAAATTAGAAAGATAATCATTTGTATCTACAAGGAATTTAGCTGTTATAATAAATTACATATTATATATTCCTTTATTCTATATAGAATATTAAAAGTAAGGTTTTAATTGAATAGTTAAAATTGAAAGCACGTGACAATAGTCACCTGTGCCACCTACCATAAAGTGTTAGAATCAATATAAAGTATTTCACCTGTTACCATATTGAGGTGTTTTATCTCGTGCTCCTAACTCCAGTTTCTCTCTCAAAATTATTATAAGCTAAAATGCGCCCCACGTGATAACTGCACATAATTTCAGTCTAGTATTTCCAATATTTGATCAGAAATTGTAATTTGTGTGAGGATGTGAAGGTGTTAGTAGATCAGTAGTACATCAACTAACAATAACTGTAAGTATATTCAATAATATCATTTTACACAGTTGTCGGTCTTAAAATATTGACTCGAACCAAACATTTCAACTTCTACAAGAAATGGACATGATGCTTTAACTTTCAATTTTTTTTACATCAAATTATTTTTCAAAACGTTTACAAAGAAATTATGTCTGGTGTTCTTAGTGGTGTTGTTTATACACTGTTTCAGTACCTCATCAATATCTTTTTATTACTTCGATATCGACAGTCACGATGTCACATCTGAGGAGGGTTTTAAAAATTTGATATTTTATCTTTTTTCACATCGACCTGTATCATTAAAAGTGTACTGAGAAAGATTAAACTATGACGAATTTGTGAAAGGTTGGTTTGGTAAATAGGTATTTGAATTGCAGGACACAATAATTAGCCGATACTGTGTGCTTCAGAAACCAGTAATTATTTTCTTCATCATGTATTGAAAATATCTTAACATTACCATTTTGGTGATTATATAATACGCAAAAATTACAACCAAATATTTTTACATCCTGATTATTTGGAATCATCGTGTCGACGGTGCCACGTTTTAAACATGATTATTCATATTCAATTACAAATATGTATGCACGAATGAGTAGAATAATTTTATTCAATAAGTGTAATAGAGAGATTGGTAACATATGATGTTTTTAACTAACAATATATATGAGTTTATATCAGGTAGACAATTCATTATTTTACCTGACATTAATAAGCTACTGATTAGTTTATTAATATTCATTTTCAAAATTTAAATTATGTAACTTTTAAGCCCTATATCAATGACATAATTGATATTGTGATCTGAGTGGGTTCGGGAATATCTCTACATCGTTTGTGCTGGGTTAATAAGACTCAATTGGATGAAAATTTCAATCTGATTCATTCTTTACATCACAATTAAAGCAATAAGTTTGGCACTTGGCATTTATTTCAGTTATAGATTTATCATATTTTAGATCTAAGTTTTGTGATAGTCGCCAACGAGTCCATTATGTCTCCTGTACCAATGAGAATTGATAAACAGCTGACACCTTGTTCAAAATATAATTCTGATTCATAGTCTCTCTTTACAAACTAACAATATGGTGCACACAATAAAATACTGATGTTCTACTCGATTATTAAATACGTTACTTGATTAAGATATCACCCAATAGTATCAACATTAAAAGTGTTGAAATTTAAAATTTTAACGAAACAAAGAAAACCAATGAACTTATACCATTTCATTTTAGACCCAAGAATATTATGCTATCTATATAACCTAGGAATTATCCATGTAGGCGACACAGGTGCAAATGATACACTGCGTGACTGCAAACAGTTCCCACCTCCATGTATACCTTGATGCATGAATGCAAAATTTTGTTTTAATATTTGTCAATGCAAGATTCTTAAAAACCTATCCAGACCTTACCTATAAAGATACCTACCTTGAATAATCGATACTACATATATTGAAAATTATCGTTGCTATGGCAACATAAACTACCCTAGTAACAGATGTTTACATCTGTAATTAATGTGTTTAAAATAATTGAATATTGCCTCAGTATAATAGCCTAGAATCTTAGTCACTTTTATTCAAAATTGAAATATAGGCCACACATACTAGGTCACTCTGGCCAGCCAACAGAATTTTTTTATGTTTGTTTGAACTGATTTAGTAATATTTTAATCAAATTTTAATCTGTAAATACACTGTAAAGTGTACAATTATCTATTCCTCATTTCAGATTTAGACAATATTATATAGACTAAGTATAAATTGAGTAACCTTAATGGACGCTATGGTAATGTTGAAACGAGACAAAAGTAGATGTACCGTGACCTTTGTGACCGTTATAATGGGCATTTAGAATTGAAGTGCTCCTTATTACGATCAGAAGGGTCTCGTTCCTTTATATCATCATCAGAAGTACAGGATTGAGGGAACCAATGATTGTCAGAGTTAAATACGCGGCAATGAATGTGAAGGTTGTTGTCTGTCATGGTAACTATAAGTAGTGGTGCCGCAGGTATGATATTGATGGCTACCTGCTTCATCACTATTTACTGTTAATCTGATAATGTCACCAAGATGGAGTTTTCTGTAGTAAAGAGAGTTTATTTCATGAGTATAGGTCCTAAATTGAAGTCTCATTTTCTGAATCGTTTATTAATTTGAAAGAGAATGGAGATTGGTTACTGAGGGTTAAGAGAAAAAAGGTTACTGATCAGAAAAAGTTGGTGATTTATTTTCAACAGTTGGTTAATTAGGCTAATAATCTAACAAAGGAGGAAATTGAATGCGTCGTATTCTTTGAAGAATTTTTAACTGAGTAACGCTCAAACAAGATTTTCTCACAAATCTTGGTAACTACCCTGTTAAAATGAAATAGATGTTCCAAAATATTGAGTATTTGAATGTCAAAGAAATCCATGTCAATTGAGTGGCTATTTCGTAAGTGGTACCTGTTTTAACATACATGTATATTGGTAGGTCTTAAGAGTGTAGACTAACAGATAATGTGATACAACATTTTTCTAAAAAAAAAAAAAAAAAAACAAATTACAATGTTAGTAACTGGGTATTCTAAGAAAATATCGTATCTGAAAATGTGGTCAGACAATGAATTAGAGAGTCTTGTTACTCTAGTAACAGGCCAACACGATTGTATGTTTATAGGAATGGAAGTAACTGACTTTCAAACGAAAAGTTGTTAACTGAGTGTTCCAAGAATAGTTGTTATCTGAGTGTTCCAAGAAAAGTCTTTATGTGATTGTTCCAACAAAAATGTTGTTATTAGAGTATTTCATGAATAGTTGTTATCTGAGTATTCCAAAAAAAGGTTGTTAACTGAGTGTTCCAAAAACGTTGTTATGTGAGTGTTCCAAAAAAAAGTTGTTATGAGTGTCCCAAGAAAAGTTCTTAACTGAGTGTTCCAAGAACAGTTCTTATCTGAGTGTTCCAAGAAAAGTTGTTATCTGAGTGTTGCAAGAAAAGTTGTTATCTGATAGTTCCAAGAAAAGTTGTTATCTGACAGTTCCAAGAAAAGTTGTTATCTGAGTATTCCAAATAAAAAGTTGTTATCTGAGTGTTCCAAAAAAAGTTCTAAACTAAGTTTTCTAAGAAAAGTTCTTCACTGAGTGTTCTAAGAAAAGTTGTTATCTGGTATTCCAAAACAGTTGTTATGTGAGTGTTCCAAAAAAAAAGTTGTTAACTGAGTGTTCCAAGAAAAGTTGTTATCGGAGTGTTCCAATAAAAGTTGTTATCTGAGTATTCCAAGAAAGTTATTATCTGATTGTTCCAAGAAAAGTTGTTATCTGAGTATTCCAAGAAAAGTCGTTTTCCGAGTGTTCCAAGATAAGTTGTTATCTGATTGTTACACGAAAAGCTGCTATCTGATTGTTCCACGAAAAGTTGTTATCTGAGTGTTCTAAGAAAAGTTGTTAACTGCGTGTTCCAAGAAAAGTTTTTATCTGAGTTTTCCAAGAAAAGTTGTTATCGGAGTGTTCCAAGATAAGTTGTTATCTGGGTGTTCCAAGAAATGTTGCTATCTGATTATTCCAAGAAAAGTTGTTATCTGAGTGTTCTAAGAAAAGTTGTTATCTGAGTGTTCAAAGAAAAGTTGTTAACTAGGTACCAAGATATCTTGAGTTCTCTTGGTGTGGTTCACGTGGTAATACATTTATCTGAGCGCCAGGTTCTGAGATAGATTGTTTACTAAGTGTTCTAAAACTGTATGACTGGTTGTTAATTTAGTACTCTAGGAAAAGTTTTTTCTAGTGTTTTGAGAAAAGTTGTTAACTGGGTGTTTTTAAAAAAGGTTGTTTACTGAGGGGTTCTAAATAAAGTCGTTAACTATAAGTACATGTAAACTATACTCCAGGAAAGCTGTTTACTTAGAAAACTATTTAAGGTACTTTCAGATGAGAAGTTAACCGAATGGGCCAAAAAGTTGTATTTTTGTTGTAAGCAGCGAATATTGTATAAGGATTTGTTTGAAATAATGTTATAGTCAGATTGTATATATGCAGTAAACAATTTATCGTGTAAAGTTCAGATACAGATACCTGAGAGAGAATATCATGAGGAAGCGTAAAGTAAATGAAATGAACAATGATGGAAAGCTGAATATGGGCAGTGAATGGTGATTAACAGAAACAAACAAAACAAAGATCGAAGTAAATACTAAGTACTGGTGCCGCGGGAGGTTATAATTGATTACTCCTGCGACTCTTGTGCTTACTATGTCAAGCGATCAATAACATCATAGACTTCTTCAAACCAATTTGAATATACCTTTCACAGAAAGCCAAATTTACCAATTATTTAATGTAGAAATTATAATGCAACAAAATCAGTTCTTTGAATATCAAAAAGTCGGAGGTCGTTAAACTGGTCACATATGTTTCAATTTCTATCTGAATCTATATCCAGAGTTTTATGAATTATATGATATTTGCACGACAATAACATGGCTGATTATTACATCAATATTATATTAACTTCTAAAATCTAAATATCCACTGACCACAGGTTTTATGGACATTTCATTTCAAAGAATTCCAAATATTGTGTCATACATGCCCTGCCTGTCTAGTGACAACTATGAATGCTCTGGATAAACTCATAACAATCGTTACAGTTCAATTTCATAGGTTAATAATGCAGGCACCATAAATACAAATGTTGCCAAAGAATTCGATTTTGGACCATAAATCATATATTATGTTAATATGTTGATATCAGTTTATGTCAAATGCAAATTAATTTCGATATGTTACCTAATGGTTCACATAAAGAGCTAACAAATCACAAATTTGATCAGATGACGCCATCGAGTCATATTACAAAATTTAATATCAATATTGAATTGTTCAGTTTTTCGGAATGGAAGGCAAGACAGAAGAACATGTGTCAAGCCATGTTCTTGTTTTTTTTTTTAATATCTGATAGACCTTTTATGTATATTCTTGTGTTTTGTTATTAAAATATATAGGGTATGCCTATTGCCTATAGGAAACTGTGTGGGATGAGGGTGCGGATGGTTTGTGAAAAGGAACCGCAGAATTTTTCATTGTACAGTTCGCATTTTGTGATGTCATATAATATTTCACCAGTAAAGAATTCAGTGGATCAAACTTGATCTATTGTGAATTTGTTGATTGTTCTACTTATTTGTTCTCTTAGGGTCTTCAGCAGTTTGACTGAATTGGAACCGGGAATTGTACAAATTGATGCCACAAGTGTCTCCAATAAACATAAAATAAGATTAGACAAATGTCTTCAATCCCTTTTAAAAGGTATAGTTCTGTTGACTTAGCTTGAAACAGTTCTTGTAATATTTACCGCACAAACCAATGATTATACTGAAACATTTCAACAAAACCATACCAAATTAAACCTCTTTCCAGATATCATTGACAGGGCCATAACTAGGGTATTTTTTCTCTGAGGCAGCTGCGACACAACGCAACGCTTTCAAAGCACTTTAAACCGTAACCATCTTAAAGGTACGTTCACACTAGCACGAAATTCCTTGCGAACAGCCAAGCAAATTCGTGAATTAAAACTAAGAAAATACCTGTAACGATTTTATTCCCCTGAACGAAAAAAATGGGTCCGATTGCCATTTACCCGAATTCAGTCCGGTGTGGTGTGAACGGATGTATGTCCTATTTATTATCTCCATCTGCTCGCAAATTCGTTACTAAATTCCGTTTGCTGTTTCGTGCTAGTGTGAACGCACCTTAACTGTAGACATCAAATAGACGATACATTTTACATCATATTTATATTCTTAATTTTTAAAAAACAAAGTTCATTGTTTGTTAAATTCTGCATTGATGTATTTACGGCCTTAGATTGATATACACTGTTTCAACAAAATCGAACGAAGTTTGCTGTTTTCCATAAGAAATGTAGTTGTATGAAGAGACAAATAAACTAACAGACAGAAATATGTACATGTATGTGTAGTTGTATATGTATGTGGTTATACACAGCGCCGTTAAGAATGTTGTTCATTCATTATTTCCGATCATCATTAAAACTAAAACGGAAGAAAACCAAACATATATAACCATCCGTTTACTCTGCAGTAATCGTGGGTCAAAATAAGGCAATTTTAGCACTTAAAAGCATAGTCCAGTGCTTTAAAATTAGCGGAAATTTGACCGTTCTCTCATATAAATCGATAAGGATCTCTCATTATTTAAGCTAGTTGACCAGGCAAGATAAGGTTGGCCATAGCTGAATCTAAAAATGATACAGATATTCAAAGGAGTAAATAGACTGTAAGACCAAAAAGATAGCCATGCTACCTGGCACGTACGGCATTTTCATTAAATGTCGAATTTTGAAATCCTAAAATAAATATGGAGGATAACCTTTACCCTAAAAATCTATATACTAAAAAATGAAAAATGATGTCAAAACCCTTTAGAATTCTTGGGCTTAATATGAAATATTTCAAATGCTAACAATAATAACATATTATTAATAATAAATTTATATGAACATAATTAAATACTAAGATAAATATTCATAATTTTCAACATACTCATACATAGTATACTGTATATATATACAGTGGTGTAACCTATTTTCGTGCATATAAGGATTCAACACCGAATTACGTCAAAATTAAAAAAAAAAAAATTTTGTCTTAGATATTTTCTCAGATATTCTACAGAATAATTAAAATTGGTTTGTTTCGATTTTCTCTATGATTCTCTCACTTTGATTCATATTTCATGTGTAACCAACTCGACAACGGCGGCAAAATACGTCACCTATTTTCGTGTACAATGTTTGATTTATAAATAAGTCGAGAAAAACACGCCGATGGATACCCAGTGATATAATAAACTTCTCTTAGTATTTATCTTTAATATCAATTCATTATACCTAGTGACAATTCCTTCAAAAAACAATGAATTAGAAAAAAAATAGTGACTGACAAAATAAGATACGTAGCGTGATTTATTGCTAAAAGTCACTGATACAACATAAGAATATGGCCCACATTGTATTCCATAGAATTTTTCTGCTGACACGGAATCCGCAATTTGATCACGTGACTTCTTTCGTTGGACTACGTTCAAGCAGACGACACTTGTAATTTTGATTACCGCTAGGGATAAGGAAATTCGACTGATAAAAAATTGTCACGTTTGGTAATGACTGAAATCCGCCATTTTGTATTTGTCAAATTATACATTAATACATTTTACCTTGCTTGAAACTACTGGATTCACTCTACTTGCTGGCATTGTACAAATAACCCAAACAAGCAAATGGGGAGGTCACGCGAGGTCGCACATGTACATTATCAATCATTTCCGGAGATGCACGAAATTAGGTTACTTGACTGTAGTCAAATCATTTTCTCCATATGCATATCAATTAGGTTGCCGTGACTTTGTCAACCAGTTGTCTCTGACCATATTAATCAGGTTGTTATTTTGAAATGTTGGACAGGATGTTGATTAGAAGTCTTATTAAATAAAAGTGACCACTATATTGTAGAATATAACTAATCTAATTGGAATGATGTGTTTTATGGAATAGAGTTTTACATTTATATATTATCCTCTTTCACATATCAAATCAATGACCTACAATATAAAATAACATACTATATAGAAATAACATTCCAGAATTTAATTTTAAATAATTAAAATAAGAGTTAAACAATATGACATCAAATATATGATCTATATCCTGTTTTTACCATTTCATACCAACAACAAAAAACTAATGAATTCAATTTGAATATTACAGATTGAATCAAAGAAAAACACAATTTGAGAATATATTTTTATTCATGGTCTGTATTTGTAATACATATGTTGCATATCTTATTATAAATTAACTAGAGGAAATGAGGACAAGAAGTTGTGATATGTTTGTAATTCTGAGATAGGATATAATAAATATGTGATAAATAAAAACTTACACTTTGTTCCATCATGATAGGATCTAGACAGCGATGCATTGTACTACAAACAATTTCATCTAATAATACTTGTACTAAACTGTAATAGATAACAAATATTAACATGTAACCTATTTCACACCAAACAGTTCTTGATCTTAAAACTTAAGACATAAAACTGCTACTTTCAATGCAATTGTCATCCTCAAAACATGCTTTACATTGCCTTTACACTACAATATAACCAATCAAATAAATTGCCAATAAAGATTTAGTTTGTCTTTTGGTTAAATTTAGGTTCACCCTGATTCTATTCATTTTTGTGGGCACCCAATTTTGTTTATTTGTCCTCAACAATATAGTTGTGGGGGAGTTAATTCAGGATTCAACTTTTCAATAGTATTTTTGATTGAACGTGAACACCTGACACCGCTCTCTAATAAGATTGTGAAAAAAACAGGTGAATGCACAGTAGAGAATAAATTTCATGAAAATTAGCAATATCAAAGGAAATTACATTCGATCATGTAATTAATAAGAGCACATAATTTTGCAGATTTGACAAATTAAACTCAAGGAATTCAACTATTTGCTAATGGAAATTTCCACATAATAGGTTTATAGAATTGATATCTGTTGAATATCTGTAAAATAATTTGTCAAATTATTCATAAATTAATGCATTAGGTGAAGCGTAGAAAAGATATTATATAGTATGAAATAATGACTATGGTAACATGTGGATAAACTACTGAGTATAATTCATTGAAATTCAGTCTGCCATGAAAAAAAATTAGAAATGCCACATTGACAAAGTTGAATATGTTTTGAATATATTCATTGATCACTAGGATATAAATAAATATAAGTTAACATTGTCATATCATATTTTTTTTGCATTAATGTCAATAGAGGGAGTTACATATTATTTGTTGGTACTTGTATATTTTTTTAAAACAGTTCAATTTTTAGAATTTTCACTACTGCTCTAACTTGAAGAACTGACAGAATTCATGATCTGGAAGTTTAAGAACTATTTCAGGCCTAAAATGCATGCAAGTTTCAGAATCTCTATCACACCAAGAATCCTATTACACTGATTACTGGAGTCTCGCTGAATTTGTGAAAAATCATTAGAAAACAGTTACTATCTCAAACCTTACCAAACATCAAAGCATTTTTGGGGAATGTTTGATTATTGAAATCATATTTGAGGTGTCTAGAAAACCCTACAAACACACCCAATCTTATTTCTTGTAAAAACACACTACTCACATTATGTCTATTTGTAAAAAAAAAATCTCAGTTCAAAGATTATTTTCAGATCACAAAAATTAACTATTGAGTTATCAGTATAAAAATATCCCAACATTGGAAGAAAATATCTTGCACTAAAAATGATATATAACTTATTCGTATTATGAAAGATCAGTGCCCTATAAGCTACTAACATGATAGGGAAATAAATTTTCTTTTTGCGCAATTTACCAACATTCCACACTGGCCATGCGTTTCATCTGCATTGTCTTAGTCCACTCTATTAAAAATATTATTTTAAATTTATATTGAACTATTAGTGTGACATGCAGTTTTTGGAAAGTGTATTTCTAACAAAGGTTCATTTATAATATTTTAATGGACTTAAGAAATCTATAAGAAATAATAAACCACTGTAGGTCTATATTGTATATAAGAGTATTTATAACTAGTGAATATAATAAGTTATAGGTATAGTTATGTTATTATGTTAATGTAATGTAATGAAACATGATGTAATCTATATATGAAATCATCAATACATACTTCTCATCACATACAAATCTCCATAAATATAGCTGTAAATAGTGTGTATCAACTTGTATTTGTTGTAAACCATAACGACCAAATGTACGTAATCTGACACATTCTAAAAATGTCTGAAAAAATTTAATGAGACCCAACATTACTACATAATTGTAGATTAAATAAATTTAACATTGTAAATTAATTCTATTACTCTGGTATAAAAAATATAATAACTGCTAGAACTGTTGGTAATACATCACTACCATTTGCATGCTATTTTGTCAACTGACCATGTCAATATATTCACAGAAAATTGAGTTTGATCTCACAGACTCCAACATTATTGGCAAATTTAGCAGTCAAATCAAAAATTAACAGGCCAGTATAACTTAATTATTATCCGTACAATAAAGCATGTTCAATAAAAGTAAGCATATGTAATGGCTTGATTAATATCTCAAACCCATACACCATTGCTTTTATGAACATATAATAAAACAGAATATCAATCATATACTTCAAACTGTATTTATTTTCACATACCCCATCAATTGTACCTACCTTTAAACTTATCTTTATAATTCCTGTTAATACAGAAACTTTGGATGATTCCACTGAACTAAAGATCTCTATTTTCTCAGAGAATAATTTCTGTATGTTGCTGATTAAACTGTTATCAACACTGAATATATAGAAAAACAGATACGTTTGGTACAAAGATAAAAGCATTGTAATGCTCCGTAGAGATATGTTCGGTAATATCTTAAGAAATATGCTTTGTAGGCTACAGTTGTAGTTGCAAATGGTAAGGAGGTAAAAATATAGACAATCTTTCCATTTTCAAATATCTTAATAGAAAATATAGAAATTTACCTAGGAGAATAGCTCCAGGGTGGTTTACGTTGTTGTTGAGATTGACTATAGGTATGTGTTCTACGACTAGAATCACTACTACGCTCTTTACGTACACCTTCTTCATATAACTGACCAACTTGTACATCAATATAGGTTATATCTTCTACAACACGTTTCATGACAGCACGAACATTACGGGGTTCTATAGTATTTAACCAATCTCTTGTCTCTACACTCTTTCTTAACATCTGTCAAAAATAAATAAATCAGTATCTCAATGAATCAATATTAATGAACAAATAAATAAATAAATAATCAATAGTATTCTACCATCTTAGTATCTATAGAATGTGGGAACAAAAAGCTGATATACCAAAGGTTAGTATTTTGAAGATGAACACAAAAAGTCAATGTTTTAATCAATAAATTTCAATAGCTTTCTGGCAAAAAAAAAATGCAGTTTTATATCACATCACCACATGGCATGACTGCAGAATTTATTATTGTCAAACTGTAAAAGTTTATTCTAATGGGTATTTTTATGCTATTTATTACAGTAATATGAAATTATAACTTTACTAACAGAAATAACTGTTGAAAACTATTAGTAAATGAAAAGAAAACAAACCTGAGAGATGGTCAAACCTTGGACTCTAACATAATGATTTAATAATTTTTGAGCTGTTTCTTTAGCCCATAATAACATTTCAGATACTAATGTTGTATTACTCTTATCTACCACTAAAAACTGTTCTTCTGTTAAACTAACCTACAATAAAAAGCTAGCAGTGCAGATGTAGTACATGAGTTTACTGTTCTACCCAAATTATATAGCATGGATTGGTCATCACTGTTAACTAAAATTGACCAGGTAGTTATATATTATTTTCAAATTTATACTCAGAATCATATTCTTTTCACAAGGATATTTGAATTCATATTGGTTATAAATGTTCCAATTGCAGCTTTTACAATCAGTCAGAGTGGACAAATTTCACAAGTTCAATTATTCAAGTCTATTCCCTTTTCCATATCATTTATTCATATTGTATAAATTAGGTTTACCAGACATATAGTAACCTTGTTAAGTGTTCCTTTTAATATACATGTAATAGAAATAATAATTATCAATACTGACACATTGTGATACTGTTTACACCTGTCACTCAATTAAAATAATAGAAGATTTTCAAACCTGATACTTACCAAATATGAAATAGATGTTGTTTCTAGATCTGATGAATATTTAGCTAATATTAATAATAAAGATGGTGGAATAGATCCTTTTTCACCAACGCATTCACAAAAATCCTGAAATAACAAGATTGAACACTTAATAAGCCTGAAAACATAAAATTAGAAACATAAGCTCGATTGAAAAACATAACATGATTGAAAAAATAAACAAGATTTCGTTTTCATGACACAAGTCTTTGGAATCTTTCTGATTAAGGAACAATAGAAAAAACATTTGACAAATTGTGGTTAATGACAGACTTACATTACAAGTAGTACAGATATGTTTTATAAAGGAAACAATCAACCCTTCTCTAACATCTTGACTACAGAATGGTCCACGGAAATATGGTTTCATAGCAAAGGTTATATCTGGAGCTGTAAATGCCTGCAAATAATAAAACATATCTGGACATATATTCTCTACAAAAGAATAATGGTACTTGCAATATCTGTACCAATTTTTGTATCCTACAATCTACATAAAAGTTTTAGATATAAAATTTCTGTTATAATATCACAGGAAGAAGAGTATAAGATCTGATTTAAATAAATTAATATTATAACCCATCTTAACAATGTCAAACTATTACGAAATCCATATTTATACCTTGACTGCAATAGTCATTTTTCTTGTATCATGGAAGTTTGTAAATGAAGTGATTTGATAGCATAGAATGCTAGCCAATACAGCCAATCAGAGGCTTAGCACACAAAGCTATAATGTTTACATCCTTTTTGTTGAAGATTCTGAATGGCTGTATTCACAGGCATGCAATCTAATCAAATTGAAGCATTCATGAATACAAGAATAGTGGCTATAGTACTAGTTAATCTAGATTATAAAATAACTTACTTGTAAGTTATTCAAAACAGATCTGATTTGGTCCATAACAGATGATTGCATATTAGTTAATAATTCAGCTAGATTAGCTGCTCCATCATGTTTACCAGCTGGTCTAGGAGCTGCTAATTTCTGACGTATATCAGTCATGCAATCTGCAACAGAATAAACAGTCTTATAATAAACCTTTTGTTCAATCTTAGATATTCTTTAAACACAAGATGTTGAATAAGATATAGCTATAAAACCATTAGAAAACAAGTTTCTCTAATGACAAAACATAACTCATATCCTTATGATCTTTAAAAATCTCTACAAGTTCCTAGATTTTCAAGATAAGACAAACAAAGAGAGGGATATATGATAAACTTTCTTACCAGTAAAATGTTGTTTTAAAGCCAATAAATAATGTTCTACCCTATCTCTAGCAGCTTTAGATACAATCTCTAATCCAGCCCTACAATACAAATCAAGTACTTATACCATAATACTGTCTGTACCATTGTCTGACATTCTTCAACTAAATTATAAAACCTGGTTCAAAAAGTAATTGAAACTTCTCTGTTGATTTCATATTTTTTTAGAGTATTTGCCAAATTACTTGATATATTTGAAACATCCGTAGTATATAAATAAAACACTATTATGGATATACTACTCCTCTTTAATTTAAGCAACGTTTCAATTCGTATACAGGATTCTTTTTCAAGCAATGTTCTAGTAGAGTAGTATATCCATAATAGTGTTTTATTTATATAATGTTCTATCTACTTCTAAATGTCATTCAAGGATTATCTGTAGTATATTCTAGAAGCAGTGTTTAACAACATGTTATGGTGAAAAAATTTCAAAATCAGACTTTTCTTGCAATAAACAATACCAAGATTATTCCTGTTTTTAGGAAATTGTCATCCTCCTTTAATACTGGAAACAAAATGAACTAACCTAGAGAAGTCTGTATCAGGTAAAAGTTTATTCATAGCTTGTAATCTACGATGAAATCTATCTAAAGCTCTTACTAGTATAGCATTATCACCAGTTTCTTTCTACAAATAACATAATATCCTTAAATACACACAACCTATCACAAACAGATAATCATCAGAGATTAAATAGCCCTCTATCTTGACTGTGTTATTGTTTTTCCCATCCAAAAGAAGTAAATAATAATACATACCTCAAGTTGAACTCTTCTTTGAACATAATTAAAATACTGTTCCATTAAATCAGTTACAAAAATAAACAATTTTCTCAGAGCAATGGTATCTAAATTCTCACTGTAAATATACATAATTTTACATCAGGAAACTCAAAGCAGATGGACTATACATTTCCTCAAATTTCAGCAGAAATAATCTCTTTTGTGCATGTTTTTGCATCATTTCTTAATGTTTCTTTAACATGATAAACCAATGGCCAATAATAAAAACAATCTCTACTTACTCATCCTGATATCTGTTAAGAAACATATCTTTATAAGATGCTATAACTAAACATATATTACTTAAATAACCATTACAACCATTATCTACAAATTCTAATATATCCTAAAATGGAAACATATACTTCTGACAGGGCAATCTTAGGAGGAGGTTGTTCATGGATTCATGGAACCGACCAGATGTTCAATTAAACAATTTGAAACAGGATTCAGAATGCGTTCCACCTGTGTCGAAAATAGGAGGAGTAGACAGAATTAGAACAGATACAACCTGTTCAGAACTAACCAATTAAGCGCAACCCATGTGTTCTTACTTGTTACAATCTTGAATCAAACTTTATCTTTGATCATAATCAAGATGTTTAATGTTAAAATCACACTTACCATAGGAGTATTAAGATAAGCTTGTGAAGGTCGTTCTAAATCTGTAGCAGTTATTTCACCAGCTTGAAGTTTAATCTGATGATCCAAAACATTCAAATCTTCATCAATTTTTTGTCGAGCACTGTAGATAACAATAGGTGAAATAGGTCTTATGACAAGCAAAATTTGAACAGAATACAGCAATCATATTTATTCAAATTTTATTTCATTTCTATTACTATTGATGCCATAAAACCTTACTTAACAGAACTTTAAAAGCTTTACTCAAAACTTTGACTAATTTAAACCATACAAATGCTATATTCAGTAAATGCTTTTAATACAAAACAACTCTGTCACTATTTGCTACACAGGATTAAGGAAACAGAAAGTTTTAAAAGTATGAAACAAAACTCTCTACGTAATCAGATCTAAAAGAGTACAGAAACTTACTGAGACAGAAATTCATCACATAAACTTTCTGGTGGTTCATTTAATTGTAATAATAAATCAACACATTCTGCTAATTGTTTGGGAGAAGACTGAAATATAAACAAAATCCTAATCAAAATAGTCAGTCTTCATAAGCATGATCTTGAATAAAAATAAGACATAAGACTCCAATCCTTTCATCAACTACTGAAATACATTGGTTGGTTTAAAGATTCATCTGACAAAAATTATTATAAACAGAATATATTTTAAATGGGAATTATAGTAAAATAGTCAAAACAACTTAAGAATAATGCTTGTGTTTTTGTATTAAATATATTTGCCAACATTTTGGCTAAAGGGACAACACTCTCATTCAGTTAAACAGTTCACAATAAATAGTTGGACTCACTCCACTAAAACATTTTATACAAATGTAGTCCAGGTCATTTTTAGAAATCTTCTTTCTCTCTCCTTTTTGGGGTTTTTGCATGCCTATTTTTGAGTAACTTTTGGTCTAGATTTTGATTTTTGGAATTTGATGTCTGAAATTACATTATCTTTAAGATTTGGTGAGATGATGAGAGACCTAAAGGTGGAAGGCTAATTCTAAAAATAGTCATTCTGTGAACTGCTAAACTGTATATATAGACACAGGTTTATGGAACAACAATCACTGGTTAAAGTTTTATGCAACGTTTCGACTCTAGCGGATGAGTATAACCGGTAGTAGTTTACTTTAAATTTTAGTAGCTCAAAATTTTCATGGTCATCATAAATTGAATTTTTCAGGAGACGTTGAGGATTGGTCAGGCTTTCATTCGACATATTAGAAAGCTTTCAAAGAGGTTTCGGGAAAAAGTTGTAGAAGGTTGAATTTCACGTTTTAACATGGGAAGAGATGGAAAATGAATTAGTGGAGTGAGTCCACATGTCAACCATCATGGCGGATTTTAATTAAAGATCTTTTCATCCAGACGTGTTCAAATAATTCATGCTCTTTAAATATCAAATTACGATCATGTTCGAGTCCAGTTAACAAAGTATGAAAAATTCTCAAGTTGAGCCTACATAGCCATCTGTACCTCTTTATCTTTAAATTGTTGTCTAAGTTGTTGACTGAGTTGTTCTATTATAATATTACAATCACTGTTTATACCCTGGAAACTAGGCATATGTTGATATTGATGTAACACTCTCTTAGCTTTAGTATAATATCTAGAAATATTCAAATATACAACAAGAGTTAAAGATTGTCCCAGGTAAAGAAAACCCTTTTACTGGAGGATCACTTATAGACCCAATGAAGTACACAAGACAAGAGTTATTCCCTTTAATGACATTACTATAAAATAGTTAAAAAAAAAAAATGCAGAATGTTATTAAGCTATTTTCATAAGAGAAAAGACATCAACAAAATTTTAGCTCTAATACTTGATAAGCACATATTTTACACTACAGGTACTTAACAGAGTTGCAAACACAAACCTGACAGCTTGACTATAAGCTTTCATATCTAAACACTTCTTTAATCTTGCTGGCAATTCAAATAAAAACTGCAACTGAAATTCAAAATCAAAATATTCTTTCAAATTATCATTAGTAGGTTCCAGTACCAACAACTCTCTCTTATGCTGGCCTGTGCATAAGGCATCATTGCACTAAAATAACTGTTGTATGTCTATATGATTTGACTCTAATAACTCATCCATTGGAAAACACCAATATTTTTCATGTATTACCTTTTTTAATAGTGAATGAACTCCAGCTAATTTTGTTATTTGTTGTCTACGGTCCTGTAAAGTACTACTAATATTACCACTAAACTCTGTTATTGCTGACATATTAGTAGCTAGGTGGTCCATTTCATCCTCCATCTTTTTAAAATCATTCTTCATCTACAGATAAAAACACAACGTTCTTTTTGATACATTATTTGCTGATCATAAGTATCAATATTTACCTTTCAAGATCTTGTTAAATTCAAAATGCCATGTCACCCTTTTATCTATCCCTTAAGTTAATGGACAAATGTTTCTTAAAAAAAAGTTAGGTATACAGTCTTCTAAATATTTTCTGTACCATGTTAAAGAGCTCATTTTTCAGCTATTTGTATCACTTTTCTTCAAATTTCAGGCATAAAAAACTTGAAATCATGCTGGCTGGCAAAGAAACTATATCTCTTTATATAGGAAGAGATCCTACCTTTCGAATTGTATCAGTAGCACTAATAAATTTATTATAATTCTCATAGACTAAAGTCTGCATATCACTATCTAATGCCTTAATCTGTCTGACCATTTCATTTTCTTTATCCATCAACTCTGTTAAGGGTTTTTCTCTAATCAATTTATTGAGATAAATATCTGGTTTAAAATGGGCTCCATTGATATCACATGGATCAACTGTACTAGCTCCGGGATTTTCCCCTTCCACACCATAATACATTTTCAATATTTCATGTTTTTTTCTCCTGCCATCAGGCTCATTGTTATCTGTAAAATACATAATTCAAAGAAAACAAAATTTTTACACATTCAACCCTTCAGTAGACTTGTGGCGGTAAATCAATAGCCTAAGGTGTGACTTAAAGTAATAAATGCCTGAAAAAGTTAGCAACCTGTGACTGTAGATTTAGATGTATGTTGCATGAATTATGAACTATCAACTGGTCTGCTGGAACCAGGAATAAGGATCAAACCCACCATGCCCTCTCTTCGACCACTGTGGGCTCGGAATTCGATTTTTCTTACATTTCACAAATATTCAAAAGAAAGGTATTAACTAAAACTTTTTTTTTGTCTTAGAATATCTTATACAGTGATGTAACCTATTTTCGTGGATATAAGGGTTCAACACCGAATTTCGTCAAAGTTAAAAAAACAAGAAAAAATTGTTATGTCTTAGATGTTTCCTCAGATATTCTACAAAATAATTAAAATTGGTTTATTTCGATTTTCTTAATGAATCCTTCACTTTGACCCATATTTCATGAGCAACCAACTCGGCAACGAATGCGTTTCCGAAAATCCACGAATAACAGGTTTCCACGAAATTAGGTTACTTGACTGTATGTCTAAATAAACACAATTCCCACCCAGAAGTTTCCAATTAAAATGACATATGTCAGACTTTATCCTCCTCTGTAAATTCTTAATGCTACAATCAAGTAACCTAATTTCGTGGAAACCTATTATTCGTGGATTTCCGGAAAAGATTAATAATTTACATGAGCGACCTTGCGCGACCTCCGCATTAGTTTGTTTTTACAAACATGGGTTTTCTCTACAATATCAGCTAGTAGAATGAATTCAGTAGTTTCAAGCAAGGTAAAATGTTTTAATGTATACTTTGAGAAATACAAAATGGCGGATTTCACTTATTACCAAACGTCACCATTTTTTATCGGCCGAATTTCCTTATAATCCCAAGCGGTAATCGGAATTCCAACTGTCGTCTGCTAGAATATATTCCAACGAATGAAGTCACGTGATCAACTAGTGGATTCCGTGTCAGCAGAAAATTTCTATGAAACACAAAGTGGGCCATATTCTCATGTTGTTTCAGTGACTTTTAGCAATAAGTATCTTATTTTGTCAGTCGCTATTTTTTTTTTAAATCGTGTTTCTTTGAAGGAATTGTCACTAGTTATAATGAATTGATATTAAAGATAAATACTAAGAGAAGTTAATTATACCACCCGGTATCCATACAACGTGTTTTTCTAGATTTATTTATAGATCAAACATTGTACACGAAAATAGGTGAGGCATTCTGCCACCGCTCATGAAATATGGGTCAAAGTGAAGGATTCGTAAAGAAAATCGAAATAAACCAATTTTAATTATTTGGTAGAATATCTGAGGAAACCTCTAAGACATAATTTTTTTCCCTTTCTTTTAACTTTGACGAAATTCGGTGTTGAATATCCTTATATCCACGAAAATAGGTTACACCACTGTATATAATGATTTTTTCATTGGATGTTATTTTCATAAACATGACGACAATATTAATTGAGATTGATTTGAATTTCATGCCATTCTCTTTCAACAGTATTCTCAAGAATAATAGGCATTCTAAAGAATAAGCGTGTAAAAAAATCTACATTCGTTAAGTCTAACAAGCCCCCGAAATGAATTCTACAATATGATTATCTTGAAAGTAAGTTTACTTTCAGAAAAATAATACAACCTGTGGCACCGGAAGCCATTTTGGTGCATAATGATGATGTCGCTTATATCAGTAGACTATAGAAAAGATATGATCTAAATATCTATAGCGAGATTCTAAATGAAAAAGGCAATACATTTATCAAACACTAATAATAAGACTATTGCGGGGGGAAATCATATGAAAACCAATCTAATTCACATGTTTTGTCATGAACTCAAGCGACCCGGAAGTCAATCTGTCTGCAGTTTCACAGAAGGTGTCAAAATTCTTTTTTTAATTTTTCACTGACTCTACCATGAAATTTAAGCACTCTTAATACTTTGAGTTTTGATATTGATGACAAGAATTGAAACGATAGATCAAGAATCTATGCATTAAGTTAGTTATTTCCTTTAAGAAGTTAAGTTATTATAATCAATAGGCTATTGGATTGGATTGTTAGGCCCCATTAATAATTATTAATTTATTAGTCATCCATCAAGTATGCCTGTTCAGCAGATATTTTCAGTCCATACTCATGAGTGCAATTGAATTGAATGATTTTATCTCACCAAATACTTTTATCTTCTATCAAATTTTGTTGTTTATATTTCAGAGATGGCAGAAGGGAAACCAATGAAGGTTGGTTCCCGTGTGGAAATTACTGGAAAGGGTATATTGGGAACAGTAGCGTACATTGGACAGACATTATTTTCTGCAGGTTTGTAAAACATTTGAATGGTACAATTGAGTCCAGCAACTCAATGAGTGTCCAATTGAGGATTATTTCATTATAGAAGAATACAATGTGCAGATGAGTGAAAATCAAACTTAAAAAAAATCAGACAAATTCTCACATTGCAAGGATAGACAAGATTTTAGTCCTCACAAAATTTTGAGTCAACAATGTAAAGAAACTATCATGAACTTTGATCACATTAGAATGTTTTTGTAGGAAAATGGATTGGTGTAGTTTTGGATGACCCAAAAGGTAAAAATAATGGAACTGTTCAAGGCAAGACATATTTTTCCTGTCCTGATAATTATGGTATATTTGTTAGACAATCTCAGGTAATTATCTTTTCTATTCAACTTCATTTCATTGACTCTGAAAATATAAAGTATTTATTTATTTATTATTTAGATCTGGGGTAGATTCTAGAAATGTAGAAAAAGATTTTTGATGAATTAGATGAGACTTTCCCGTTTTTGACATTTCTTCTAGAAAAAGGTGTTTAATTAGACCTGTCATAGCACAATTATGTTTTGAAAGATTAAGATCATATTTTAATAATTATTTGGTATTTGAAAGATTACAGCTGTAGATGGAGGTAATGCAGGAGAGCCAGCTCCACCTACGCCTGCTAAGGCACCAGCACCTGCAGCTGCGACACCTAAAGCTGCAGATAAAACTGAAAAGAGACGATCTCTTATTCGCCCACCAAGTCTAGTTGGTAAAAGTGAGTGGAAGTTTTACTCTCTCTTTAGCCTGATTGAATTCTTCATGGAATGGTTGGTTGAAAATCAAAGTTTGATACTGATATTAATGATATAGCCACAGATTAGGGCTGGGCGATATTAGTTCAAGTTGATATCACAATATTATATCACGATATGGGTATATACATCGCAATATTTTTTAAGTTTGTTTTTTACTGGTTTTTAAAACAAAATTATGATCTAGAAATATTAAATGTAACATAAAAACAATAAATATCTCTATAAACACCCCACTCTTTAACATCATGAAATAAACATCTGTTTCAAATATTAAGTTACTAGTTAAAATTGTGTAGGTGATCTTATCTGGACAAAAATTTGATAATTACCATATATTTTATATAGTAGAATTTTACCAGAATTTTATAGTAGAATGATAGTATTTTTTAATTAGGCGATATTATTAACAATATAAATTCCTATACCGGTATTTATCGTGATACCGGTATATCGCTCAGCCCTACCACAGATTTTATTTAGTAGAACTGAATGGTCACCAAAATCATATCACTTTTCTCTTTGTAGGTAATGAAAATTTAGCAGATGCTGCTGCTAAGACTCCAGCCAAGCCAAGAGCTAGTCCCGACCCAGGTCAGACTCCAGCTAGAGAATCTAGTATTCCCAAATCTAAAATACCTGGATCAGATTCACCTGCCCCTACTAGTACTGCCAAACAAACACCGGCAACCTCGAGTACTCCCAAACAAACACAGGCACCTACAAGTACTGCCAAACAAACACCAGTTCCTACAAGTACTGCCAAACAAACACCAGTACCTATAAGTACTCCCAAACAAACACCAGCTCCTACAAGTACTCCCAAACAAACACCAGCTAAATCAGGTATTGCTAAAACATCACAACAACCTAAAGCAGCTGCAGCTGAACCTAACCCTAAGCCAGCTCCTGAAGTGAAGTCTAGTCCTGCTCCTGCTTCAATCTCACCACCACAGGTCAGTTTATTTTGTGGCTAAACAATATTGCTATATGGGATGAAATCATGGCTAGAAAAAATGGTTTATAATTTTTACAAGTTAATTTTTGTTTGAATTCTCAATGACTTCTTGGATTACACATAAGTTCTAGGATAGTGCAGGGAATAATTACCTAAAAAATCAGTTATCGCTGTTAATATATTCTACTAAGACTAAACTAAAGTCTTGATTCTATTATGTTCTTCCATTTCTTTGATTGTATATGATCATAACAATCATTAATGAAATTTGCCTTCCATTATTTTCTCATTCACAATAAATTAGTACAAATATTAGTTATTATGCATATATAATTAACTGCATATAGGTACCGATATTCCAGCATTACTTTCACTTTATTTTTCACACGATTGTAGTTGGCTTGGTTGTCAAGAACCATTCATTTATGCCGATGGCGATATGAACGAAAACTAATCTTGTGAATTATATAAAAATTTCACTTTTAACATCCTTTAAACAAAGAGATTGGTCATATACACAATACACATATTAGCATTACATACAAGTGGCAGGTAGCTCAAACAGGACTTAAAATGACTAGACTTCCAGGCCTAACATTTGAATATCAATATTACGATTTTTATTGATTATCGATATATTTCCAATTATTGATGATGAGTTTTTAAATTGATTTCCAGCACTAGTGTCATGTGTTATTTTTATTCTTGAATTAATTTGTTTATCATATAGCCTGAAATTCCATCAGCAATCAAGACCCTAGAAACAACAGTAGATGATCAGATCTCTAATCTACAACAACAACAAGAGATTGATGGATTGAAAGCTGAAATTAGAGATTTAAATGAAAAATTAGAAACCATTAAGATTAAACGAGGAGAGGATAGAGCAAAGATAAAAGAAGCAGATAAACTCAAGATTCAACTTCAACAGCTTCAAGAGCACAAGTTGAAAATACAAGAAACTCAAGGTGATCTTCAGAGACAACTACAGACAACTAAAAAGGTTGGTATCGGAAAATTGTGTTCAGCAACTATTGAGACACTTCTACAGTTCACATTGTATATATTTTTTTAAACAGTGTTATCAGTTGGTTATTATTGAAATGAATTCTAAAAGTCTTTTAGATTTATATTCTGTATTTTTTCTATTTTGATGTATTTTTATCTATCTCAATATTTAGGAATTGAAAGACACTCAAGACCAGTTTGAAAGGTATAAAGAAGAAATGGCAGATACATCGGAGACAATAGAAATAGCTACATTAGATAAAGAAATGGCAGAAGAAAAAGCAGAAGGATTACAACAGGAAGTGGACTCTCTAAAAGAGAAATTAGAAGAGGTCACTCTAGATTTAGAAATTTTGAGAGGTGAAATAACTGATCAAGGTATGGTAACAGTTCTTGATATAATTGTATGCTTCATAACCTGTTGATTATTACTTTTTGAAATAATCTAATAAATTTCATACAATAAACAGCTTGCCACATCCCACCCAGTATGAAGCCACTTAAACAATCAATCTGTTATGATTTGATATGGTTCTGTATATTTACAGGAAAAGAGGGTGTAGCAGCAACCTTTGAACAAAAACAGCTTGAACAACAGAATGAAAGATTGAAAGATGCTCTTGTAAAGTAAGATAATTGCTTTATGCTAACTTTCTAGAATGAGGATATTACATACAAGTTCATATCAGAATAAATACACAGGCAACTCTTACTTGCTAAACCAATGCTTCATCTTTATTGTAAATTAGTATTTCTACATTTCTATAGAGGCCTATTTAAAATACATTGTCATAAAAGTTCTAAATTATTGCATTTGGAAAATATTTTACTATGACAAATTTGTATTACAGATTACGTGACTTATCAAATCAAGAGAAATCTGAAAACCAAACATTAGTAAAACAGAATGACAAGATGAAAACAGATATTATGAATTTACAGAAAGATAAAGATAAGTTACAAACTGAAGTATCAGAATTACATGAACAAATGATTGAACTTAAAGAACAGGTAAATTACCAAAATTTAGAGGCACATGTGATTGGTAGTTACAAATAGTGAATAGATTTAAAGACACTCTAGTAAAATACTGTACCGAATTATGCTGTACCTAGTAGATCTGATTATTAACAAACACCTGTCAGTGGTCAATCATAGTGTTCAGGGACAACTGAAACCATTAACTGGAAATTTTTCTGTTAGATAATATGATTGTACATGTATTGGACCTGAAAATAAAGTGAATTGTTCTCTTGTATGTTTTGAATGATCTCTATCGAACTCTAAATATATGAAATATTTGTGAGATATAGAACTCTATATGAAATTACCATTCAGGTTGATGCAGCACTTGGAGCAGAAGAAATGGTAGAATCATTAGCTGAGAAGAACTTAGCTTTAGAAGATCAAATTAATGGTTTAAGAGAAGAGAATGCTGATTTAGAAACTTTACATGAGATGAATGAAGAAATACAAGAGAATGCTCGAGAAACTGAATTAGAGTTAAGAGAAGAGCTTGATTTAGCTCAGGGTCGTGTGGCAGAGGTCAGTACCTATCACCTAAAATATTTTTAATCTTGAAAGATATCACTTGATTTGTTAATCCGTCCCTTTAGATTATCATATTTATTTGTGTATTTCTGTTTATTAGTAATTTATTATTGTTATTCCAGGCATATCGTAAACTAGAAGGTAGTGCTGAAACTTGTGCTGATTATGAAAAGACTATTGCTAAGTTTAGAGATTTGGTTAAACAACTACAGGTGAATAATGTTACCTTTAATATATATAATTTACACTTTATCTCAATATTCAGATGTACGTAATGATAGATATCACATTTATCACACTTAAACCAGACACTCTTGTCTTATCGTAACACCCTAACAAAAAATGACCGTTGGTCTCAGAAATGGTATCTCTGAAACCTTAACAATGTATACATTTTTGAGGTTTCTTTCTTGTCCTTGATGTCACTTTTAGGTTTAAAAGTTTTCAAGTTTTTTAATAGATATTTATGAATTTATCTAATATTCTAATGTTCGAATATGATATGTATAATTTTAGGATACCAACAAAGAATTGAGAAGTAAACAACAAGAGAGTGAACAGAAGGCTGTTGAAACACCCACGATTGAGTTTGATTTTAAAGCTAGATTTGCTGAAACTAAAGCTTATGCTAAGGTAATGATTATTATCTACTCTATTTAAATACTCAAGATAGTTAATACATTTTTGAGCATCAGACCTGAATTAATTTTTTTTATTCTTATATCTAAGATCATTTTAATTTTTTTCAACATTGCACTGTGTATGTGTGTGTTATCCTAGATATTAACTGTTTTGCAATTATCTTTCACAGATGTAAGAATTCCGAGAATTTGCGGAATTCAGGAAATGGAAAAGAGTTGCAGATTCATTTCTTTTCTGGATAAGAAGTGTGAAACGCTTTGCTGCCTAGGTTTCCCAACAGATTCAATATGAATTCAAAGGTCACTTACATCTCTGATTCTTTATTAATTGAAATTTCAGACTATTGATATGGAACTACGTAAATTAGAAGTACAGCAAGCCAATGCTCATGTTCAAATGTTATTATCCTTTATGCCAGATACTTTCTTAAACCGAGGTGGTACGTATATTTAGATAATTGTTCTATAACTATTCAATTTGTACAATTAATCTAAAAGTAACAGTGAGACCATTGTGTCATTAAATGGTTCCAAAGAATTGACACCAGTACCATTTTGGAAGTAGGCTCTAATTAGTGTAATGTATTAGTACTTGGTCAGATTTATCTTTAATAATTAGTATATATGATTATAGGTGATCATGATGCTGTTAGTATATGATGGTACCTAGAATTATTAATAAATCAGATTTATCTTCAATAATTATTATATATGATTATAGGTGATCATGATGCTGTTAGTGTATTAATGATAGTATCTAGAATTATTGATAAATCAGATTTATCTTTAATAATTATTATATATGATTATAGGTGATCAGGTTGCTGTTAGTGTATTTATGATAGTATCTAGAATTATTAATAAATCAGATTTATCTTCAATAATTATTATATATGATTATAAGTGATCATGATGCTGTTAGTGTATTTATGATAGTATCTAGAATTATTAATAAATCAGATTTATCTTCAATAATTATTATATATGATTATAGGTGATCATGATGCTGTTAGTGTATTAATGATAGTACCTAGAATTATTAATAAATCAGGTTTATCTTCAATAATTAGTATATATGATTATAGGTGATCATGATGCTGTTAGTGTATTAATGATGGTACTTAGAATTATTAATAAATCAGATTTATTTTCAATGATTAGTATATATGATTATAGGTGATCATGATGCTGTTAGTGTATTAATGATGGTACCTAGAATTATTAATAAATCAGATTTATCTTCAATAATTATTATATCTGATTATAGGTGATCATGATGCTGTTAGTGTATTAATGATGGTACTTAGAATTATTAATAAATCAGATTTATTTTCAATGATTAGTATATATGATTATAGGTGATCATGATGTTGTTAGTGTATTAATGATAGTATCTAGAATTATTAATAAATCAGATTTATCTTTAATAATTATTATGTATGATTATAGGTGATCATGATGCTGTTAGTGTATTTATGATAGTATCTAGAATTATTGATAAATCAGATTTATCTTTAATAATTAGTATATATGATTATAGGTGATCATGATGCTGTTAGTGTATTAATGATGGTACCTAGAATTATTAATAAATCAGATTTATTGGCATCTCAAATTAAAGTCAAGGTATGTTATGTACCTATGCCTATAAAGAGATAAATTTTGCATCATATCCTTTGTTGTATATATTAAAAATCTGGAGCTTGAAGAAGACAACATATTATTTCACATATTCACAATAATCTAGGGCTCTTATTAGCTGTATTTACTGGAGTACAATCGGATCAAATCTTTGCATTCTGTGTTACTAGAATAGTTACTATTGCATTTAATACAAAGTACAAAGTTTGTAACAGCTTGAAATTTCAAGGATGGTCTTGATATTAATTGCTTCTATGAGATTTATTTAATGAGTTCTATTTGAATGGAGTTGATATATTTGTATTGATATTTCAGTTTGACCTGGGAGAGAAAGCTATAGAAAGGCCTGATGTATTAAAGAGTCAAAGAGCTGAACAAATTAGTTTTGCTAATCATTTAATATTATTGCTCAATATTCTACAAGCTACTATGAAACAATATGAAAGGTATGAAATCTTTAATCCTGTTTATCAAATCAGTTATCTAAACTAGGAAAGATGGCCATACGGCTCCTCCAATTAATTCATTTACTATTTAAAAACTCAATGAAAAATAAATACCAGTATATAAAAATTTAACAGTTATGGTTCTTTAGTGGTTGATTTTTATCTACATTTCATAATCCTCGATTGATATTAGAGGAAGATATAACATTTGATATCAGAACACAATCGCATGGTATACTACTACTAGGAGTTTTATTGTACACAATATTCTAACAATTTTATATTGCAGTGCTCTCAATAACTGTAGTGTAGAATTATTTACCAAAGTTGGTACCTTATTACCAGAAATGTCAGCTCATGAGAAATCTGTAGATTATTTTATAGATTTATTACGTAAAGATCAACTAGATGAAACTGTTTCATTAGATCTATTAGAGAAATCTATTGGTTTCTTCTCTGTAAGTATTGCTGTTTTATTACAACAGTTCATTGAATCTTCTGATAAAATCCAAAAGTACCCTGCAAAGTTTGTATCGATATCGCTAATTTCTTTACAGTTTTGCAATGAAAATGAAATTCTGAATATTGTATTGTTAACACTGTAACTCTGTGAGATTGTCAAATTTTTATTAGGCTGTGTTGTGTAGTTCAAACTCATCATTGCTATACTGGTTTTATAGAGCAATGTCTTGTACATATGATTAATATGTATTATTCTTCCTTTCAGCAACTGTACAGCGTACATCTTGTTAATGAGAAGACTGATTGTACATCTTTATTATCTGATAATGTTAAATTAGCTGTCAGTGCTTCAGATTGTCTACAGACTGATATTACTAGACTTAAAATTCTTATTATGGTAAGTAAATATATTTAGTTTGGTATAGCTGGGCTGGAAAATCACTAATAAATCAGTTGGATTTTATCATATAGTATGCATTGGAAAACCAATCATCATATTCTTGTTGTCTTTTAATTGTATTTTAGTGGGTTTCTCTTTTTCTTTGAGAGAAAATAGAAGGATTTATATTATTTTTACAGCCAGGACAGGAGAATTGTGAGTTTAGTATATTGATGAGAGATCTAGAGACTTGTAATCAAGATACTAAGATGTGTGCTAGAAAGGTAAATCTGTAATGTATTTCAGCATTTCATAACATATATAATAGAAATTCAGACATTAAGTAAGAATGTAAACTACACTGAAAGAAGTAAATTACCTTATTTGTGTTTCAGGTCAAGAAAAATTCTGTAAATATTCTACTTTATTTTTCAGATAAAAAGAAGATTACCCCAAGAAGGTTCCTCATCATCCACACCACTTACTTTCTCTAAAGAGGTAAATGTTGACAGGTTTTGGAGAGTCACAGATGCTCAGTGGATAGATTCCAACTTGTTCACTTTGAAATGGTACAATTAGGGTCATCTGTATCTAGAAGATTACTTACATTTGTATTATAAATAAATATGGATCTTGTTATTTTGTGACAAGACAAATGACTGGAGACGCTAGTCATCAACTGTCAATTGTCAGCTATAATTGTTATTATGATATCATTGATGGTTGGATATATATATTAGTTCTGTAAATGTTACATAATTTTACAAATTCCAACATACTGTTAATTTTATGTCAAATTGAAATAAACTGGCCTGGATTTTTTATGTATTTAATCTTTTCTTGATGCTCACAAATATCTTGACTTGAATATTACTATGAAATATTATATATTTACTAGGTTAAAGATTTAATATCAGATATGAGTTCCAATGTCTGTAAAATCAGTAAAACTTTAAGATTTGTTGCCATTGGTGCCATGCAACAGGCTTCAATTATGACAGGTATGTTTAATGTCTTCTCTTTCTATAAAGTGATAAATTAACTTAATATCTTTGCTGAAAAACAAAAAATATTTTGTAGATATATTTAATTAAAGTTTAAAAGACAATGTTGCTTATTATTGTAGTGATCACTATGGCTTCTTTATTTGCTGTGTTGTTGCTTTTATTTCTTACATAGCTTTCTTTTCTACAATTTCACAGGAAGACAGAATTAATGTTAATATATAAGCCAAAGTGTTGCCATCATTGTACAATTCTAAATGTAATAGATATATCATGTATTATGGTGTACAGTGACACTTGTAGCATTTACAGTTTAGTCAGTTTTGTGCCAGAAATCGTGAACATCAAAGATCACATGAGCTAATACTAGAGATTTCATTATATATGAAAGTCAATCATTATATATCGTCCATGGTTATACAATATTTATTTTAACAGGGGGACAAGATTTGGATACATATAATGGTAAACAGCTACTGCCATGTTTCATAATTATAATTATTATTATTATAGCTTGCCAAGTTTCTATTAGACATTTTAATATAGTTTCTATTTTCTTTGCCTTGCTAGAATTCTAATCTTACAGAAAATTGTATTGTTTGATTTGTGAATTTGCTCAGAATGCAGACGTTGGCCCTTTGAAAGAATAGGATATATCATTTCATTGAAAACTTTCATTACAATCTTAGCTTGATTTTTACAGCATGGCATGGTATTCAACAATTTATTGTTAAATATACAATTTATCAAAATATTTTCTTTTCTCTTTGATCTTGTTAGTTTATTTGATGAATATTTTTGTGGATGATTTGAAGTTGATAATCAAATGAAATACTATTTCGGATCTATCAGTGGTTGAGATACTTAATGATCTTATTAAGTCAATAACAAACTTATGAACTACTTTAAGCTCTAGTTTGTATCAGGGCTATGCCTTTGAAGTAAATGAGAAACATTGTATTTATCACCCTCTTAAATTGAAAATTTTCAGTTGACAAATAGATTTCATTTTAAGTTCTTATTAGATGTCGATAAAGCATGTCTAGTTCTTTGATAATGAAGTAATATGTGCTATGTTGAGTGATTGCTTGAAAATAAGTGTAAGCATGTAATATTTGATTGATGTGTATGCAAATTGTTGATTTGGTATATCATTGAAAAATTCCAGAAACTGCAAGGAGTAAGAAAGGTACTTTTAGAATCCCTTGGATTTTAACTAATTTCAATAACGCCTATATTTACATATTTTTTTTGGTATTCAAATAATATTTGAGAGATGTTACTACCCGGGTTTGTCCCTAAAAGCGAATGTTGTACTTAAATACTTATATGAAAAGGTGTGTCATATTAGTAAGCATGTTTGATTTGTTGTTTTAATGGATTGAACCAGTTAATAAGAACTACAGGAACATGGTTGAGATAGTTACTAACACTGGTATACTAGGCCAGAACATCATTGCTTAATATGTAGTCTCTTACTGTTATTTTGGACAAAATGTCAGCCACATAATTTCATAAAAACTAAATGTGGTATAGAAAAACTGTATCATATTATTAATAACTTTAATATAGAGAAATACCGTTAGGTAGAGAATCCTGAAGTTTTGATCTATTCTGGATGGTATCTATCAATATACTATAAGAGTCAACAAGTTATGTTATAATTGTATATTAAACTATCATATTTATATCATTTATCTTTTGGAGCTGAAAATACATTAATTTTTTCATTCAAGCTAGTTCTTTCTTAAATTCGTCTCTCATCTTTATCAGTAGACTTTCTCTAAATATACTGGTTTTGGTATTATGTATATTTGTAATATCTAAAAATTCAAATATTAACATGGATTTGGTTGTGGAATCTTGTTTTTATTTTTATTTTTCTAAGACTTATTTTTATTTATACCTTGATCAGAATGATTTATTTTATAATTTTTGTTAGACTTTTGCACTAAGTTTTATTCAATATCAAGTATGTTTTATTTCATCACCTTTGTTTACATATTCCTTTTCAACCTTTTGCCCTTCTATAGTGTGGAATAGAAATAAAGCATGAGTGATGTTTTTTAGATGCTGAAGGATTAATGCCTAAGAAAATGGAAGAGTTAGCGTATCAAGCTGTAGATAAGATCTATGATAAAGATGACAGTGGACCCTATGATAGTTTGAGGTAACTAATAACTTTCTGTATGTAGAGTATAGTGCTCAGTGCTTTACCTTTGAATCTTGAAAAACTTGAATGTATTATACCATTTATTCCTGTTGTTTGACCTTATAACAAGGTTCAGGTTGTTCTTTGTACATTTTGTTATGAGGAGACAAATAATTTATCTGACAAATAAATTTCCTTCTATGCAAAAGTCTGTTGTCTGCATCTGGCACCACCAATAGGATTTTTATTCAATAATAAGAAAATGCTATTTTACTTTCCTCAATCAGCTGTTCAATGTTAGTATCTTCTTTTTTTTAGACTATCATTTGGTAAAGTTGTTGGAACCATGAATAAACTTGCCAATGCTATGGAAAATGGTGAATATGATTTTGATGGAACAAGGGAGGCTAAGGTACTGTACAGTGATTAAATGTTTTTGATATAAAAGGCACCTATGTTGTTTTGTTATTGTTGTTTATTGAAATCTGTTGGTCTTTTTTGCATGTAAATGTCTGCACTGCATTATAATTATTTTACGCACTTTAGTACAGTTATCATTCACTTCATGAAGCTTATCTTATTAGAACATTTAATTGCCAATATCATCATTGCATGGTATCAAATTTCTGCTGAAGGTATCTGTTGTATTAATTATTATATTCATGTAAACTGTTATAGCCAGGAAAGGTTGAGGTAAGTTGTCATGGAAACCTAACATATACAAGTATATATATAAGTATTTCAAATGACCCTGTTTTTTCTTCTTCTTTTTCCTCAACTATGCCTTTTTCATATATGATTATTTGAGGAAAATGGATATCTTATGGTTATTCTGCATCTACTTGGAGAAAATAAAATTGATTCAGCAAGCAATTTGCATTTGATATTCCAGAAAAATTATTTCTCAGTATTTTGGTATGACTGTTTATTTGGATATTAATGTGGTTTGATGTTTAATATCTTTTCCACTAATATCATTGCATTTTGAGCCATGAAAAATACTTCCTTGCTTGTTTTCTTTTCTTTCTGTGGTATTTTTCTGTTTTATGTGCTAGATATTATTTTTATTAAAACTCTTGGAGAATCTGAAGTCATTTCCTTTGGTATTTGGTAGGTCATGTCCATAGCAAGATTATGTTGAACTGTATTATTCTTGTATTAACACAATCTAATCTTGGCCAAAACAAGTGTTTTGATTTTGGTATATATGATGATATTATTATAAAAAAGTTGGCAACTGGTTTACTGAGCATTGTATATTTTTATTGAGAAGAGTTTTAGAATACACTTTATGCTGGACACAATTTAAATTCCTTGACTGCATATAAAGATATGTTCTCATTATTATTAAAGAATTTTTCACAATTGTCATATATGTTATTTATAGGCATTACCACCAGTAAAACAGAGAGCTAGTACAGTTAAAGCTCAGATAGCTGATATAGAAGTCATGAAATTTAAACTGGATACTAAAGAAGAAGATATTAAAGAATTAAAGAAACTTTTCAAGATGAAAGTAAGTTTGATTTTGCAATATGACCATTGTAATTCATATAAAGTTTAAAAGGTATACTACTTCATAGGATGAAAATTTTAAACTTGGTCAGAATGAGTCTTTGTTCATAAGTGGACTTAACTGGTGTCAAAATTATACGATAGAATCATAGTATAATTATATAAATCCAATAATAAAATATTTTCACTGTTAAAGTAGTGCTCAATACATCAATTATAGAGCAATATAGAAATATTAAAACAAAACTCAGTGTTAAAATAGTGCTCAATATATCAATTATAGAGCAATATAGAAATATTAAAACAAAACTCAGTGTTAAAATAGTGCTCAATGCATCAATTGTAGAGCAATATAGAACTATTAAAACAGAGCTCACTGTTAAAGTAGTGCTCAATACATCAATTATAGAGCAATATAGAAATATTAAAACAAAACTCAGTGTTAAAATAGTGCTCAATGCATCAATTGTAGAGCAATATAGAACTATTAAAACAAAACTCACTGTTAAAGTAGTGCTCAATACATCAATTGTAGAGCAATATAGAAATATTAAAACAGTTCACTGTTAAAATAGTGCTCAATACATCAATTGTAGAGCAATATAGAAATATTAAAACAAAACTCAGTGTTAAAATAGTGCTCAATATATCAATTATAGAGCAATATAGAAATATTAAAACAAAACTCAGTGTTAAAATAGTGCTCAATACATCAATTATAGAGCAATATAGAAATATTAAAACAGTTCACTGTTAAAATAGTGCTCAATACATCAATTGTAGAGCAATATAGAAATATTAAAACAAAACTAAGTGTTAAAATAGTGCTCAATATATCAATTATAGAGCAATATAGAAATATTAAAACAAAACTCAGTGTTAAAATAGTGCTCAATGCATCAATTGTAGAGCAATATAGAACTATTAAAACAGAGCTCACTGTTAAAGTAGTGCTCAATACATCAAATATAGAGCAATATAGAAATATTAAAACAAAACTCAGTGTTAAAATAGTGCTCAATGCATCAATTGTAGAGCAATATAGAACTATTAAAACAAAACTCACTGTTAAAGTAGTGCTCAATGCATCAATTGTAGAGCAATATAGAACTATTAAAACAAAACTCACTGTTAAAGTAGTGCTCAATACATCAATTGTAGAGCAGTATAGAAATATTAAAACAGAACCTAAAATAACGCTTTGGTATATTCTCTTCTCCATTAAGACCAAATAATAACAATCTGATAGATTTGCCGATAAACCCACCTTGTGCTATAGATGCCGGTTTTTATTAACGAAAAACTATGTACATAATAACATATTATGTGTCGATAGTAATACATCGTAAACAAATATGCATAAATTATAAGCAACAACCTATATACAGATATATATTCATAGAATTTAATAAATTACTCTTAAAATTATATTACTCATATTCTCTAACTGAATACTCCGTCGTAAACGACTTTGCCGGTCAGGAAAAACCAAAGATCAAAAACATTGAAATAATGAAAATAAACTCTGGAAACCTGTGTCTGATACCTAATGCAAAAGTCGTCTCGAGAGTCGATACCCAGACTTGTATTCGGGAATATATTTCTAATAATATTGAAATAAAATTAAACTTTGTGTCTCGTAGGAAGGTAGACTAGAGAATGGCGTTTGTATACAAACAGTTACCGAGGAAGGTAACCACCACGTGATCAAATTATCACGTGTCTACATTAACAAATCAAACATACAATAATTTCCCGCTTTACTAGCAAATCGCAGGAAATATTAAGTATATTCTCTTCTCCATTAAGACCAAATAATAACAATCTGATAGATTTGCCGATAAGCCCACCTTGTGCTATAGAAAAAACCAGAGAAAGGGTTGTGTATGAAAGCGTAACAGTATTGTATTTATAATTAAACATAATAAACCTACAGGCCAAGATGCGCTGAAACGTCTAAGCGGGTGCTCAGAGAATTCGAAATATAACCGTCTTTAGAGAAGTCGGTTTTCCATCGACCGTGACCGTTTGATACATCTTTTGTTTGCGTTCCTATTTGCGGCAACAGTAGCACCGCCAGATCTTAAAGAATGTAATCCAATATTCAAATGCGGTGCCATAGACTTTAATCTCTTAAGTATGTTTGCTCTAGCTGTAGAATAGCTTAATTTCTTATTCATATATATCAACTTGCAAGAATCCTTTGACCTGAAAATTGGTTTAAAAATGTAATGATCTGATTTCAAATCTAAATTACACAAATCCATATAACGTTGTCAAATAAGCAATGGACATGCAACTGTGTTTCCTTTAGCAATCGAAATTTCATTTCCCTGTCTGTATTGATCTGTTTTACTGTGTGCTATGTTAATCTTGATATATTCGTCGTATAAAGTTAAATCACAACATTTTAAGTTACTTAGTTCGTCGTATCTTAAAAAACCTGCAAAACTCAAAACGATCATAGCCAAATCTCTTATTATCAATAAATCATTTGAAACCTTATGCATTTCACACAAATTTATAATTACTCCGACTGGAATTGGGTCCTTTTTAATAACTGGGCGGCCATTCACCCGTTTAACTGACTGAAACAAAGACTTAGTGTCTATTAACGACGTTAAATATAAAGCTACATATATAGGTTGAGCCAGCAGATCAGGGATACCGTGTTTAACGCAAAATGACCTCCATCTGTTAAAAGACAATAAGTACTTCTTATTGGTATTGTCGCTTTTAGAATCCACCAAATAATTTGTTAGGTTACCGGCCAATTCGTCCAATTCCGGAGAAACTACGTTGCCTTCATCTACTGCTCTTTTGACATAATAGTCTAATCTCAATCCTGAAATTAAAATACAATGCGAAAAGCATTTGTTAAAATTGGCCAAAACGGAGCTGACTTCCATTCTGGCAAAACCAGTGTCCCATGAGCCCTGTCAGACATCATCTTGTGTAAAACTTTAGCGATTAAGTTCGGTGGGGGAACTAACCAATTGTTGTAACCATGCCAATTAACGCTAAAAGCGTCGATAGCTTCCGTGCCTGGAAGCCATATTTTAGAATTGAATCGTAAGCATTGAGCATTATAATGTGTAGCAAATCTGTCTATATCGAATGGCCCCCATGTGGTGTTTAACTGTTGGAATATATCGTCTTTTATTGACCAATCGTCATGATCTACTACTCTGCTCAATTTATCGGCCAATTTGTTTTGTTGCCTGGGAATCCATCCGGTTGTAATCTTAACATTTTGTGCGCTGCAAGTCTTTCTAACATCCATTGCCAATGTTTGCAGTTTAACTTTGCTACTACCCACTTTCAATATGTGTGGGACATTTTGATTGTCTGATAACAATTTTACCTGACTGTTTGTAAATGAATACTGAAAATTCAATAAAAAACGCCTCACACATTCCAGCTCACGCCATGTAGAACTCTGGACTGACTCAAATTTACTCCATAAACCACTCAATGAGTGCGTCATCAAATTCATTGACTTACCCTCTGCGGTAAAATAACCGCCAAAGCCTACATCTGAGGCATCACAAAAGATCTCAAAATCAAATATGTCGTTCACCACGACTGTGCAAATATCGGCCCCCTGCCAATTAAGCTTTTTCAAAGAGCTGTTCCAATGTTCTATTTCTAATAAAGCTTCATGCGATAGCTTGATTTTAGCATTCCAGCTAGCCATGCCCATAACACAATCGTACAAATATCGTGTGTACAAACGAACATCGTCACCGAAAACTATCTGCATAGATATAATTTGGCCTACTATGCTTGCTATCACTTTTACGTTAAACAACGTTTTTCCATTATGATAAACCTTATCTAAAATATCTCTCAAACATAATTCAGCCTTGTTAATACGGGCCTCTGATAAGAAAATTCGGCCCATTCTGTGTCCCAAATATAACCCAACCACTGAATCTTTTGACAAGGAAACCAAATGCACTTTTTATGTGCGATTAAAAAGCCCAACTGATCAAGCTTACTCCTGACTTCGAGACTCAAGTCGTGGCATTTTTCTAAATTTGATTCTCCACCTAATCCGTCATCAAAAAACATGATGAGTTTACTTCCTTTCGATCTAAAATGTTTAACGACCTCTCTCAAAACTTAGTGAAAATATAACCAGCTGTTGAAATACCGAATGGTAAGACATTGTAAATAAATACTTTGTCGTTCCTTCGAAAATCCACGAGAAACCTAAATACTGTTTATGTAATTCAAAAATTTCTAAATGATGATAAGCAGACCTGATATCAAAGGAAAAGAGATAATCGCCTTTGATAAATAAATCTCTTGCCAATTTTGAATCCTCATATTTAAAACGATATTTGAAAAGATGTGGATTGATGTGTCTACAATCTAACACTAATCTCAACTTTATTTTATTGGATGCAACCGTTAAAGGGTTAACAATTTTTGGCTTTGTTTGAACCTCTGTTACAAGCCTCTTTTCTAACAACGCTTTAATTTCTGATTGAACGAATTCACTGTTATCAAGTGCCGATTTATTATTCTTAATACAAATATCATTTGGTTCTGTTTTCAACGGAATTTTGTATCCGTTGCGGATGACGTCGAGAATGTAAATTTTGTCAGTGATAGACTGCCATTCGCCTATATGTTCTCTCAACCTACCAATCGGTGTCAAAACCTCTACAGTGTTATGACTGAGTGAACCGTTAAAACTATCGACATTAAGTAACGGTATAATGCCGTTAATGATAGCCTCGTTTTGAATAAAAAGCGTGCTTGGCTCAACATTAGCTTTAGTTTTCAAACATTCAAAAGGGTAAATTGTACTTAACTTCTTCTCTTTATTCTCGGAACAATTGTCCGCCCAGTGACCATATTTCCCGCAACTAAAACATCTACCAGGTTTAACGGCTGTGGTCGATGATTTCTCTCTATCTTTTCGTTGATAAGGGGTAGTTCGTGGTGCTCTCCTCTTCAATTTTTCTGCCTTGCATTTTCTTTCAGCACGTGCTTGAGCTCTAAAAATCTTCTTCTCGTCGTCTGAGTTTTCGGCGATTGGATTTGCGATGTACTCTGACACGACTTTCCATCCCAATTCAGAAGAGTCAGCCAATTTAATCAATTTCTGCCTCTCTAGAACTAGATCAATACCTTCTTTTAATTTTGATTTTACCGCCCATGTCTAGCCCTGGTTCATCAAGTTGTGCTTGAGTTTCTCTCAGCTTTCTTAAAACTTTGGCTTCGTGTCGATACTGGTTCTCATTACCCTTGCGTTGAAATGAGTATTTATCACATATTGTGTCTTGAATTCGGTTCATCTGTAATGTTGAAATATCTTTCTGGGAGGCCTGTATATTTTGTTGGACAACCGATAATCTTGCATCCATAAGTGTTGTGATATTAGTTAGGAGATCATTCTGTGAAACCTGAATCCTTTGACCTCGCGGCTAATGGCTTCTTGTACCTCCAAAGCATCCATAACTTTGCGTCTCGTAGGAAGGTAGACTAGAGAATGGCGTACAGTTACCGAGGAAGGTAACCACCACGTGATCAAATTATCACGTGTCTACATTAACAAATCAAACATACAATAATTTCCCGCTTTACTAGCAAATCGTGGGAAATATTAATGATCTTCAGACAACTGACCTATAGTTGGGTCCAACTTCAGTGGGGACACAGGCTGAATTATATAGGTCAGTTGTCTGAAGATGGCATAGCATGAAACTCCTGAGTAACAGCAACATTTTTGTGCAGGTTCTATTTTAATATTTTTTATTATATAAATCAATTAATAAACAATTTATAAATAATTGATTAAACTAAGCTATTTTGAAGCATACTTAGAAGCTTGTTTCAATAATTATTTAGTTTAATGGATATATCATGTCATTACCTGGTAATTCCAACTGATGAATATATACTCTTATTGATATATAGTGTATATCTAAAATAGATTCCTCTAATAAGAACAGATTTAGTGTAAGGGGAAACAGTTTGTATTATGTAAATAAATGTTTCTGTATTGATAGCAAGAGGAAATGAGTGAACAACAAGTAAGGGTTGGATTATTGGAGAAGAAATTAGAAAATGCTTCTAAAGATGGTGAAGAAAGATTGGAGAAATTACAGAGAAAATTGGATGAATTAACCATTCATTCTAAGAAACGAGAGAAGTATGCTCCAAAGATAGATCAGACCGTTCCTGTTGAAAAATCTTGTATTGGATCCTTTAAGACCTTATAATCAAACTTTGTCACTTTAATTGAGAGATAATTAGTGATGTCATAAAATGCTTATGCCCCACGCTTATGGAATTGCTAGAATGACAATGCCTGACTTAAAATTGTAAGGTTGAAGTCAATGATATCTGTGTCCCTTATAACAAAACAACCTCTTCACAATCTCTTTAACTCAGAGTTGAATTTACATTATTTCTACCAACAGAGAATTTGAAGAAACTTGTGATACATTACAAGCTGATATTGATGCTCTAGAACAAGAGAAATTAGACTTACGTGAAAGATTGAAAGTTTTATCCAAGAAATCATTATTAGAGGGATTGGATAGGAAATCAGGACAAACTCGTAAGTTGATTATACAAGTTGATTATCGAATTATATTCCGTTTCGCACATTTGAAGAATTAGATCTAATGTTTCTTGAGGAAATAAATTTTTTAAAAATCCAAAGTAGTATGTTCTAAGATGTGTGTATCATATAATTAATGAATTATGTATTTCTAGCTACATCACCATCTAGTCCTCTACCTTCATCTATTATTGGTAGTGTATCTGATTCACCATTATTACTTCAACAGGTAAACACCTTTCTTTATTTTTTTAATAGGTATATTTTTAAATTATCTCTAAAGAACCCATAGAGGATTCATCCCCGTAATAAAGTATTTTTCTAATGACAGATGTTCTTTTAAATTGTAGATCAATTCTCTGAAAGAAGCATTGAAGTTTGTGAAAGCTGAAAATATCAGGTTACGTTCTGATCAAATGAAGGTGAGTTTTAATGAATGATATTAAAACCTGCTAGACTTTCAGAAACGTCCCTTAGTCTTGTCAATAAACTATTTGAATGATATCAGAGATATTACTGTACATGTCTGAACGAGTTTATTACAATTATACTGTCAAATGTAAAGTTGACTATTTTTAATTGACACTGACTCTGAATATTGATTTTAAAGTTAGTTTATGGTGATCTCTCTAAGTTTAATCTTTTAAAATCTGACTTCCATTGGATTCCTACGTTCATCATCTGTAATTGCAACATAATTTTAATACCAAATTATAGATATTTTCTGATTAATTTCCAGTCTATAATGGATAAACTACCACCATTGAGAGTTCCAAAGAAACCAACAGGATTAAAGAGTAATACTGGATTGATTAAATTAGGTCAATTACCTGATGTAGTTCAAGGAAAGAATGAATTGAATAATCTGGCCAAGAAGACTTCCAACCTGTTGATGGTAGGAACTAATCTCTGTATAATTTATAATAAGTGATAAAAATTTACTGGTTTTGATCTTATCTTGATTAGTCATAAGACACAGCGAGGCACAATGTGAAACTTATTACTTCCTATTAGAAGATTTATTATCATATGAAAATGAAAATTTCATCTCAGTTCTTTAAATCCTATGGTAGATGTCCTATCTTACAGATGTTGGTTTCAGTCAGTCTGATGCTATATATGTGTATGTAAGAAAATGTAAATATGAGACTATGATAATGAGATGATATAATTTAATTATAGAATGTTAATAAAGCTACTGCGTGTGTTAAAGTTATTGATATAACTAAAAGAAAAGCTGGTTCAGAACCTGCTAGTGATACAACTAATCCTTCTAAACAACTAGTGGATAGAATCTCTACTTTAACTACCTACCAGAGAGCTACACAGGAGGTGAACAATACTTTAATTTTATTATGGAACCATTATCACAATGTTCCATGATTTTACATCTATGTTTCTCCTTATGGGAACATTGTCATTGTCCTTGAATGTTAAAAATCTACAGTCAGTTGACCAAATATGATAATAGTATTGTTCACAACTTCTCTTGTTACACACTGTATAATCTAAAAATTAAACGAGCTTACCTTCGGGAAGTGATGTTTAATTATAATTCTACAAACTATTTCACGAACGAAGGAATTGATGTAGGCAAGGAGTCTGGACTTAATAGGTATATCTTCAGAGTCTACTGTAATGTGCATAGCAACATCAGTATTTAGGTCCAGGAGATTATCTTCCTCTGCATTGGAAAGGACTGGCACATCAGACGACACAGCTGTATGTGGTTTCCGTAAGTTTGCCATTGCTGGAAGTAGAACTTTCGCGCAGCAAAAAACTTACAAGGTTTATAACAGGATGTTAAAAAGTACAAAAACCTGGAGCGAAAGTTTCTAACTCACAGGCCAAACGACTTGTTATAAAATAGAGTCTATTTTATAACAAATATGTAAGGATTATCTCGATCAAAAATTTGAGATTAAAGATTGACTGTTCCATAGCAGAGCATGTCGAAAAACTGACACCTACTGCACATGCATTATCTCACATTGGCTCCGGAGTGACATAGCAATAGTGTGAAGTAGAATTATCTTTGTAAGGTGGTAAAAAGGATAATGCTCATAATAATGTTACTCATTTAATTGAAATTTATGATAAAATTTTTAATAAGATAATCTTCATAATAATATAGTAAAAATTATATTTTAGTTACAAGTTGAAATAACTAACTTACTAGCTGCTAATAGAACAGGTGGACAAGTTAGAACAGATTTCTCAACATTTCCTACTCCACAGTTTGCCAGAGTAAGTAACAACCATAAAGATTGACACCTAGAAATCTTTACTTTATCAACAAAATACTGATCAGTTTCTAATACATTAATGATGAAAACATGTTGGAATAACATCTAATTTTTCTTTTATCAACTCAATAATACTACCTAAGAAATTGGAAGTTGATTTTCCAATTATTTAACTTGCTTAGATTTGTGTGCCAATTTCTATGTCTAGTTAGTTTACATTACTGGTATGCATTATAAAATATATTATTGTCTATATTTTTAGATGTTACATGAGAAGAGTGGTGATAGTATATTAGCAGCAGAAATAAAGCTACCATGTCCTAAAGGGAAAGGAGAAATAATACCATTACATGTTACACATGATGAATTACGACAAATACATCTTTTATTTAAGAATTAATCTTGGTCTTAATGGTGCAATATTTATTAATTTATTTCTCAATAATATTCTATAATAGCTTGTAATACTCGTATAGCTATAATTATTGTAATGGTGTTAAGGTTCTTATAACAATTCTTGACCAAAGTATTTCCAAATTTAGTATAAGGTTCTTATTACTGTGAACGATTTGTGATGATTTTGTTTTTTGTGCTATGCTAATAATTATGATCGGTAGAATATGGGCATTTGAAATATTTCTTTATTGTTTTTTTTTTCTTTTTGATATGATTATTCAATTAAATCATAAAATAATCCTCTTTATCATGGAATTCGCTTTTAATAGATGTCAACTTAGCACTTAAAAATGTCTAATAATGGCAAAATCTGTGTAAATCTGTTAAAAGAGATATCTATGCTTGATATAGATAAAGTATCTAATAGGTGCTCAGAAGGTATACTTCTCAGCAAACTTGGCATTGAGTACTTTATAACAGGATTATATATTAAATTGATGTTGATTATTGTATCTATTGACATTTTCCTCAAGTTATGGTATTTGTTTAATCTAAGTTTTCCTGGAGAAACAATTCAAAGAATATTATTATTATATTAAGATTTGGTTAAGAAGTGAGCCATTCTTTTTTTCATATTCTTATGAACTTTCGGTTGTCACAATGCTTGATTATTTCGTGAATGGCACACATTCTTAACCTATCAATATCTTTGTATCTGAAATAAATTAAGAACTATTTTGTTACTGGGCTTATAGTTGTCTAATGATATGCTAAACAAGCGGATAAAGGTTTATTTCAGCTATCTGTGTTCTTCACCAATGTGACAATTTAGACCATCTACAATAAATGCAAGAGAATATATTGCTAAAGGTGGTGACAATTTGAACTTCCTCTTAAACTTTTTTTTCCAATATTAAGGAAATGCATTTAGGATTATAAATCTGAAAAATATCATGGATAACTGTTATGAAGCTTTATGATCTTGTAAAACATTTTTTAAGAAGACTATATTCTATTAAAGATTTAAGATTATGTATAATTTAAACAATATTACAAAGTATGCTTTTCTCATGGTGTAAGTGCTTCTTATTGTTAAATATACCAAGTTAAAATTCTAATGAAATTCTTGTTTTTTGTGTGTTTATTTCTCTGAATAGAAAATAACAAACATGTATAGCAAAAAAAGTTCATCCTAAGATATTGGTCCAAATAAAATTTAGTTTAATTTCATATTTTGTATGCAAAAATATAGAATAATTCTATTCTTCTTAACTTGATCTTATGTGGTGCTTAGGGCTAATATGAAAAAAGGGACACCACTCTTTGATATCAGACTAAATCTAATGGATTGGATTCTTTAGGTTTGTAGATTTACATAAAGCAACTAAGACCAACCTGAATTCTTTTTCTCTGAACTCATAATCAGATGTCAAATAAAAATGTTTATTCCCTGTTGAAAAACCTTAAGCAATGTCTATGTGTACATCTGTGTTTAATTGTTGAAAGTCAATCCACGAAAAAGATGACATATTTAAAATGAGAACTTTCACTCCTGTATTTATGTTATAAAACATTTGGGAGAATTTTAGACTCAGACTGTTATACAGTAAGAAAGATGAAGGTTACAGTATGTAAGAAAAATCACATTGACATTTGAAATATAAATTTTATTCTTGTCCTTGGAATAAAAATACAGAAAATTATTTAAATATCTCTGAAATAATATAAAACATCTGATCTACATATGTTTATAAACTGGTTGTTTTAAAACTAGTTTCATTGCTACGCTACTTTTATTATTATAAGATTTTTTTAAAGCTGCTAATACTTCTGGTAAAGATAAAAATCTAAGACTTCTATCATCTACAGACATCAATACCATACCAGGCTGAAATGATCAAATTATTTTGTTGATAATGTGTGCAGGGACAAGCAATAAATGGCACCGAACTTTTATGTATCAGACCTTGACACATATCTTGGTGAGATGCCCCAAATTTATAGCATTTTCTGATGGTGTAGTTTGAACTTTGAATATATTTTGCCAGCATAAATAAATGACGAAAGTATGTGTTATGAAACTGACCCGAATATTAGAATCGTCGGCTGCAGCACCAGATGGTAATACTTTATGAACCCGAACAGGAGTGGGAAAATCCCCTTCTCCTCCCTTTAAAACTAAACCTGAAAATAATTAATGTAAAGTTATATATCTTGAAACTTTTGATATCTGATTTTCTATGGTTACGTAAGTATTCTCCGATTCAAGTTGGCTACTACTCACCTAAATGTGGTTTGTGTTTAGAAATATATACAATTATATCATCGGTATTACTGTATGAGGTCAGATTTCCATCTGAAATTAGAAGACATCAAAGTATATAATTCACTGAATCACCTGTAAAAAAAAAACACAACCATTTTTAGAAATTTGTTATAGCTGAAATTTTTTAATCAATTCCATTTTGTATATACAAACATGATCTTGGAATACATAGAGGATTTTGAAAAAGTACGAACTCATCTAGTAGCTTGCCGAAAAGAATAAAAGTGAGAAAAAAAAATGAAATCTGGAAGATGATCTCTCAAACTTGATGTTTGAATAATAATGACCAAATGCTACTCCGATAAAAAGCATTGGCAGGGGTTTAAGTGTAAACTTAAGATAGGTTATTGAATATAAGTCATCACATAATGGCATCAAGCATCGTAAAGCGAAAAGTTCAAATCAGGAAAATAAAATAACTTGCAAATCATTGTCATGCATTCTTTCAAAGTAACCTTAAAATATATTTTTAACAAATACTGACACCAAAAAATATAGAATAAACAAAAAATAAAGAAAAAAATCTCCGCAATATGTCTACCTTATACCTGTCCTTTTCTTTGGTTTAACTAAATCATACGATCCTTCTTTAGCTTCATTATCAGAGTCTTCATCATTATCGTCATCATCAGACTGAGATGTTACTTCTAAGCTTGATCTCATAACTTTAATAACTTCATTCTCATGCTCTACGTCTCTTTTAAACTGATCAACTGTTTTGATGTGAAAATGTCCATCCTCATCTAATACCCAATTGAAAATTTAAAAAGTGCATGAAAAAGGGACAAAAAAAAATTAAAGTTGCAGAAAATAACCTGTAAAACGTTCAGGTTAAATTATTGTGCACATTGGATTCAAATTTGTAAAATGGAAAAAATGAATATAATTATGATATAGACCTATGTGTAAAAGCTATAATTTTGAAATATGTTATAGGTAAAGAAAAAATTGAAATAAAAGCATCTACTTGATACAATAATGATCATGTTAGGTGTGTTCCGGATTCACTTACCCACTATGGTGGTCATAAGATTTTTGTGTGGTTTTGAACTACGTTGATTATTATGATGTAAGGGTAAGTGCAATTTGGTAGCTGTTCTATCATATTCTTTAATCTCGTACATACTCACTTTATTATCGAATAAACCAATATGATAAGGAAATACTACTCCCCTGGAATGATACAACAAAGTTCATCATTATCATGAAAGGTATAATGCATCCATGCTCCAACCTGAACACATGACCCGATGGTTGATCAGATTAGATAATATGATTCCTCGCTCTAGCATAATAGTAACACAAGTTAGATCACTATCATCATAAACGATAGCTAGATGACCAACATTATCATGAAAGACGACACTATCATCATAGACTATTGTTAGATCTCCACCGCTATCATCATAGACGACTGTTAGATCAACAACCTTATCACCTGTGGACTTTAGTTCGATCACGAACACTATCATCATAGACTATACTTAGACCTTCAAAATTATCATCATAGACTATAGTTAGATCTCCAACATTACCATCATAGACTATAGTTAGATCTCCAACACTATCATTATAGACTATAGTTAGATCTCCAACGCTATCATCATAGGCTATAGTTAGATCTCCAACATTACCATCATAGACTATAGTTAGATCTCCAACACTATCATTATAGACTATAGTTAGATCTCCAACACTATCATTATAGACTACAGTTAGATCTCCTACACTATCATCATAGACTATAGTTAGATCTCCAACGCTATCATCATAGGCTAGTTAGATCTCTAAAACTATCATTATAAACAACAGCTAGATCTCCAACACTATCATCATCGACAACAGCCTATAGTTAGATCTCCAACACTATCATTATAGACTACAGTTAGATCTCCTACACTATCATCATAGACTATAGTTAGATCTCTAAAACTATCATTATAAACAACAGCTAGATCTCCAACACTATCATCATCGACAACATGCTAGATATCCAACATTATCATCATAGACTATTTTATGTTACCTGACGTCTTTTAAAAGTTGCAGTTTATCTGAATTATCAAGAAGTTGTAGAAGTACATCAATTAGCTTTTCCAAATCTTTCTTTTCATGATAAAATTTTACATGACGTATGACTGCTTCACATTCATCTTTAGGTAGTAAAGCTCTTGCATTTTCCTCTAGCATCATCATATTGTAGTTATCTACACAATGATTATTCATCATTTGGGAGCCAAAAGTACTCTCAAATACACCCCTCTTCTTCAATAAACTCATCGGTGCTGCAAAGATCAACCGTAACATTAATTAACATTAACATAATAACAACATGACTTAGTCATACTTTTCATTGTAATCTAAGGAATCGTGCATTTCTACACTACACTGAAACTGAAGGATATGCGTCCTGCACGTAACCGCCGTTAAGCAACTTTTCATTTGACCTACCTTCTGAATCAGATTCTTTTTTCTTTTCTGAAAATAAAATATCTGTTTTTCAGGCCTTCTAGGTTTCATAATTATGTAATGGTATATGTTATATGGCATACGTATATGGGAAACGAATTATATTAATTATAATGGCATCAGAAACAATAGCAGGTACATAAAGACACGGTTTGGTTCTATTGTTTACAATGCATACAAACGGCTTGAAGACTTGTCTGATCTGCTCCTTCCGGCCCAAAATGATGATAACACTGCTGATGCTCATTTGTTACTATATGTTGATGATGATGATGACGACGACGGTGCAGATTACATTTGTAGTGAAAACTACCTACTTTTCGTCTTCTCAGTTCCTGTTAATTTCTTTTTCAATGTTGCCCATGTACCACTTTTGTCTTTTTTGTTTTGATAAGGCACCTTTGTGTCTGTAACAAAAAGGATATACATGTATCTGTCAGGGATGTCGCAATGAAATTGATTCAAGATTTTCTAACGTCACCTGCGTTTTTATGTATTTTCCAGTAATGGTATAGGCATGTAACGCATATGTATTTGCCACCAGTCAGGAAACTAAAAAGGTTTTTCGAGTAGCCTACGGATCCGACATTATTTATACCTACCTGTTTGTACTTCAGGGATATTTTTATTACCAGCTATTCTATCTATTTCAGATGATCCTAAATGAGATTTTCTACTTTCTAAATGATTTATACGATCTTCTACACTAGTAGAACTAGTATCATCCGACAGTTTGGCATCACGAATAATCAAATCAGACTTTCTATTGACTATTGGATCACCTTTCCTTTCCAACTCTTCAAGACTAGAATATACGTGTGAATTCTGTTTATCGTGCATATTTCCATCTTTGTTAGATATACGAACTATAGCTTCTGAGCCATCTTCACTATAATCTATAGGTGGTTCTTTTTGCCTTGGTTCGTGTAAATGATTGTATGTATCAAATGCATCATAGGCTGTGGATAATCTTACTTCATTCTGTTTTCCAGTTGCAATCAAGGAAGGGGTGCTCTTAGAGTGATTCCGGTTATAAGGTTTGAATGATATTGGTTCTGATTGTTTGTCTTCTATGAACGATGATGGCTGATGCTGATGCTGAAGTTCTCTGTTTTCTGGAGTCTGCACATAAACTATGCCATGTTTATTTTTCTTATTTGGATTATGAACTTGTGCATATGCTAAGTAAGGATTATTATTTTGAATGACAGGTGAACTTTTGTACATGGTTGTATGCCGATCTGGTAGAATATGAGTCTTTATCGTTGAACTTTCTATGGGGTGATGAGATAAGAAGCTGGTTGATGCTTCTTGATGAAGCTGTGGCGATGAGTTAAATGGTTTTTCTCCTGGTGTTGATTCTTGGCGAGTCTTGCGTTCTAAAAATGCCATGTAATCATCTTGTTCGGAACCACTTTCCAAATAGTCTGATTCAATATCACTAAAGTTATTGGTATGTTTTTTCCTAGCACGACCATTAATATAGCTACCATTGTGATCTCCCTCACCAAATCCGGAAGAAGTCCATTCATCATAGGGTGATGAATATGATACATCTTGTTTTCTTGGTAATAAGACTTCCTGTTGGTATGACAGACGACCATAACTATTATTAACGGGCTGTGGTTGGAGGTTCTCACCAGTATGGCGACTTCTTATCCTGGTTTCACTTACAACAAGTCTGGAATCTGGAAATATATCAAAATTAAAGTTTTACCCCTCGGTGTTATAAAATATGCTAAGGATAAACAGTTAAACACAGATATATGTGATTTAATTATGTGTATTGTGTTCACCTGGATACGAACTAAGAGGTAAAGCTGTTAATTAGTACACAAAAAAACTTTTCTGGTAGACTACATTACCTGGTTCTTGTTTATATGGTTTATTTGGTAGATTACCGGTATTTTCACTCCATGTGTACTCTTGGTATACTTCCTTATAAGCTGGATATCTTCCAACGGCCTGTAATAATATAATTATTGAGATGATTATCTTATCAGCATGTTATATGTACCATTCATTTCTTACACTACGGCATTCAAAGATCAAAATTGTTTACATACCTTTAATGTTAGTTTAAGAGTCCTGTGAGCTCTAAGAAACTCCACAGCTGATGTATGATTGACATTCTCAAAACTGGTTCCATTGACAGCTACAATTTGGTCCCCAACACAAACATTATTTCTTTCAGCTAATCCGCCTCTGTCTAACCTTTTTGGGGTTAATGATAGTAACACAAAAGATATATAAGTAAAACCGTGTGCAAGGGAAACGGTTTCGTGTCGACTAATGGTTTCCAATTACACAAACCTATAATTTACTATCTGTTTCAGAAAAATTGTTGTTAAAATAAAACGAGGATCGAATTTTACATATTTTTATCAATTTGATTTAGTATCTGGATATTGGTAATTATTTTTTTTAATTAGTCAAGAGTGTGATATTATTTTTGTATTAAACAGAAGTCAATCATACTATTTTATGGAGGAAGATGTTTTTGAATAGTGGTATCAACAAGATAATAATTTTCTAATAATTGTCTTTACTGAATGCAATTTGTTTATCATCTCGAACTATGGAAACTCAACGAAGAGTTAACTAAAAGTACATGAAAAAATTCCATTGTATAAAATTAGCCTACTCTTTTTCGATGTCCAACTGTCGAGGGTTCTTAAACGTATACAGTCTGTAGCACACTCGGTTTATTGTCCCATCCAAATGACAAGACGCCTTTTTCATGTCAGCCCCTCCGATTTGCATCACTGAATGGGGTAACCGGGTACAGGATATCCGAAACAGTACATGCGCTACTGTCAGCACAATGAATAATGTACCAAGAAAATCATTTACCTGGATACATATATACCTAATCCATATTCATTTCCACCTCTGATATTCATACCAATATAATCAGTTGTTTTTAATACACTGAGAATCACTTGTCTTTCTCTAATGGTAGCATGATCCATTTCACTTTCATCTCTAGGTAGTGGTACTAATTTACATTTCCTTACATCATACCTGTCAATTATAAATATTTACTTTAATCTCTTTATATTCTAGAACATCATTTCAATCATACAAAAGTAGATTATTATAGATTATATCATACAATAATCTAAAATAACTCTTGTCTGCCACATATTACATTTATATACTATTAACGTACACAATTAACAAATTAGCAATGAACAAAATATTACAAATAACAGTTAATAATTTGAAAAATAAAGATTGAGTGCAAAATAAAAATACCTTGTAACTCTTTTAAAAAAAAAGGACAGTAACTCTGTGCGATATATTTCATATATCATATACTGAATATTCAATAGCTAACTAAACTTGTTAACAAATATGAAAATTTATAAAATACAACAGAAGTTACATTTTGTACAAGATGCACATTTTATAATCAACAAAAATATCTCACGATTTACTGTGTGTCCTTCCCATTTTTTCGTAATGAAGGCAGAGATCAAACTACGATCGTATAAAGATTAAAGACTCATAATAAAAGTAGTGGGTAATTTGTATACATGACAAGTTAAATCATTCTGGTATGACTTGAATGCTTATTAAATTTTCGACCCTCCGATTTTTATTCCTTTTAGCATCATATGTCGTGTTTTGTAGGATACCTACATTAAATCTGGATTGATCGAAATGTAAGATAATACTGGTTGATAATTTGATAAAAATAAAATAACATAAATTTCGGATGGAGGCATTTCGTCAAACATATTATCAAAACTACTCTAACTGAATTAGGAACCAATGTCTCAAAATCATAACAAACTTCAGATTTTATGCCTCAAATTTATATCAAATTGAGTAACCCTATTGTGTTGTCACTATATAGTTTGTAGCACTACCTACCATATTGTCTTCTCTTTAGACTTCTTCCATTCAGGAACTTTCCTCATTCTGTTAACGGTAAGTTTTAAGTGGTTAGAACCTGTTAAAACACTTACAGCACCGTTTAAAGTGACATTATTCAGTGGAATACTATTGACGGCTAGAATTTCATCACCAACCTCGAGACCACAATAATCTGTAGGAATATAAAAAGATACATCGACATCCACAATTCTAACGAGGTTATGAGACGCCGAATAAAACGGAAAAAAAGCCGAACAAAGATTTTTGAAGCAAACGTTTAAATAACCAGGAAGCTTTTAGTATATCTATCTCGTTGGCCTATATATGTAATATTCGGGATGATATATTACGATCTTCTCGTTTTTAAATATAAGGGGTGTTGGGCAAAATATCAAAAGTATTTGGGATTCTAAGTTTATGAAATAAGCAAAGGAACCTTTATTGTATAGATAATAGGCCTAGTACTACTGTTATTATAAGAGAAGTCCACCTTTCATATACAAAATATGATAATGGAAACATCAAAAATCAAATTAGCTCACATGTTTTAATATCAATTAAGTGAACCTTTACATTAATTGTTGTTCGATGGATTTCAATATCTGATATCCAATTTTTGAACCATGGCTGTATTGTGGAAGATGGTACGCGCTTAATATATTCATTTAATATATCATGTCGTTAATGATATGTTTTTTTTATTAAATTTTAGCTAATCCCATGTTTAGATGTTTATATCCCATTATTACAATCAAGGACGTTTAGCCCTGCAGTGCCAATGACTTGAATATGATTAATGTGCTTTTGAAGCAACACCCTGTAGTCAAATAAATTGTTAAATTACATCTACTTAAACTATTTTTGACATAATTGACAACAACATATCTTTTCACAGACTTAAGATTCACTCAAAACATTGGCATAGATGCCTGTATGTACAGGAAAGCAATACATGATTGGTAGCATAAAAAACCTGAATGTTTTGGCAAAAGTCTCTGACGAAAGAGGTGAAGCGTTAAATCAAATTTCAATAAAAGTGTGAGATGTATTATACTCTTTTTTCATTCACGTTTATATTATTCAGAATATGTCATTAGTTAAGAATATATTGTGTATTTCTTTATGTAACTTTAAATACATAGCATGAACCTTTGATATTTTTTAATCTGAACTGTGGAGTTGCTTGCCTTTTGGGCTGTTTCACGTGTCATGTGGTCTCTGAAAGATTCTGTTTATTGCAGGGTTGAAAGCAAATGTTTCTGCTTGAAGAATACAGTCCTCAAAACATCTGCTCAACCACAAAAATTAGGAATATATTTCTTTTATCAGCGTTATATCCATATTATAACTTTTTAACGTCAGATATTCCATCCGAAATCTGAGGAATAACTCATACTCAGTTGTTCATACCCTTCCATACCCTTTCTCCATTGATTTGATCTGATTTAGACATAATCAAAATTGAGTAACCCTTTTCTAAACTATGTTATTTCTTAAGGAGCAGGCGATTTTAACCTACTTCCCTGAACATTAAACTAGAAAAATATACCTGCAGGTGATAAGGGGTCAATCTGACTGATATAAATCCCTAATCCATATTCTGATCCACCACGTAAACTAAATCCAATATAGTCATCGTCATCCTTTATTAATGTAAACACTTTCATATTTTTTCTGAAGCTGGTTTTCTTCTTAGTTCTATTTTCTACAATATCGAAATAATACCCTACAAATTTCAGGGTTATTACTGTGATATCAATTGAATTATTGTTACTATTGTGAATATATTGAACGATTCATTGCCCTTTCTTAGACCCAGTAACTGGGTTAATATTTTTGTCGACGGTATATTCACTTTTACCATATGAATTATAGGCCAATTGCCCAGCACGTTCATATTATTTCAGAAAGTTTACATTTTACTTTATATTTTTGAATCCAACTCAGTATCCCATTTTATTAACATTTCTATTGAGTGTCAATTTATAGATCTCAAAGAGTGTCTATTATGTGTAATGGAACCTTTTCTAATCAAAGTGTTCAAATATTTGTTTCCTTTAGAGTGGCGAAGAAAAAAAGGTGCAGACGAGAATTAATTTCTGACTAACCTGCAGAGCTTGGACGTAGAAAGTTATTTGATGAATGGTTTTTAGCTTGAACTGTTTTTGAGGATTGTTTTTCAATGGATAGTTCGTCAAATTTTCCCCTGCCATCTTCTGGAAGCATAGCTCGTACATAAGGAAATATTTTCTGTTTTTCGTGTGTGGTTAACATAAACACCATCATATGATGAAGTTTTTCTACATCTCTAGACTTTTGATATTGTCTTATAGACTTGTGAAGAGTTTCTCGTTCTAAAGGCGTAAGAACTAATTTAGCCACATGATTAAAATTTCGTGTCACCTCTCTTTGTTTCAATTCCTTTGCTGATAGTTTTTTAGTCGCTCTTTCCACTCTCCTCTGCATTTTCACTTAATTTGTATAAGCGTTCTGGAAGAATTTGGTACACCAATGCGTTAATTCCTGAAAATATGTGGTCAAGACTAAAAAGGTCGCAAACTTATCCGATTGATCTGATACAAATTCTATCAGAATCTGTAGTACATTCCTATACGAAACTACGTGTGGTTCTTAAATGGAAATAACACACTAACGTAGTTCACGGCCATGTTGATTCTCTACCTCGACCATTCTGATTTTTGTCGTTCTTGCAAATCCAGACTTTATGAAATGACTATCATTAATACAGATTAACCCAATCGTTGTTTGGCAGTTTTGTGGAATATCAAAAACACAGACTGGGGCGGGAAATCAGATTATTGCAATATATGTGTTCTTGACACACACAGTGGTTATAGGAAACCTATTTTAGAATCCCTTTAAAGTAGGGAGTATATTATTATCACATAGACCTTCTCATCTATGACACAATCTATAAATTGGATGTGGTGTTGAAGAGGTTAATATGTCACTGCAACCTCTGTGTACGTTTTGCGGTTTTTGCAATCAGTTAATCTGTTCTGTTCTGTCAAAGAGACACTCCAGTTATGTAAATAAAATATCACGTATAGCATACTTTTTTGCCTTTAAAAACACTGAAATGTATGTGACAAATTAGTATAGGAGTAGAATTTCAAAAACATAAATTGTCAGTGGTAAATATACATTTATAACAGTGGTTGTGTCACATCAGGAATCGAATAGCAGTGACCTGTATTCCCTCATACCAATACATATATATAATGGACCTCTAAATAAGTACATTAACTTACCGTAATGCTGGAAGGTGATATATCAATGATGTATGTATTCGGTAGTATGTTGAATTTGTTCCTATTTGTGTAAGCCTACTTGAATATCATCTTAGATACGTCAGATAAGTCATTTAGAGAAATGCTTTACAAATAAATCAGTAACATGTCATCCTACCATCGATTGACCTGTACAATATGTGTGAAATAAGTAAATAAGTTGAATCAATAATGGGCTGTATATGAGAAACTTGAAATATATGTTGCTCTTGTTTTATTGGAAGGTGACAGGTGTTCTGACTAAATTATCGACTTTATTTCACTTTAAACTCAGATATATGATTCATGTTGATAAATCTATAAAATACATTCTTCCACCCAGTTTTACTTATTGTATTGATGAACTGCTATGACAAGGTTATCTAATAACACTCGAATCTTAATGATTATGTTGCTTGAAAGTACAATTCAATAAAAGGCACTGGCACAGGGTTAAAGTTATGTTAATATTTTAGTAAACTCGGCTCCCATTTTGGATTTTATAGCGTATTAGTCGCGGTAAATGGTATTTAGAGCGTTTTGGCAGTGAAAGAAGAGGAAATATATAATTTTTCTGTCCCGAGCGGTGACAGGGAGAAATATTATTAAATTGGGGTATCATTTGGGAATCAAAGTGAATATTGAGTTCAGAGGGTGAAATGTTTTTTGGTTGATTCATGGTTGGTTGGTTGGTTGTTAAAGTTAACGTTCGCTTCCGGATGCTGATATATTTATCGCAAACTAGGTTGTTGGTTGATTCATCCAAAAGCTCTCCCTATATAGCAAATTACGTATTCATAGCTAAATATTGTCCAATCAAAATTGGCCCTGAAATCTTTCTTGGAAATCTTAGCCAATCAAATCAAACCACGCATGAACGTATGGCCTAAATAAAACAAAAGCATAAAAAAATTTTATTAGCCTAATATGGACGGTCCGCGGTTGCCTATGCCTACAGAATTGAGTAAGGTTTTCGGTAAAGAATTGAAGCGGAGAGAAAATCAACCCTTTCTTTGGAATATTTATCCTACTTGGAAAGATGTAGCCTAATCTGGCAAGTTTTCTACCACAGCCTCGTTCTCATGACGTTTTTTCAAACCAAGCGTGTCATTTAAATAGGCCACCTATCACAGCTCTATGATGCAGTCCATCCCTGTCCCACCTAGGACTGGAAGATGAAAAACGGACTAAATGTGCCTATAGCCTATGGCTATGCTGAGACCGATCCGAGACCACTGTCTTTATTTCAGGATTCACGTTCCCTTCCCATCTCAATCTTGTCAAGAAAATATATAGGACAGGTAAACTATTTCAAATGCAGGGCATTATAGGCTAGCAGACAAGCTTCACAGTTCATATACTCTATCGGGCGAAAATGAAAGAGAAAATAGCGTGCCAGGCAAGGTAATATACGCCCACTGGCAGCTTTGATTTTGATTAAAAATATTTAGCAGTACAGTAACAATCACCAGTATGAAATATTCAACCTTCAGTCATACACTTCTTATGAACTCTTTAGAGCGATACTGAATAATATTGAGTACGAGTTATTGCCCCGGTTCTTAAAAACGTGTTCAATTTTTAGCTCGTGAAAACTCTAGAAGGCAAATATTCAATCTTCAGTGCAGGACTGAATAATAAAACCAAATTTTGTCAAAATCCAGCAAGAATCATGCCTTTGATTACGAATACTCACACCAAGTTTCGTCAAGAATTGTACCTTCTAGAGTGTTTACGAGCTAAAAATTGAACGCGTTTTCAAGAACAAGAGCAATAACTCATACTAAATATTTTTCGATTTTTTTTGATTTTCAATATGGTTTATCCTTTGATAACAAACACTCATGTCAAGTTTCATCAAAATCCACCAAGAATTGTGCCTTCTAGAGTGTTTACGATCTAAAAATTGAATGCGTTTTCAAGAACAAGGGCAATAACTTATACTAAATATTTTTCGATTCTTCTGATTTTCAATAGGGTTCATCCTTGGGTGATTATGAACACTCATGCAAACCTTTGTCAAAATCCGCCAAGAATTGTGTCTTGTAGAGTGTTTACGAGCAATTGTGGACGGACGGACGGGCGGACGGACATGGATGACGGCAATATACGCCCCCCCATTTCATGTGGGCGTATAAAAAGCAGGCCACCGTTACGTAAATCGGTTTATTAGAGCCATGCAGTGAAAGGTTTGACTCGTCTATTTTGTACTACAATGACACGTCAATTTCATAACTACAACCCTACTTCCCTTTCTTGAGATATCTAGTGGACTAGCCAGGAAGTAGAAATATTTTATAGTCGTTATTGTCCAGTACTTTTATTTCTTGTGTATTTTGATTGACAAAAAAATATTTACGTCTGGATAAGTGTTAATGATAAAGCATGGCGGTGTAGGCTAAGGGAAACGTGACTCTGTGTCGACTGTGTTTTGTTATTGTAAATAATTCATTAATTTAGACTTTTAATTGAAATGTGCGATGTGGGAATGGAAGATGCAGATCTTTACGAAAGTTTGCCTGTTACGTCAACCATGTCGACACACATGGTGGCCGGAGCAGCAGCCGGAGTTTTAGAACACAGTATCATGTATCCTGTAGATTGTGTCAAGGTACATAACTCTTCTTGACTAAGTTAGATAAGTTTGTTTATGAAACAATACACAAGGAATTTGGCTGTACTTTTTTGTATGACTATTCCAGTTAGTCGTTAACAATTAAAAGAATTGCTTGTTGTCAGATTTTTTGATTACATTTGGTTTGGTGCCACTACAAGTTGGACAATGAATGGCTTTATTTTCAGGATGTATTCCTGATCCTGATCCTATTGTGACTATGTGTCAGTGTGTGGGTTTGTGAAGTCAGGTTAGCATACAGCTTGATCTTGGAGTGTTTGCATTAGCCTTAACTTTTTAGCTTTTCATACCATTATCCTAATTTGGAACAGGTATTAAAAGGATCAAGTTTATAGGACTGTCCTATTTATCTACCAAAATTGTTAGTAGCGTTTTGTTCAAGTTTCTTCAAGTGTTCAATTGTCACATTTAGTAAATCAACAAAATGAATGTGTTGATTTACTGTACTTAGTGAAACCCATTGTTTGGTGTAGATTTAAACTGAATATAAGGATTATAGAATGGTTCTAGATCAACTTTCTGTTATCTTTGAATGTTGTTTTGCAATTACAATAACTTTTTCTTTTTTCTTTCAGACTAGAATGCAAAGCTTAGTACCAAATCCAAAAGCAGATTATCGTAGTTTGTCAGATGCTCTTTCCAAGATTGTCCGTCAAGAAGGAATAAAGAACACTGTTAGAGGAATAAATTCTGTGGTATCTGGAGCAGGGCCTGCTCATGCCATGTATTTTGCTTGTTATGAAAAAATAAAAGAAAATTTAATAAATGTCAATAAAACAAACAGTCACATAGCACATGGTGAGTTGTATTATTGTCATGTTTACTTCAATTTAAAAAAAATAGTGTGTTTAGTGAAGTGCACTATTTACAGGGTTATTTATCTTATATTTATAGAAAACACAGCTGAATATAGTAGCTAGTAACTTTCATGATAGTAAATAAATATATGCGTGGTCGAAACAAAATCAACGAATAACATTTTAAGGATATGAATATTCTGTTATTTTAGGAACTGCTGGTTGTGTGGCTACAGTCTTTCATGATCTAATAATGAATCCAGCCGATGGTAGGTATATTTTGATTTTTGAAAGGGACAGGTTTGCCATTTTCAGGGGTTGATTTGAGCCTTGGTGTAAATAGTTTTCAGTTGCACTAGAATGTATGATAATTTTTATACGCCCACATGAAATGGGGGGTGTATATTGCCTTCACCCATGTCTGTCCGTCCGTCGGTCCGTCCACAATTGCTCTTAAACACTCTACAAGACACACTTCTTGACGGATTTTGACAAAACTTGGTATGAGTGTTCACCCGAGGATGAACCCTATTGAAAATCAGAAGAATCGAAAAATATTTAGTATAAGTTATTGCCCTTGTTCTTGAAAACGCGTTCAATTTTTAGCTCGTAAACACTCTAGAAGGCACAATTTTTGATGGATTCTAACGAAACCTGGCATGAGTGTGCGTAATCACCCAAGGATGAACTCTATTGAAAATCAGAAGAATCGAAATATATTTAGTATGAGTTACTGCCCTTGTTCTTGAAAACGCGTTCAATTTTTAGCTCGTAAACACTCTAGAAGGCACAATTTTTGACAGATTTTGACGAAACTTAAAGTGAGTGCTTATAATTACCCAAGGATGAACCCTATTGAAAATCAGAAGAATCGAAAAATATTTAGTATAAGTTATTGCCCTTGTTCTTGAAAATGCGTTCAAGTTTTAACTTGTAATCGCTCTAGAAGGCACAATTCTTGACGGATTTTGATGAAACTTGTTGTGAATGTTCGTATCACCCAAGGATGAACCCTATTGAAAATCAGAAGAATTGAAAAATATTGAGTATGAGTTATTGCCCTTGTTCTTTCATATTTTTATTTAAAATCAAAGCTGCCAGTGGGCGTATATTACCTTGCCTGGCAAGCTATCTTAATTCCTTTCAAAAATGCTTTAAACTAGGAATTTCTATATATGGCAGCATCTCTAGAAAATTGTTATTTTGTATACATGAGATCATTGAAAAAATCAACCATTTCCTTTGTTCTGTTATTATTGTATGATAAACTTCAATTATTGATTATAAATTGAATCCCAACCTTAATCTAAAAAATCACAGTCTTCAGCATCTCTTTATATTCTTATGTAATGTAGTGTTTTAGCAAAGATCATAGCTTGTCTCTCATAGTTATCAAGTCGATGAATGAAGTGAAATGCAGTCTGCCATGATATTGATCTCAGAATCAAAATTAAATTCAGTGGTTATTTTGTTTATTTCATGTATGGATAATAGTTGTGAAACAAAGAATGCAAATGTTTGGAAGTCCTTATAAAACCTGTATTGACTGTGGTAGAACAATTTTAAAAGAGGAAGGAATTGGTGCTTTCTATCGTAGTTTCACAACACAATTAACTATGAACATACCATTTCAATGTGTACAATTTATGACTTATGAAATAATGCAGGATATATTAAATAAAGACAGGTCTTATGATCCTCTAACCCATATTATATCTGGTGGGATTGCAGGTGCTATGGCTGCCACAGCTACCATGCCATTAGATGTGTGTAAGACATTATTAAATACACAGGAGCATTGTGCAAGGACTAGAGTCTCCTACATTAATGGTATGTCAGCAGCATTTAGGACGGTTTATGAATTTCAAGGAATATCAGGTTATTTTAGAGGACTGAGAGCTCGTGTTGTTTATCAAATACCATCAACAGGAATATCGTGGCTGGTGTATGAGTTTTTCAAATTCTATTTGACTAAAAAGGAGAGTGATGGATATTTACCAGTAAATCATTTACCGATGCCTCATACATCTTCTACACCTAAATAGTGTTATGTTTTAAACCATGTTATTGTTGAATGTTGTGAGTATATTTTTATTAAACATTTTTTATTATGATAGAGAATAAATACAATGGCAAAAATGTAGGACAAGACTTGCAGTGCTTACTGTTCACTAGCCTTTTCAAGGGATTTGATCATGCCATATGACTTACTGATATGATGCTATTTCGTATAAATTATTAGAAACTACCGTATCTAATTTGAGATCTGACCTAATTTTGACATTGTTTTAGCTCATTTAATATTAATATATAAAGCCAAATTTGACCAAGAATCTATCTACATAATAACATAATGACATAATAAAAGGCAACGTTGATCGAAAATAAAGGTCTGTTAGTATCGATTATGCTTAAAAGCTTTCTCAGAGGATAGATGCTGTTTATTAGTATTTGAAGTTATTCCTGAAAATACACTTAATCAAAAGTAATGTTTTTCTGAGATTTTTGTAGATAGGAAGTCAACGCTTTGGAAATGGAATTGTGATAGTAGATTTATTGGCAGAATGCAGTGCTATTTTTTAAACTGGTGTGAGAGTTTGTTCATGCTTTTTTGGAAGATAATCTACCAAGATCAGCAATATTGTGTTGTGAATTATTCTTATCACAACCTGCATGAAAAGGTGGATGTATATTGCCATTACGTGCATCCATCAGTCAATTTTTTTTTTAGCACTGAATTAACCTTTTTTTTGATAAAGCCACTTCAGTTTGGGTCTTAAGACAGACCTTTTAAACATTCGCCTAATAACCTTTTGACCTAATCCCTCCTTTAGCCAATCAAATTTCTTCCATCTCTAACGTTGACATTTCGTGAGAGGGAATTTGACGAAAGGTTGGTCGTATTAAAATTATAATGCAGAAAATCATAACTATTGAATTAGAGTCTTCTGTGATCTATAATTAGTTTTCATTACATTCAGGTGATATTGATGTCACCCATTAAGTTCAAATTTACATAGTTTTAGCCCATGAAAATTTATAATGCATGATTTATATCCAGTTAGGCTTTTGATAAAACAAGACAAAATTGTACATCAAAGGAGACTTGAAAGTTATCAGAATGTTTACAAATTTTATAGATAAGATTCATCTTCACAATGTGAAGCTATCACAAACTACATTTTAAAACTTGAAATCATTAGCTGCCATTATATGTGTGTGCAAACTAAAAAAAAAACCGGACCATCCAAATCCTTAGCAAATCCAAAAGTCTGCCTACATGTGTCCTCAAACTAAAATACTACACCTCTGTCAGCTCAGTGAACAATTTTTTCTTGCATTTGTAGACGGCTACACACAGCTGGCTTGGTGCAAAAATAGGGAGAATCCTCTTTATGATATCATTACTGTTAGGTATTCTACTCTCATCCTTTGTTTCCAGATGCAAACCAATAGGGTTCCCTTTTTCATTGACAGACTTAACGTACGGACGTCATGGTATCACATTTTGAGTTTGAGTTGTGCTTACAGCTACATGTAATTGCAGCTTTAGGTACTTTTCTTGCATCATGCAAGGTTGTAAATGCAGCGATTTCAACCAATCAGAGCACTCAAGGAGACTATTATTCCAGGGCTCTGATTTGCTGTATTGGAATGCATACAATCTGATCATGTTTTGCGTTTACACATGACAGATATATGAAGAGTGATTAGTGAAATCAAGGTGTAGTTTGTTATAGCTTGAAATTGTGAAGATGAATAAGATTAAGATCAAAGACAGAAGAGTTCTTGTAAACAAAATTTCTTCCCACTCGAGATAATAAACCTAAATTTTTGCTTTGGCATGTATTTTCATAAATTCAATACTTTGTGTTCTTAAAATGAGCTCTCTATTGTTCAATTATATATTTTATCAATTTATGATTTTGCCTACCCAATATTAGCAATTTTTTTTTTTTACAAAACATTTTTCTTATACTATATGATAATGTGAAGTTTATGACATCAGAATGATTCAGCTATAGTGTATTATGTACTTGTATGTTAAAAGATTGTTAGAGGTTTATATAGAATGATTGTGTCAGAAGCAAGGACTTTTACACAGATCTGAGATTATATTCATATAATCAGTTTAATTTCATTTATTGTTATCAAAATCAAATAAAAATATTTATATATCTATTGCTTCCCATCAACAGTGAATCTTAATCAACTTACTTGTGCAAATTGTATTTCCATTATGGTATGGGAGTGAGGGAATGATTACATTTTTTTCAAACCAGTGGGTGACAGGTATGATTTTTTTCTGTAGTTCAAATTTACTTCAATTTTAGAAAAAAAAATCATTTGAGTTTCACTCTAAGTCACAGATATATCATATTTGGTAAATACTGTTATTATATCTCCACATCAAGTTCCTAACATTTTTTAACTTGTTTTGTTTTGTTACATCAATGTGTCAGAAGACAAGAACTTTTACATTTAAGGATATAATCATATTTATATTGTTAAGTCTTTATAAACGATCAAATTATTAACCCAGAAATAAGTGACATCTTGGTATCAAATGCCTGTAACAATTATTTAAAACTTACAGTGAAATGGTAATGAAACAGCACCAACTTGCCCTTCATAAATTTATTTTGACAAAAATTTGATAAATTGAGACTTATGAAAAACTGAAGCAAGGTAGATCTTCCAATAACTGTTAGAAAGAACATTGGTGTCTAGAAAACAGTCATTGGACTTTCACATGAATTTCCTTTGTAGATATAACGGTCATTGTTTCTTATCATAATTTACAGTGTTATTTACTTTGTATTTGGTCTACAAAATTAAATCATGAAATGTTAGAGGACAGGTTTGCCATCATTTTTACCAATCCGATCTTATGTCTCCGAAACAGGAATTCTTTTATCTAAGCTATTCAGGAACAGTGTTCACAGCTCATTCGAGGCTTCAAATCCATGTGTGTCCAGAATTATCTGTGTTTGAAAGTTAAAGTGACATTTCTTGCCATATGTAAAAAGACAGAGAAATTCCTAGGTTGAGGTATTTTTGAAGGAATTGTATTTTTGAAGGTCTGAATCAAACCCTGAAAATGGCAAACCTGTCCCTTTTATGCAAGGCCTAAATTATGGTTGGATACAAAATGTTTGATAATCTTTTCTATTGTACATTGTTAAAAATATACCATTATCGGTATCATTCAGCTATATTCTCTGATGTTTTTTTTAGAGCTTGTTAAAATATTAAAACATAAGCTTCCCTTACTGATATTATTGTGATATGAAAGAGTAAACTTGTTGAAACAAATAGTCTTATTTTATCACCCATGTACATTTGTTCTTAGAAACATGCAGTCTAATTTTATGGAATCATTAGTGTTAATTGTTTAGTCAATAACTACTCATAACTTTAATTTATCACCATATTTAATATCCTGTGTTCATTTACATATATTATTACTCAAGTTCTTCTTGAAATCAATCAAGATCAATTGACAAATTTATAACTTGAAATCAAAAACTTCCTTTGATCTTATTACCATGTTTTACTCTATGTTTATAAAGAGATAGGAGTGACTGTCTCCACAGAACATAACTGACATATTTGCTCCACCCTAAGCTGTGCCAAAACTAAATTGTATTTATACTATCATTGTGTAAACAATGTCACAAATGAAGTTCTGCATATTATATATTTCAAATCTAACTAGCAACAAAATTTATTGAAGATATGACAATTAATGAATTATTTCTTAATTTTTTGTCTATGATTTTATGCAGTTTTGAACCTGTGGATTTTAGTTTACATTTACTGCAAGTCTCGACAAATCAATGACCATTTCTGTCACTTAATTTACTATAATTTAAATATGACTATGATGTAACAAGAAGACCACTCCCTTCTTTCAGACCCCTGTTAATCGTGTTATACCTATATAGCTTGTTTTTTTTTATAACAGCCTCACCCTTGGGGCTATACATATCATTTTATATCAATTAAGAGTCGTAAAGACTAGCTGAAGAAATCATATCAAAAATTGTATCATTCATTTAAATGACAATCACTATTTTGAGTTTTCACCAGAAAATACTTTTTAAGTATTCCAAAGCAGATTTTTAGAAAGATGTCAGTGGAAAACTTGTATAATTGCACAAATTTGACCAAAAAGTTTCAAGTTCTGTCAAAACAACCCTTGTTATATGTTTCACCAAATAATATTTTCACTATAATAATAGTTTATTTTGAACAATGACACAGTGCACTAAGTGTTTAATGCTATAAGTTGGTAACATTAGATAAACATCTGTCAGTAAAATAAGAATGACGATTATATTTAGGATCATCATCTGATCGTTTGAAGAAAGTTAGTAAACTGGCAGTTCCTTTAGCATCTTTATTTTCTTCTTCTTCCTCATCATCATCTTCCCTGTAATATATTATACAGATTACTGAGTTTATTCTCTGCTGAACTCAAGGCATTAATAATTTTCAAAGGACCATTATTTTGAAAAGTACAAAATCATTGCAAACTGCTAAATTGCAAATTATTCAATTTAAAATGAGTACAAAATATTAAGGGACAAAGGCAGTACCTAAAATTTTCGAAAAACATTCAAATATAATTCTTTCTTGTTGAATAACAAGAAAATTCTAAAATGTGATACAAATAGTCAAATATGTATTATACTCCATACCTTTTTATGCCATTTTGTTGTTTTCAAAGCATTTCAGTTCGCCTTATATTTGCGTTGGGTCAAAAGACTAATATTTTAGTTGCTAAATTTTGAGGATCCACATCAATTGAAAGTGTAATTTGAAATAATCCTTTTAAGTTGTCAAATAGACTTTTTATTTGCTTAATCAAAATTTACTGGAAATGTTACTGAAGATGAAGTTTGGATATGACCAATAAATCTATCTGGTTATGATCCAAATATCTGGATGCTTAATAAAGACGAAAGCATCATCATCGAAATGTCGCAAGTTATTTATTAAAGTAATTGTTATTCATATAATTGTGTCTAGTTATTGATGCCCCAGTTACTAAATGCCACTCAAGGAAGTATGAAATAACAATATGATAAAAAATATACCAACCATCTAATATTGACACCATCTTTCTCTATAATCTGAGCCGCAGTAGACCAGCTAAATCTTACAAATGATGGAAAACCAAATACTTTATCTAAACTAGATGACATGAATTTCTTAGTGTTAGGATCTGAAAATATATCACAAATTAAAATATAAACACATTTCAACTGGCTGGTATTACTTTGGAAAGCCCTGAAATCATTGCTCAGTGCTAAATTGCAAATTATTCAATTCATAATTGTACAAAATATGAAGGGACCAAGCAAGGCAATAATTAAATTTGTACAGACAAGTCCTCTTGCATAAAAAAGATCCTTTTGTTCGGATAAAATTCACTACTGCATACAAAGCTATTTGTATAAAGCTATTAACTGATAAGAGGGTGTTATTTTTACTACTATGTAATACTACAATAATGATGAATAATAAGAATATTTCAAAAAAGGAAATATTCATATAGACCACATTGATAATCAACAAAACTATGTCTAGGGCTGGGTAAAATGATTGTCCCAATTTCATCGGCTTCCCAGATGGCTCTGCTTTTCCATTTGGTTAAGTTAGTCACAAATATGGTTTGTTGTGTCCACCGTATTACATCCGCGGGGTTCTTTTCTATGTGTTTAGCAATATCTGATATAACATTTTTATATTGCCATCGCCCCTGTCCGTCCACATTTCTTGTAGGCTTGATAGAGGCTACAGTTTTTATGCGATCTTTATGAAGCTTGTTATGCATGTATATATTGATATATATTGATGAGATCTCGGTCAAGTTAGAAATTGGTAATAATCGGATGAACAATTATTGCCCTTGTGTGTACAGCGATGAGACATTGTTCATGTTTGAATTTGATGATAACTTGATGGACTGTTTCAGGTTTTTGCCTTGATATATAGATGATTTTAAGACTAGGTGAAAATTCATTATAAAGCCACTAATGATTTTGTTATCATTTCTGACAGCTGGTAGTGGGCGTATGTTACCTTGCCTGGCAAGCTATCTTCTCTTGTTGGTGTTGAAGTTTTATGTTCTTTGATTCGAACTGATAATGGTCTTGAGGTTTCTCCTATGTAACTTTCATTACAGCTACAATTGATTTCGTATACAACACCTTTCGGATCTGGGGTGGGTTTTTCAAGTCAGCATCTGCTTTTAGTAGGTTATGTTGGGTTCTGTCGCTGCTAAATATGTTACATCTATTCCTGTTTCTCTATAGATGAAGCGTTTGATCTTGTAGCTAAGTGGTTTGCAGGTATGTGTGAATGTCTGTTTTATAGTTCTTTCAACTAGTTTCTGTAGGTAGTCATTGTTGGTGATAAGGGCATTTCTAAGGTGCTTGAGTTCAGTTTCTTCACCTTTACAAATAAGTTTGGCTCTTCAAGTTAGTGTTGATATTATTCCTGTTTTGATTTGAGTGTGATGACATCTAGAAATGGTTGGTGTTCATTTTCCCTTTCCATAGTGAAATTAATTCTTGGTTCCATAGAGTTGAGATGCTGGAGTAATTCTTGTGGGTCAATCATAGTGAAGACATCGTCCACATTTCTGAGCCAGCAGTATGGTTGGATTGGTGAAGTTTCCAATGCCCTTTTCTCAAATTTTGCCATGTGCAGTTTGGTAAATATAGGACTGAGTTGTGAGCCCATGGGTAATCCATTAATTTTTTCAAAGATGTCTGTTTTCCAAGTTGAGTATGTGGAGTTAATACTTGCTTCAGTTAATTGATTATGCTATCAGTATCTAGAGTAGTATATAATTTGAACATAACAGATTCTAACGTTTTTCTTAAGGATTTAATATAGCTTCTTCAAGAGGGATACTTGTAAATCAATCTACTACATCATAACTCACTAATTGTGTCCTACTTTGGGTTGGGATTGGAGCTTGGTACACATAGATTTTACTAAAGCCTTCAGAAATTATGACATATTTTGAATATTTATAAACCATTATAACCAATCAAAGCTAGACAATACTTCCATGACACAAAAATAACCCATGACATTAAAAATTTAGGTAGGATTTTAATTAGTATTTTCAGGGCTTCTCTATTAAAATATTTTGATTGTTAATCGATTATTGCCATTGATAAGCGATATCAATTTGGTAATCGACACCCAGTCCTAGCTGTGTCCAAGATATGACTGTTTACAGTTTGGAGCAGAATTGCCTCACAGTCTAATTAAAATACTTGTTAGCTTATATTTCTATTGCAGCCAATCTGGTTTAAGTCTAAAGACTGCACTTTATAACATTTATCTGTTTGATGACACTGCCAGCCAATCAAATTTCTTTTTTCTCTAACGCTTGGATTATGTGACTCGAACAAAAGGTTATTCAGAGAAGCATTAGACTAATCTACTTAAAAAGAAAAATGCTTTTTCATTAGTTGAATAATTGAATTGGTTAATGCCAAGGTCATTGGTTAGGTCAAAGGTTATTGTTTGAAGAGAAAAAGACCATTTTTTCCTTGGATTGCATACCTGCTGGATATCCAGAGCCATATACCAAACCTTCTGTATCTATATCTTCAGCAAATACCCAGTTTTTGACAGAATAATCTCTAGCAACCTGCAATAATGTCACAAGCTTACAATTAGATTCAATTGAACTACTGGTAGTTCTCTTCAAAGATATTAACTGTTATTTTCATCAATATTAATGACGAAACAGAAAATTTCCAAAAAAAAGTTCAAGGAAAAATGCTTTGATATTTGGTCTACATTCAAATATACCAGCTAGCCGATCATGAGAACATATGCTCACTTCACAGGAACCTTGACCTTACCTTAGCACAAATACTGGCTCCACTGACAATTGGGTAGGTTGCATCAGCCTTTTTCGCCACAGTGATAGAAATGTTAGGGAATAGCTCTTGTAATTTGTTCTGATATTTCATAGGATCTCCAACTGTATCAACGTAAATCTCAAAATACAGAATACATATATTTGATTTAAATCTAAAACATCTACAGGTTAGATATAAAATCAAATTTCGAACAGATAAAAACTTCTAGATTTCCTTTACAGAATTATCTTGATATAACAAATGAAGGAGTTATAGTAACCTTGAATTATTAATATATAGATAATAGGCCTAAAGAAATATTTTTGGATTCATCAGTTTTTTGCATTTTTTATTCAAGATGAAGGGATTGTGACATCACCGAATCAAAATATTCAACAATTACAGATATACTTCCAATAAAATACATTAGAATTTCACATATACTATGAACCATCAAAATCTTATTTCAATCTGAAACCTACTACAGAAACTATGAAATCTTATAAAACATGTAATCTTGTTATCTTACCTCCATTACATTTACTCCTTTATCTAGAACTCTTCTAATTAAACCAATAGCACAATCATGTGATAAGGCATTTAAATTATACTTTGACCTAAAATAAAATAATATCAGATAAATTATCAAGTAACCTTTGCAAACCATCCTAGGGATTTTGGCATACCATATGCAAAACTGGTTAATTCTGCCTTGATAGATCAAAATGTTTGTCTACATGGATAAGAGATGTCTAAAAAAATATTGGTAAAACCTGTTTTACAGTCAAAAGTTTTTGTAAGCATAGAATCAAACAAAATGCCTTTAAGCATGATTTCCAGTCAAAATCATTAGTTGATGGTTCTACCACTATGGTTTGTAATAAATTTTGTAAGAAAATTACCATTATATATATTGGTTAAAGGATATCCTCTTGTTTGACATTTTAGTATCATCTACATGTCACAAAAAATCTGACAACACTAACCTACGTAACATACTGTTAGATATATAAGTAGGGGGTAGAATTTCAACTATCCATCCCACAACATCACTAGCTTCTTTTATTTTCTCAAACATACTATCTCTTTGTTCTTCACTTAATGTTTTTGAATCTAAAAGGAAATCATAATATAAAATGTTTTAAAATAACCATCTATCCATAATCAGTAATAATTACGCAATTCTTTTCTTTTTTTCAAATAATTTGAAATAATGTTATCACATAATTATTCTTCTAAGTAAATAGAGAATCAAATTAACTTTAGATCTATTTTTGCTTATCTTCTTCAAAATTTGTTGGTTTTACATGATATATATGTTAAGAAACAGACGACTAATTTCATAACAAAGATGACTAAGGATACCCAGTTAAATAAGTTGTTTACCTGCCAGTCCCATTTCTTTCAATTTATCTCCAGTTGTTAATGGGCTATAACATGTTCCATAAACCATAGGACCTACAAATTAAAGGATATTTTTTATCAAAATAAAATGAAAAAACATTTTTGTTTTAGATGACATTCTTGACTAAAATGGAGACTGGAATAAAATTGGAATAAGACTGGTACATTAACCATCACAGTAGCCAGATGGAATGAAGTCAGATGTCCCAGATACAATTACTTACCTAATACTGGTCCTCTACCAGCTTCATCTATACCAAGCCAACATGCTTCAGTTTTCGTAATTTCTGGAGCACTGGATTCTATGAAACACTTCTTAGATCTGTCAGACTCAAATTTACTCTGATCCATTACACAAAACTTTTCTAAAATGAAACAAGGAAATATATTGTCATTTGGTAATAAGATCTAACTTGTCTAAATATTTGGTTTCGTTTCAGAACATAAATAACTTTAATGAAATTTTTTGATAGGATTTTTTAAAAAATTTTCCCATTAATTTTATGAGAATTGGAAAAGCAATCACAAAATAAAACTGTTAGTGATAGAGTATATACATAAGTACACATTATGTCTTCAAAAGAAGACATTTTTCAGCCAAAATTAGTGACTTAAATAGGTTGAAATTTTTAGGAGAGAAAGTGTTTCTTTTAATGTAAGCTTCAGACGATTATATGTCAACACAAAGATATTCTAAGACTATCAGTACCATTTTGAGACTGATATTCCAATTCTCTTCAAAAATATTTAAAAACTTTTGAATTCGCTCAGACAATAGGCTTATTTTGATTCATTACCACTTTTCTCAAGACTCGGACCAATGTTGGGCCTAAGTACAACTCTAAACACATTTATATTTAAGCAAATCGTATCAACTCGCTGCCGATTAGCATGTGGTACAAATTAAATTGCCTTAAAGGGACATTCCACTTTTTTTGTAGGTCGAAAAATATTTTTGCTCTGAAAGTTTTAACTAAAAAGTTACGTAAACTTTTAAAGTTCATTATGCTTTTTGCAAGCTGTTAGAAAGCTACTGTACAGATTTGAGTAAAATAAACACCTAATAGTAAAGAAAAATTTCAACTAAATATAAAGAGCCATTATAAAGCCGATCACCAAAACTAGGTCAAACTGCTTAATTAACAATTAATACTATCAGTTTTAAGTTAACCCTATAAAACAAATTCAGTTTGATCAAGTAGATACATAGATAGATGATAAAAAGAGGTGTGCACTTGATTTGTGTTAGTGCTTTGGCAAATCGCTAAAATAAATGTGTATTGTAGGCGCTTTATATACATGCACACTTTGATCTATGTTGAAACGATTTGCTTAAATACAAAAACCACGAGTAGTATTTTGGAGTGGATATTCCAATTCATACAAAATGATTGTCAAAATGCAATTATTTTGTTCTGTAAACATATTGACATTCATCGTGGTTGGATAGCAGTCAAGTAACCTAATTTCGTGGAAACCTATTATTCGTGGATTTCCGGAAATGTTTAATAATTTACATGAGCGACCTTGCGCGACCTCCGCATTAGTTTGTTTTGATAAACATGGGTTTTCTCTACAATATGAGCTAGTAAAATTAATCCAGTAGTTTCAAGCAAGGTAAAATGTATTAATATATACTTTGACAAATACAAAATGGCGGATTTCACTTATTACCAAACGTCACCATTTTTTATCGGCCGAATTTCCTTATAATCCCAAGCGGTAATCGGAATTCCAAGTGTCGTCTGCTAGAATATATTCCAACGAATGAAGTCACGTGATCAACTAGCGGATTCTGTGTCAGCAGAAAATTTCTATGGAACACAAAGTGGACCATATTCTTATGTTGTTTCAGTGACTAGCAATAAATCACGCTACGTATCTTATTTTGTCAGTCACTAATTTTTTTTTAAAATCGTGGTTCTTTGAAGGAATTGTCACTAGTTATAATTAATTGATATTAAAGATAAATACTAAGAGAAGTTAATTATACCACCCGGTATCCATACAACGTGTTTTTCTAGACTTATTTATAGATCAAACATTGTACACGAAAATAGGTGACGCATATTATCGCCGTTGCCGAGTTGGTTGCTCATGAAATATGGATCAAAGTGAAGGATTCATAAAGAAAATCGAAATAAACCAATTTTAATTATTTTGTAGAATATCTGAGAAAACATCTAAGACATAAATTTTTTTTTTCGTTTTTTTAACTTTGACGAAATTCGGTGTTGAATCCTTATATCCACGAATATAGGTTACACCACTGTAGATACAGTGCACTGCCGGTACCTTAAAAAAAAAAGCAGGAATAGTTTTGTGTGTGTTCCTGAATAAAATGATTCAAACACGACTTCCGATAAAGATAGGAACTGATATATTTTTGAGAGAACGGCTTAAGTAATTCGGATTTTATAACAGTCGCATTGTTTATTTGTTTCACTCTACCCGCGGTTTCTATCGGAAGTTGACAGGTGCACGAGAGAGTTCATTTCAAGGTACATAACTCTGTATCATATATGGTATGCCTACAAACTACAAAGGTTTCAGGGAGGACCGTATCTCAGTGTCATACTTACTGCACTGGAGTATCTCAGCGTCGTATAATCTCTATATATGCGACACTGGAGTATCTCTTTATACAGGTCTGGAAGAAACGTAAACCTTTAAACCAAGTTACGATCCAAACCGCAAAACAAAACCCCAAAACATATTAACAGATAGCATCTAATAATGAAGATGAGAAAGTATATCAATAATGAGTGAGTAAATATTTTATAATTGGTATCAGGTGTCTAAAGGGTAAGCATACCCTGCCTGGCGCCACACCCGTCATAGCCGCTCAACATACATAATTAACACACATATGCACTTAGGGCTAGTCCGAAACATCTGCCTCTATTTCAGCTTTTGGTGGATATTTTGACAGTTGTCATCTGTCCGAATACCTATCAGAGGCTGGAATAGAGATAAATTTTTCGGTCCAACTTAGGGCCTGGTTATATAACGGACCAGCCGGTAGGCAGAGCTGTCTCGATTAACCCCTCGATTTACCTTGCTTGAAACTACTGAATTCATTCTACCAGCTGACATTGTACAGATAACCCATGTTTATCAAAACAAGCAAATGCGGAGGTCACGCGAGGTCGTACATGTAAATTATTAATCATTTCCGGAAATCCACGAAAAATAGGTTACCACGAAATTAGGTTACTTAACTGTATATCGTCGAGAATTCTTATGGAAAATGGGAGTCACAACCTTGAGAACTCGAGAGTCACAGTTGTGCTCACCCAGCACGTTTGAAAGGCCAGGAGAACAGAACGAAGAGGATGAAGAAGAAAAGTAAATAGGTCGAGTTGAATGAAGGTTGTTCCCATATTATTCAACACAAAGCTTTAAAGAGTACTTAACCGTTATTGTATTTGCTCAATCAGCAAATGGTCACTCGCAGCGACAGAGTTTGTTCGCTCTTCAGCGTGTCTATAGCGAACAATAATAAATGTATTTAATATGTACAGCATTTTTTGTGAAATGTATCATATTAATAATGACCATTTCATCTACCCCACTTCAAATGCATTTGGTTGTTTGTTTTCTTTTCTGTTATTGTACTTATTTATATATTATTAATCCCTTTAGAATTTAATAGGCCCTCTTATTATCTGATGCTCTCTATGAATGGATTTTTCAGCGTGCAAACAACTGACCAATCAAATTGATCTTATTCTTTAAGTGACCCACTGACGTCACGAGGTTATGCAGAAAATCAAGATGGCTTCAGTGAAGATGTGAAAATGTTGATAGACTTTTGTTATTGTGAGAGATTTCTTGTACAATATTGATTACTCAACGCAACTGAACTGCGCAACACAAGTAAGTGTATATGCCGTGTTAGTAGTATGAATTAATATTGCTTATAAATTTTGTTAAAGTGCATTATTGGCCCAATACTATATCGCTATCGGGCCGTATTTATATACACAATAAACAGAGATACCATTCTATTAATGGCATTGCATTATCGTACCGTGCTGAGGACTGAGAATGATGAAGGAGTGAGTGTAATGAAGTGAAGAAGAAGAGATTCTGTATAATCTGCTTACTTATAGAACTATTCTGTCTATACAAATTTTATGCAGCTATTCATTCTGTAGAGTGTAGGGTAGACCTACCCTACTTATATATACAGGGTTTGTTGGGGTTGGTACTATTGAGTCTGGAATGTTATTTTTAGCTAGACTTTTTCTTTTCATTAATATAATTAGATTCTTGCCTTATATGTCAGAAGTTTTCTCAAACTTAAAACTTGAATGTTTATATAGCTAGAAAGCAATAATGAATCAGTGGTTCATGGACTATCGGTATCTGCTGTCCTCCGAGCTAAATTTTTATTTTTCTAAAAAAAGTGCTTTACCAGAGATGATAGAGCCCTGTTGTTGCACTTTTCTACAATTCATTAAAAACTATCATGGATTACCGGTATCTGCTGTCTGGACTGAATTTTTTATTTTTCTAAAAAAGTGCTTTACCAGAGATTATAGAGCTCAGTATTTGCACTTTTTTTCTACAATTCATTAAAAAATGCACAATCTAGATTGTTAATGTTAAAGTTACGCTAGGATATTTTAAGTTAAAACTTTCACGAAGTGTAAGGGGCATCTTCCTCTATATGTTAGCATGCACTTAGCATGCAGTTTGATGAATATCATGCTCCAAAATCGCAAAAAAAATTATTGAAAAAAGCAGAATGTCACTTTAAAGAGGTACTCTGAATTGATTATAGTCTAAAAATTGAAGTTGTTGAATTGTCAACGAAATTGAGGTTGGATTTTGACCTGAAACATGAGATGTTAAGCCAGAATAGTAAATTGATAATTATGGTATACATTCAACACATAATTTACTGCACGTAGATATCTTCAAATTACATGTTAGGGCAGTAGTATTTGTAGTTGTTTGAAACTGTGATTGAAAAAAAGCCAAATATCTGAATATGGTACCTGAAACAGGAATTAAGAACTTAAGTTATTATTTTTATAAATGCTGTATACCAATATCTAAAAAATAGATATATGAATGTCAGAGTATTGTGTGTTAAGTACACCTGATGTGTCTGCAAAATCTTTCAATTGTCAAAATCTTTGATGTACTAGTGCACTATGGTAACATTTGTTTTATTTTATGTTTCATGTTATCATTTTACTGAACTCTCTTCTGTGCTAAACTAAATTGAGTTAATATCCTTACCAGATCATATCTCTCTATTATTTGATTTCTTTTACAGCCTACAATAAAACCGGAGTTGTGTTGAAACAGAGGAAGATAATATAGTTCTGGTTACTGAAATAGCTATACAGTGTACTGGGATATAGTGTAATAGATCATTTCTACAGGATAAAATCTTTATGGACTCATTCTGTTATCATAATTTGTGATTACTGAGTGGAATTATGATATCTGAGAAATGTGCAAGAATATTGAATGTGAAATATCCATGAAATTAAAAAGTTTGTGGAGTAGATGTGATGTAATAAAATTCAAAAAACAGCCATGGTTTTACAGAATTTGATATTCTGTATATTTTTTGTTAGTTGTTTTGGAATAAGTTTAACCAATGGATGTGTTCCGAACTGTCTTTGTACAATGCTTGGGTCTAAAGGCAAGCAGAAGAAAGGTCGGAAAGTTGATTGCTCCAAACCAGGTGCACCATTCAAGTTCCTTCACCATATCAATTTTCCGCCAGATACTGTTCACTTGTAAGTAGTTATTTTTTTCACTTAAAGGTGTTTACATTACTCCCTAAGAAAATTTTAGAAAATTCCGCACGACTGTGATTGAGAACCAATTAGCAATTTCTATAGTAATTTGTATTCATCATCCAGTCGTGTGTCACTGTGAGTTCCGGTATATTTATGATATCGCTTGATTGGTGTTTAAAGATCCTCATTATGAGATTAAGCAATTAATTTAATAATCACATGTCTCTCGTTCATACCTGGATTCTATTATTGATACAGAACGCATCAAACTTTAGCCCTACGAAGTAACTGGCTTCCGGATTAGTATTATTCATGATGCCTCATAGATCAGTGTTTAATTAATCGTTAGTTGAGAATATGTGGTTAATTTAATGATCTTGCAGGGTTCGAAATAAGCAGTATCGCATCGCAGTTTGCGATACGATTTTGGACAATAGAGAAGTTTTTTTGCGATACAAAATTTTCCTGTCTTTTAAAAAATCTGGTACTGGTACAAAAAAAATTTGTGGTCTTTGATAAAACATAAATTTTGTAATAAAAACCTGTTTTCGTTTGAACTGAGATCGTCTGATAAGCCCGCATCATTAGTCATTCATCATTATCGTATTGACAAAAGGTTGTGCCAATTTCAATTACTAGTAATTAAGATTTTATTGATAAAAGTACCTTATTTAGCAATTGAAATACTAAATACATATAGGTACCATGTATCTATACACAGTTGCTCTACTACATTCTAAAAAGTGCTATGCAATTTCAGCTGCTGCACGCTAAACTGCTGGTAAAATTTGAAACTGCTATGCAATTTCGGCCCTTAGAGCAAAAAACTGCTTTGCAAAAAAAAAGTAATTGGAACCCTGTCTTGTGTAAGCTATTTTTCGTTCAGTAATACATGAATTCACTCACCCAAGGATGAACGTTATTGAAAATCAGAAAAATCGAAATATATTTAGTTTCAGTTATTGCCCTTGTTCCTGAAGCGCTCGTAAACACTCTAGAAGGCACAATTCTTGACAGATTTTGACAAAACTTGGTGTGAGTGTTTTTAATCATCCAAGGATAAACCCTTTCGAAAATCAGAAAAAATGAAAAATATTTAGTATGAGTTATTGCCTTTGTTCTTGAAAACGCATTCAATTTTTAGCGTGTAAACTCTCCAGAAGGCACAATCTTGGTATGTGTGTCAGTTATCACCCAAGGAAGAACCCTATTGAGAATCAGAAGAATCAAAAAATAATTAGTATGTATTATCGCCCTTGTTCTTGAAAACGTGTTCAGTTTTTAGTTAGTAAATACTCCAGAAGGTTCGATTATTGACAGATTTTGACGAAACTTGGTATGACTGTTTGTTGTCACCTAAGGATGAACCTTATAGAAAATCAGAACAATCGAAAAATAATTAGTGTGAGTTATTGAAAATGCATTCAATTTTTAGCACGTAAACACTTTAGAAGGCACAATTTTTGACGAAACTTGGTGTGAGTGTATGTTACAACTCAAGGATGAAATCAGAAAAATATTTAGTATGAGTTGTTCTTAAAAATGTGTTCAAGCTTTACACTGTAAACACTATATAAGGCCAGACTGGTACCAGTAGTACATTATTATGTGACATATTCCCTGACTCATTCAAATGTATGAAGGGGTGTGTATTATACGGTTATCAAAATACAAGTGAAGACATCTTTTTCTTTGATTTTAATATTTTAATACAAAATGTGGGTCAAAATGCAAATTGTCATAAAGCTTAAAACTTATGTTTGATTAATAAATAAATTAATTTGTATTTATCCCAGTCTGAAGAGAACCTAGATGGAAGTGTCAATTTTGTCAATGTGCATATTCCAAGTGCAGCGCCATTTGGACTTATTTTCAGTTACCACACACATCGCCTATACTGGTACACAAAAATTTAGATAGGAACAAATCTTGAAAAGCCAGATTTCATCTTCTGCCAACGGGTAAGTGCAGAAAGCACATTCCACGACAGTGACTTGTCAAATGTGCCCGGCCAGAGCCGAAGAATCTCCAAGCCTGTGTTTGTAAATTTAACATTTTACGTCCATGAAGACTACTCGAAAAGTAGACCCATCATCAAACAGATTCGCTTCCTTTCCGAAATAAGTGCCAAATGCCTTTAATTTTCTCATTTTTGAATCGCTTTTGTGACAAAAGCCAAATTTGACATAACTTTTGTATCGATACAAAACTCAACCATCAATGAGTCCGATCAAGACATTATCGAATATGTCCTTGTTCCTCAAACGGTACTACAATACAGTTGAGGGGTAGGCTTTCCCTTTCTTCGTACAACCCTGTAAAGGACTATCCTACCCCTGTATTGTGGTACCGTTTGATATTTCCACAGCACATGAGACAGCTATAATCACAACTGACACTATTTCTTTCGAAATGTACAAAGCTATAGCTAGAAATTCGACCAATACAACTCCTCTTTAATCTGCATTACCCAAGTAGCAAAGAATTGAGCATAAGCAGTTCTTGTTGTTGACTGAGAATATGATATACACTCAAAAGTGCACAGAAAATCAGTATTTCCATGCAATTAATAAGGCACCATTTTTGTTATTATGTAACCTTCATACCATACAAACAGAATAATTGCCAACCCGCGTTCATATGAAGAGAAAAAAAATCCAACCCGGGTAACCGCGTCAGCTTGGCTCACCAGCTTGGCTCATCAGCTCGGCTCACCAGGCTGACCTGTTACATATAACCAGGCCCTTAGTCTGGATATACATTGTCAATTTCATCAGCCTCTCTCAATCAAGTGTAGTTTCCACATGGATCTGGGTAATTCTCTCGTATTTCTTCCTCTAATGACGAGTTGGACAAATGCCATTTTTTGACGCCCACATGAAATGGGGGGCGTATATTGCCGTCACCTCTTTCCGTCGGTCTGTCAGTCGGTCCGTCCACAATTGCTCGTAAACATTCTACAAGGCACAATTCTTGACTGATTTCAACGAAATTTTGTATGGTTGTTTGTAATCACCCAAGGATGAACCTAGACGGATCGAAAAATATTTACTATGAGTTATTGCCCTTGTTCTTGAAACGCTCGTAAACACTCTAGAAGGCACAATTCTTGGTGGATTTTGACGAAACTTGGTGTGAGTGTTTGTAATCACCCAAGGATAAACCCTATCGAAAATCAGAAAAATTGAAAAATATTTAGTATTAGTTATTGCTCTTGTTCTTGAAAACGCGTTCTATTTTTAGTTCGTTAACACTCTAGAAGGCACAATTCTTGACGGATATTGACGAAACTTGGCATGAGTGTTGGTTATCACCCATGGATAAACCGTATTGAAAAACAGAAAAATATTTAGTATGAGTTATTGCCCTTGTTCTTGAAAACGCGTTCAATTTTAGCTTGTAAACACTCTAGAAGGGATAATTCTTGACGGATTTAAATGAAATTTGGCTTGAGTGTTGGTTATCACCCAAGGATGAACCCTATTGAAAATCAGAAGAATCTAAGAATCTTGAAAACGCGTTCAATTTTGAGCTTGTAAACACTCTAGAAGGCACAATTCTTGACGGATTTTAACGCAATTTGGCTTGAATGTTTGTTATCACCCAAGGATAAACCCTATTGAAAATCAGAAAAATTGAAAAACATTAAGTATGACTTATTGCCCATTGATCTTGAAAACTCGTTCAATTTGTAGCTCATAAAAACTCTAGAAGGCATGATTCTTGCTGGATTTTGACAAAATTTGGTTTTATTATTCATTTCAGCGCTGAAGATTGAATATTTGTCTTCTTGAGTTTTCACGTGCTAAAGATTGAACAAGTTTTCAAGAACTAGGGAAATAACTCATACTCAATATTATTCAGTATCGCCCTAAAGAGTTCAAAAGAAGTCTATGACTGAAGGTTGAATATTTGATACTGGTGATTGTTACTGTACTGCTAAATATTTATGTTCAAATCAAAGCTGCCAGTGGGTGTATCTTGTCTGGCAAGCTATCTTATTGTCAGCTGATGGAGAACCCATATTTCATACGCACACTTGGCGTCACACTTTTTTCTGATCATTTGACCACTGGCAATATGGCAGCCCCCAGAAAATATTTGCAGGCTTCGATTTAAAATGCTGATTTATGCAGGGTAACGTCTGAATTCATGAATAATCTAGCTTTTACTTCCTAACTTATGACCAGAGCCTTCCTTGAAGATGTTAATGACAATTTCTAAAATACGCAAGAATACTGTGTCATTAGCCATCAAAGGGAGTCAATAAATTGTGTTGATGTATCGCAATTATTTTTATTCAACGCAATGCATCGATAAGAATGAATGTATCACGTTTTATCGGTGAATAGTTGGAGCCCTAGTTGTCGTACTGTCCATAGGTCTTCTCCATCTTGCGCTCATTCTAGTCTTGACAGCTTTTGGATTGTGGATTGTACTAGATCAAAAATGATACCTATCCAGGGGTTCAGATTAAGAAAGGTGCCAACAGGGCACTTAAAGGGGTTGTTTTCTAGATTTTTTATGTGTATCTGGAACACTGATAGCAGCATCAATTTGCACCATTCCAATTTTCAATCAGACTTGGTTGTTCACGCAATTCCATTATGAAATTGATTGTTTGATGACATGATTAAAATATAAGGTCTCTGATTGAATATTAAAATGGAACTGATGCTAACAGTGTCCACCTAAAAATTTAAAAAACCTCTTTACAATCCCTTGCATTCAATTTCTAGAGGTCCAGAAAATATTATTATTATCGATTCTGATCCTCATTATTATTTAATCAAAATTCCTATAATTTATAATGATGTTTCTGGTGTTTGAATGAGTGAAGCACATGCATGTACATTCCAAGTCCTAGTGCTTCAAAATAAGACTTTGTGTCTACTAATAGTAAATATATACTGATATTCTGACACTAAAAGTTTTCATGTGTAATTCATGTCTTCTAAAAAATCTCCAATTCTAATTTTTTTCTTCCCGCTTAGATTGAAAGGCAAATAATTATTTTCAAGAAAACTCACTAAGTTCTTGTAATTCTTCAGAATTGTCTATTCATGTATCAGGTATGCCTAAAGCAGACAAGAACAGAATGTTTGCAGGCTACAATCAAGTTATAAAACGATTTAATGAAACAACGTAAACATTAAGTACAGATAACAAACAGTCTCGCATAATAATCACATGATAGTTGTGCAATGCTTGTACTATCAAGATATATACATTTTGGTTTTAAAAGCGAAAGAAGAACATACGATTCTGTGGTGCCATCTGGGCAAAAACTTTCAGAATTTCGATTGCCCAACAGAAAGTTGTTAATTGTGCAAGGTGAGTTGACAATCGACAATTGTGAAGAGTGATTTTCATAATTTGATGTATTTGGGAAGAAAATTTGGGGAAAAGAAATTCAGTGAAAATGCCAAATGGATGATGATAATTGTATGTGTGAAATTCGTAAAACAGTCCATTTTCATTTTAGACAGACCATCTAAAATGCTTTTTATTGATAATTGACAAAAGGATGTGAAATTAAATCCAAGAGGAAGTGTCAAAAATTAAATTACCATAGTAAAAATTGGTTCTAAGTGCTCCTTATATAAAGGATATGAAATTAAAGTCAGGCCGACAATGGAATGTGATATTTTGTAAACTTCATGCCTTCCAAATGGGCCACTGTATATATTACAAAGGGTATTTGACAGCTGAGTTCCTGGTATTAGAGATGTCTTTTTTATTGAAAAAAAAAAATAGCAGCATTATCTAACATATCTATCATTGGGAAGGGAATCTCAGTTTGGTTTTGCACTATCTGTGATACACTCATCAGCATGTGGTATACTTCCTTTAAAATAGAAGTAGTTGGTTCACATTCACATTTAATGTGCTCATAGAAAAGTATAGAGTACGGTATATCAAGGATGGAAAATCTGTCAAAACTAAGTTCATTTTTATACGTCGGTCCATCCACAATTGCTCATAAACACTCTACAAGGCACAATTCTTGACTGATTTCGACGAAACTTGGTATGGTTGTTTGTAATCACCCAAGGATAAACCCTATTGAAAATCAAACAAATCGTAAAATATTTACTATGAGTTATTGCCCTTGTTCTTGAAACGCTTGTAAACACTCTAGAAGGTGCAATTCATGGCTGATTTTGATGAAGCTTGGTATGGGTGTTCGTAATTGCCCAAGGATAAACCCTATCGAAAATCAGATAAAGTGAGAAATATTTAGTATGAGTTATTTCCCTTGTTCTTGAAAACGCGTTCAATTTTAGCTTGTAAACACTCCAGAAGGCACAATTCTTGATGGATTTTGACAAACTTGGTGTGAGTGTTTGTAATCACCCAAGTATGAACCCTATCGAAAATCAGAAAAATTGAAAAATATTTAGTGTTAGTTTCCCTTGTTCTTGAAAACGCGTTCAATTTTTAGTTTGTAAACATTCTAGAAGGGACAATTCTTGACGGATTTTGACGAAACTTGTCATGAGTGTTGGTTATCATCCATGGATAAACCGTATTGAAAAATTGAAAAATATTTAGTATGAGTTATTGCCCTTGTTCTTGAAAACGCGTTCAAATTGTAAACACTCTAGAAGGGATGGTTCTTGACGGATTTTAACGAAATGTGGCTTGAGTGTTGGTTATCACCCAAGGATAACCCCTATTGAAAATCAGAAAAATCTAAAAATATTTATTATGAGTTATTGAAAAATCGTTCAATTTGTAGCTCATAAAAACTCTAGAAGGCATGATTCTTGCTGAATTTTGAAGAAATTTTGTTTTATTATTCATTGTTGCGCTGAAGATTGAATATTTGTCTTGTAGAGTTTTCATGAGCTAAAGATTGAACACGTTTTCAAGAACTAGGGCAATAACTCATACTCAATATTATTCAGTATCGCCCTAAAAAGTTCAAAAGAAGTGTATGACTGAAGGTTGAATATTTGATACTGGTGATTGTTACTGTACTGCTAAATATTTATGTTCAAAATCAAAGCTGCCAGTGGGCGTATATATTACCTTGCCTGGCAAGCTATCTTGTATAAATAGTGTCCAGTCAGACTAGTAGGGGAAAAAATGACCTGCCCTGACCCAAATTTTACTTGCCCAGACAACAAATTTCTCACTCATACTTCCTAGGGGCCGTTGTAACACAAGTGAGAAAAATTACGTATTCATAGCTAAATATTGTCCAATCAAAAGTGGCTCTACTGAATTGGTAGCAAATTTCAGCCAATCAAAACAAATCACTGGTTATGACGCTTTGTTTGCGAAGGTAAACAAAACGAAAGCAGCGTGCCATTACATATTTTGATGAATATGTAGGCCTACAGTACAGAATTGTTAAGATTTTCGTTAAAGAATTGAAGCCGAGAGAAAATCAAACCTAACTTTGAAATATTTACTTGGAAAGAATGTGTTCTTATCTCTTCAAACAGGCAGCGGCAAAGCAGTGTTGTGTTTTGTTTACATGACCTCATTTCTCTTCTACCAATCTGATTGGTCAGATCCCTGTAATTATATACAAATTATTACACCACCATGAAATTTGGCTTGAATGATATTTGATTACAACAAGAACTAGAACCGTTATAACGGTACCGACGCAGTGCGCATCCAACCTGATACATCGATAAAACGTTAAACCGTTTACCATTCAGTAGTGAAAAGACGCATGAATTTGATACCATTCGGTACTAAAAGGTGTTAACATTCGGTAGTAAAAAGTCGAATTTTCAAATAGCTGTAAAGTTAAAAGTTCAATTCGCACAACAAAAATGAAAATATTTTTGGAAATGTACAATAATTTGTGTTTCGGCCAAGAGGTCAACAGAGGTCAAATAAAAGAGAATATAAGCCTTAAAAGTGTTGAAAATTGCTGTTTTGGGACGTTTGTAAAAGCGAAAATATATGTCGGACATCAAAGATAAAAGTATGAATGGACATCGTAGATCAATAACCTTTGACCTTCTAAAGACCAAGATCATGCATGTAAATGGTCAAAATATCAAAATTTTATAAATTGTAAAACCTATTCCCTTTTTTAAAGTAAAAGGCCCAAACAAAATGTAACTCTATCAAATATTGTCCCAAATAGTGCTTTAATTTTTTGTAAAATTTCGATGGTGAAAAATGCAAACTTTGCGAGTTATAACAATTTGAATTATTTAAGGTAAAGGTAAAAGTAACCACGTCCACTGCAAAAATTTTGTGTTGTCTGTAATAATATTGTGTACAATGTCAAATAATGTTCAAAATTTCAAGTGTTTACAATCATTAGATCATGAGATATTCGTAGTTTTTTTTAGGGCAACGGTGACTGGCCGCGGATTATAGAAACCGTTAAAATTACGCAAAGTTACTATAGAAGTCGGTACAAAATTTTCAAATTCTAAAAAAAGCAATTTTAATCAAAATACCAAGTGTTATATATCATTTGAAAGAATAGATTGCGTGTAATAAGGACAAAAGATGCATTTTCGCTTATGTAAATTAGGTCACATGATAGACTTTTTTTAAAGTTAAAAATCGCGATTTGGCTGTAGAACCGGAAGTTAACGGAAGAATGGTCATCTTAGATCAATGACCTTTAACCGTGCAAAGGTCAAGGTCATTTACGTTAAAGTTCAAAAATGAAAATTTTTAAAATTGTTAAACCTGTTCCCTTTTTTAAAGTAAAGAACGCATACAACTGTAATCTTATCACCGATTTTCCTAAGTAGTGATCTACATTCATGCAAATTTCTAGGATGACAATTGCAAACTTTGCGAGTTATGACAATTGCAAATATTTCATGTAAAGGTAAATGCCCACCGGATGTGCCACTCCCACTTCAAAATTTTAATTTGTCTGTGATGATGTGTACATTGTTAAATAATGTTCAAAATTGCAAGAGTTTACAATCATTAGATCATGAGTTATTTGCAGTTTTACGTTTTTTAAGGCAAAGGTTACTGTCGGTAGATTATAGACAACGTGAATTTACGCACAGTCACAGTCAGTACAAAATTTTAAAATTTTAAAACGCGCAATTTTGATCAAAATATCAAGTGTGATATATCACCAAAAAGGAGAGATCATGCACTCTAAGAATATATAAGAAATTTTGTCGTATGTTAATTAGGTCAAGTGACAGCTCTTCAAAGTTAAAAATCACGATTTTCAAATTGCTGTAGAACCGGAAGTTAACAATGCACAACAAAAGTGAAGATATTATCGGATATATCTCGTAAGGGGCAACAACTTTTGTTCAGGTCAAAAGGTCAACAAATGTCAAATAAAAGTAATATGAGCCTTTGAAGTTTCGAAAATTGCTGTTTTGGAGGTCTGCAAAACAGGAAGTATATATCGGAGATCAAGGTAAGAATGGTCATCCTTAGTCAATGACCTTTGACCATGCAAAGGTCAAGGTCATTTATGTTAAAGATCAAAAATGAAAATTTATAAAATTTTTAAACCTATTCCCTTTTTTAAAGTAAAGAATGCAAACAACTGTAATCTTATCACAAATTGTCCAAAGCAGTGATCTATTTTCATGCAAAATTTCTAGGGTGACAATTGAAAACTATGAGAGTTATAACAATTGCAAATATTTGAGGTAAAGGTAAATGCACACCGGATGTGCCACTCCCACTTCAAAAATTTTAATTTGTCTGTGATGATGTGTACAATGTCAAATAATGTTCAAAATTTCAAGTGTTTATTATTAGATCATGAGATATTCGTAGTTAAAAGTTTTTTTTAAGGCAACTGTGACTGTCGGTAGATTAAAGACACCGTGAATTTACGCACAGTTACTATAGAAGTCAAAACAAAATTATTGATTTTTAAAACGCGCAATTTTGATCAAAATGTCAAGTGTGATATATCACCAAAAAGGAGATTTCATGCACTCAAAGAATATATAAGAATTTTTCGTCCTATGTTAATTATGTCACGTGACAGAGCTCTTCAAAGTTAAAAATCGCGATTTTTAATTGGCTGTAGAACCGGAAGTTAACGGTGCACAACAAAAGTGAAGATATTATCGGATATATCTCGTAATGGACAACAACTTTTGTTCAGGTCAAAAGGTCAACAAAGCTCAAATTAAAGTAATATGAGCCTTTGAAGTTTCAAAAATTGCTGTTTTTGGACGTTTGCAAAACCGGAAGTATATATCGGACATCAAAGATCAAAGTAAGAATGGTCATCGTAAGTCAATGACCTTTGACCATGCAAAGGTCAAGGTCATTTATGTTAAAGATCAAAAATGAAAATTTTACAAAATTGTTAAACCTATTCCCTTTTTTATAGTGAAGAACGCAAACAACTGTAATGTTATCACAAATTGTCCTAAGTAGTAATCTATTTTCATGCAAAATTTCTAGGGTGAAAATTGAAAACTATGCGAGTTGTAACAAATGCAAATATTTCAGGTAATGGTAAATGCACACCGGATGTGCCACGCCTACTTCAAAAATTTCAATTTGTCTGTGATGATGTGTACATTGTTAAATAATGTTCAAAATTTCAAGTGTTTACAATCATTAGATCATGAGATTTTCGTAGTTAAAAGTTTTTTTAAGGCAACGGTGACTGTCGGTAGATTATAGACACCGTGAATTTACGCACAGTTACTTTAGAAGTCGGTACAAAATTTTCAATTTTTAAAACGCGCAATTTTGATCAAAATGTCAATTGTGATATATCACCAAAAGGAAATTTCATGCACTCAAAGAATATATAAGAATTTTTGTCGTATGTTAATTAGGTCACGTGACAGAGCTCTTCAAAGTTAAAAATCGCGATTTTCCAATGGCTGTAGAACCCAAAGTTAACGATGCACAACAAAAGTGGAGATATAATCGGATAGATCTCGTAAGAGGCAACAACTTTTGTTCAGGTCACAAGGTCACCAAAGGTCAAAGTCACTAGATATGAGCCTTAATAGTTTTAACAATTACTGAAAACATAAAACCGGAAATAAAAAAAATACAAAGCCAAAATTAAAAAATCGGCTTCCCATGTTTTGTAGGCAATCGATTTTACCCTGAGGCTCATTTTGAGTTTTATAAAAGTGAGTCATATCAAGATGGCGTCTTACACAATAAATCCGGGTCAAATTTTGTCATTCCAAAATCTTTACGGGGACAATTATAACTAATTGGAAAAAAAAGAATTTTTCAAATATCTACAAAATCCCGGAAGTTGAAATTTGAAGTTTGGAGGCGAATGACCTCAAAACCGGAAGTGATATCTAAATTTTGAAAGCATATTTTTGTTCGCAATCAAAATGTTTATCTACATGTAAATTGTCAGATCGATCGCAATAAAATTGTGGAAGTTTAAATAATGCTTTAAATAAAATCTCCAAAAGTCAGCGACAAAAGTCAAAATTTGAAATTTCTTAAATTGCTATCTTTTAGACATTAGTATAAAGTTATCAACAAAACAAAAATTATGTTCAAAATAGATTTAGAATAATAGCAGGTAGTCGAAAGACGTAATGAACGGTTAAAGTCCTACGTCATTTCCGGTTGGGTGAAGATGCGTCATTTTACATTTAAACAATAGCGACACGCTAAGTATAAGAGATAATGATGTCAGATAATCTGTGGTATGTGCAGTTTTGGCTGGGGAGCGTGACCAGAAGTAGACAAAAAAAAAACAAAAACAAAGCAGTGCGTTACTGCAATAATGTAGAGATATTATTACCGTATATTATATTTTCAGGGGATTAAATGAAAATGAGCTGAGTATTTTGAAATCTGGATCATTTAATGAATTATCTAACCTAGTCAAATTGTAAGTATCACTTGGTATTTTATTAAGAAATTTACATTTACTTCAGAGCATTGTTGAAAATGGTTTGTATGTCTGCAACAACTCCAGTTTATTGTCTATCTTCAGCTGTTTTTAAAACAGGAAATTAAAATATTTATCCCTTTCATCAACTATCTACAGCTACAGTTTCTCAATCATTTTACTGTATATTTTATCTTATATAAAAAATCACATCATGTTTCAAACTGATTCACATCTTTCAAGTTCGACGAGCTTTTTTTTACTTTTACTGTGGAACAAATATCTCATGCAGGTTCTCACAGATATGGTGTGGTGAAGAAGACTCTTTTTAATTTTACATTTTTATTTCCTTTCTTTGCTAAAGATATAATATAATTAAGGCTGCGACGTTAAGCACTTTCTGTAAACATTTGTACAAAAGTTATTAATCGAAATTGTACCATTTAAGCGGATTGTGATGATTTTTCAATAGATTCATTTTATTTCAATACGGTTACAGTGTCAAAGTCGACAATTGATGTAAAACATTGCGTTTCTATGAAAATACTATTTACTTCATATTGTATGACAGAGGGAATAAAGTTTAAGAATTTTCACTCGGGCAGTTGTGCTGTGTTTTCTCTTTTATGTCACAGGACACTTTATTGGCCCAAATAAATTGAAGTAGACATCAATGAGAGATGTCGTTAAAAATAATTGTCATCAAAACTAAGAGGCATAAAAAAAATCACAAATATTGAATCAACGCCTTCAAGATTACGTTCATGAGATAGATATCCTATAGTCATATACTCGGTTCTTTTGTTTTGTGCAAAGGCTAGATTGGTGACTGGGAAAAAACAATCTATTTATAAAACATTTATTATCCAACCACAACAATGTATCCTCGTTCATTTTAAAGATACTGGTTATTCAATGGGTAATTCAAGATGGATGATTGGTTACTCCGATAATTTTGGCCTTTTTACGTGAAACAGTGTGTAGCAATAAAACAAAGACGCCCCTGACAGTTTTAACGCATCTATGATCAACCTGCTTACGTAATATGTTTGTACATAGATACGTTAGCAAACCTATCGGCGGAAATACCAAAATCAAAACAAACCGACGAAAGTTATTTTTTGTTTAAATGATTGTCCATTTTCTAAACGTTTAGTGGCACTGTCCTAAATGTGTTCGTTTACACGTTACCGTTGCAGCCTTAAATATAATAGCAAATTAAGTTTTCAACAAAAATTATTTCATCTACCCTTTTACACCATGTCTTGAGGCAATGTTGGTTTTGTGGATCCATTTATTTTGTTCTGCCCAAAGCGAGTTGTGTTAAATTACTTTTATAGGCATTTGCCAAAAATGATTTTCTGTTGTACAAGATTTCCATAGCTCATTCTTTTTATGTTGAGAAAAAAAATAGCTATCCTACATATGCACTTTTTTTTGAATAAATACATCTTCATAAAACCTGTGTGTATAAAAAATTGAGTTTATTGTACAATATTATTATTAGACAGAATAGGCTTTAAGAGCTTTTTCCAAATTTTTGTTTGTTTTATATTCATCCTTTAGAAAAATTAATAAAATGGAAAATTTATAATATGCTTGTACCTTTGGTTATGCCCAAAATCCTACGGATCAAAAAATCAATTTGAAATGACCTTTAAATGTTTAGGTATTTTTTTTTCAAATTTTAATGTGTTAGTTTATTTTAGCTGGAAATATTGCATTGTTACATGACTGTGTTTCAGGAATCTGAGTAGTAACAGAATCTCTATTATAGAACCGGGAGCATTTCAAGGACTAATTAATCTGAGAAAAATGTAAGTAAAACTACATCTGGTGTAGTATGTTACTATGTTTTTGTTTCTTTTCTTGATAATAGAAATACTAGTATAACCTTGCAGTATTAAAAATCTAATCATAGGACAACAACAGATGTGTTTCTGAGCAGTACTAACCTATTGTGAAGTTCATACTTAAATAAAATTTCTATCATTTTCTATGCCCCCCAATCAAAAGAAGACTGTAGTAAAGCATATAAAATAGAGTAGAAAAGGGCAAATTCTGATGTTATCATTATCAATACAGTAAAAATATGAAACTAATACCCTGTTTGATCTTAATATGATTCATTTGAAATATTTTTAGTTACAAATTTCATACAGATGTATTTTATATACCATATACTTGAGTTTACTAAGTTAGAATTCTTCATCCTTTCTCATTATACATACAAACCTTTGAACAATAGGCCAGACCAATTTTTTTTTTCTTGTTTCATGGATCTCCCTAAAACAAAATTCCCAGTTATTTTTCCATGAGCCGCTGCCACATATAATTTCCCTCATTGTACACTCTAATGTCTTACTTATCTTTAATAATCTTGTAAGGTGTAGAAAAAGTAGAGGTGGAAATATTAATTTGATTTCACACTGTGATGCTAATATGCAAATTGAAGCAGATGCCTTACTGTATTCAGGTCAAACAAAGCAAAACATTCTTATTCTATCATGTGATGATTGATTATAGCTGTGGTAATTTGTGAAAGATTAAAAGAAAATTTAAAAGTCTGTACTGAGTTAAACTTAGCCACATCAAACTAGAAATTACTCTCTTATTTAAAGATAAACTGTTAATGAGTGTAGAAATAAAGACTAAAACCTGTATATATATAAAAATGTAGAGTTTTATCTTTATTAATGATAAGATTTGCCAACTCTATACTAAACTAATTTATATTAAAGGTTAGAAATCATATTCTAGATGATAAATACCTCTATGATAAATCATTCAGTTGGAATCTCATTTTGATTTTATTATACCTATTTATAAGTACTTAACTTTTATTACCTTTCTAATATCTATTCTGTATTAAATAATGGTATAAATAATTACCTATTATCATTCATAGCAGGAAACTATACCTGAGATATATAGATAATACACCACTGTCTATCTGGTTGCTATTGATGGTTAAGCTTATTTCCTGTCAAAATTAGTCTTGGAAAAAATTATCAAATGTAGCATGGTATTGATAATTATTTATGATGTTTCTGAACATTTTTATAAGTCCACATGGAATTGTGGATGCATATGGCAGTCACCTTTGTCCATCTTTCTGTCAGTCTGTCTCTAAGATAGTCCACATTTCTTGTACACTATAGAAGCCGCAGTTTTTGACTAATCTTGGTGAGATGTATGCTTGTTGTATATATTGGTGAGATCTCAGTCTTTTTGAGTTATTGCCCTTAGTAAAACACATCCAATTTTGCTTGTAGACACAATAGAGGCTACAGGATTTATGAACCCACATGGAAATGTGGGAACACATTTTTTGTAGACACGATAGATTTTACATTTTTTTTCATCAATTTTAGATTCAGCTTGGTATACAAATATAATGATGATCTCCCTGAATTTGAGTCTAGAAATTGTTTGTGTCAGTGCCCTTGTTAGTACAAACACATCAAATTTGATAACACATATTAAAAGGCATTTTGTAGGAATTAAGAAAAAGTGAGGGAAGAAGTGTTAATGAGATTGTAAAGAGGTTTTGTAGCCTTTTTATGTGTATCGGGACACTTTTGACTTCTAATTGGGACTGTCCAACTCTTCGTGCCTGTGGCTCCTGCAATTCCAGAAAGAGTTCAGAAGAATTTATGGAATTGCAGGAACCACATCCATCGAACATAGAAATGGAATGTCCCTGTTACACATGAAAAAGCTAGAAAACCTCTTTACAATCTGTTTAAAGGAGATATTATTTGATAAAATGAACTAATGAACATTTGTTTTAAATGAATGAAGATTATTTTCTGTATATAATATGATAGAAGATAATTTTATACTATGTTATTTATTTTATAGAGATCTATCATATAATAGAATTGGAACAATTGATTCAGCCATGTTTCTTGGATTGCCAAAGTTAGAAAAATTGTAAGTACATCATACAACTTGCATGACATGATAGAAAGTGAATAGGTGAAGGGAGATTGAGATTTTGGATGAGTTTAAAGTTGACGATATTTGATCTAGGCATGCTCTATTTATATCTATTAGGTTATTACTATGAGTTAGTTTTCACCGATTTTTCAAATCAAATGAAATTCGGTATGTGCATACATATTCATGAAACGAAGATAAAGTTCGAATTTGAGCTATTTTCGACTGTTAGAAGCAGAGTTATTGCCCTTGCCCCCAAATCTTGAATATGCTATTACTCTCTTAGTTTTCAACCGATTTTGATGAAACTTAAAATGGATGTTTCATTTTTACCATCGGCATGCCGTGGTGGGCGTATATGGCTGTGGTCCACTATCTTTAATCTAGTTTTCCACAAGTTGCTATTATTATAGCTTTAGATACTAATTTGGTTTTTAATATGAGTTCAAAGAAAACAAAGCTAAAAAGAATTTAAATTAATGGTCTCAGCATGACACAAAACCACTTTGAAAAAACTCTTTACCTTGGGGATTGATGATAATTTGTCATGGTTGATTAAATTATAAGAGTAATAAAAGACAAGGTGAAATTGATTGTGAATGATTTGATTCCAGAACAAAACTACTACCTTTGAACATAAATTGATTAGAAATAAGGATACAGTAATTAAAATAAACAACTTTTCCATGGCTGAAAACATATAATCATCTTTTCACAACTTGGCTCACGTTTTCTGTCTTAAAGGATCAATAAGTTTTAGTCTTGTCTGTAGTCTCTTGAGTCTCATTAAATTAAATACAAATTGTTGAATACTTGAAAACATGCAGTGTTAATCATTTGATTTAGATAGTTTATTGTGAAGGAAAATCACATTACAATGGATGTGTGAACTATCGATAAGTTAAGATTATTTGTAAATAATGAAATATGAAAGTTGATTCAAATTTCAAAAACCATTTTATTGCTCATGTACTCATTAATGTAATTCATTTTGTCTACTGATATAACAGTTTATGAGAAAGCTGGGGAAATTGCTACTGTACCACTTGAGCTAAATGGGATGATGAAAAAACATGGCTTATTCAAATTCACCATGCTTACATAAATTTGTAGTTTTGAATTTTCTGTGGTTGCCATGCAAATGATGCCTTAGCGATTCTATTATTTCTTTTGGAATACCTATTTAAGAATATTGGTGTTACTTAGATGTATGATGTTTTTTGTCCACAGATCTTTAGACAATAACAGAATCAACACTTTACCTGATGGTACATTTAATGATTTAATCTCATTACGCAAAGTGTAAGTTTTTAATGATTTTTTCTGCAAGCTTCACCATCTAATCTTGGATTATAAAATGTCTGATTTGTAAAAAAAAACCTCAATGTTTCTGATTGGAATATTTTGTCATATGACTGTGTATTCAAATTGTCTTTTTTTTTTCAGAGAATTTGGCTCAAATTTTCTACGATGTGATTGTCATTTAAAATGGATGGTAAAATGGTCTAAGAGTAAATCAGTTCGAATTCCACCATCTACTGTTTGTGCTCTACCTAAAGCTATGAAAGGACAAGTTTTTAATAAACTAAAACGCTCAGATTTACATTGTGGTGAGTTGATTCTTTTTAGAAAAGCAATAAATACAGAGAGGTTGGACAAGTTGGAGTATTAATGACCATATCTGTATGCTTGAATAACACATTTGAACAAAATGATTAATTTTCACTACTCTCAGGACATATAATACCTTGTCTGGCAAGTTATTTGTGTAAATTGAAAGTTTTATAGTTAATGATGTTTTAATATTGATTTATTGTTAGTTTGGTGACAGGTTAACTTGTAAACTGTCCCTGATGCTACCATAATTCATATTTACAAATCAATTTCATCTTTTCAAACAGGTTTCAATTTCTGTCTTCAAAGGAACAAGTTTTATTATCAGTCTTCAGAATGAAAGTTTTTAATTATATAAGAGTATTTATTGTTTAGAGTTAATAATTAACGATATCATTTTGATTTCAGATCATGATTTACAGTTACCATATTTTGAAATTACACCACATCATAGTCAGGTTGTTTTTGAAGGAGATAAATTACCATTTGAATGTAGTGCATCAGTAATACATACTAAAACTAATATAACATGGATACGTGGCCAGAAATCAATAATATCTAACAAAACAGCAGGAATATTTGTCCATACTCAATATACCCCAGATAAAACTCGTATCACACATTCATTGGTGGTAGAAAATTTAGACAAATCTCATAGTGGACAGTGGTATTGTCAGGTTGCTACACCACAAGGTAAAGTGTCACAAGGTGTCAATATCAGTGTCATATCCAATCAGGCTGTCTATTGTCCAGAGGTTGTCAAGGTGACAGGAAAGGGGAATTACTCTTGGGAGAAAACTGTTGCTGGTATTGAAGTAAGTCAACCATGTAAATCACCGAAGAATAAAGTAGCTCTGTATAAATGTAATCGCTATGGTTATTGGGAAGAATTAGATGTTATGTCATGTTCCTATATGAATGAAATGACCAGACAACTAGAAAGACTAGCGACTGTAAGTAATTTGTCAATTTCCTTACTCCTATTCTGGATAGTATTCTTAGTGAAAAAAGTACCAAACCACTAGCATATAATCTTATTGTTGCCATGCATTCTAAGAATTGTCATAACATATCAAAAATTCTAGATTAGATTAATGAGAGAATGTAACAAAAGTTTGTTTTGATATTTTATAGGTTAACTACAACTCAACAGATATTTATGATCATCTAGCTGATTTTGAGAGAATTTATTCATCTCCTAAAAATGAGTTTGGTGTAATGGATGTGGTGTTTCTAGCTCGAATAGTTGAGAAATTACAAGACCATTTGTCTGTTAGCTCAGAAGTAAGTTCATTGAATTTGGATGAAAACAGTATGAACAGTTTGATTATGAACATAATGTTGATGGATATGTGCTTCCAGAATATTTATGCCTAGGTTATTGTATCAGTTCATTTTTTTTACACAAAAATAATTCCTGTGAAATATCTCATGTCCTTGATTCTTCTAGATTTCCCAGATTATAGTTGATAAAATCAGTAGTATAAGTACATTAGAAGATTCAGTATTACGTGGTGCTCAATTACAGGAACAAGCATCAACTAGGTATGCATTTCATTGTTTTAGAACTGTGAATGAATCTTATTCTTCTGCATACATATCCATAACAGTTTTACTTTGTGAGAAAGAATAAATAGTTATCCTGCTTTGTTCAGGATCGGTATTCCAGACTACCGGTAATATTTGTGAACGAAGATCTGAATAACTAGACTGAACACAAAACATTATCTGATCTGTAAGACATCAAACTGAACATTCCGCCAGCTCGATACTTCCACATTATCATTTGTCATCACCATGTTGTCATTTTTCATGAACAAATATTTTAGAAACATCACATAGTTCTTCATCTCATCTCATTACATCCCAAGATCTTTAGATTTATCTTTATCTTTAGATTTGTTCGTGTAATAATGAATATTACCAATATGGCCGAAATTCAACCACCTAATAAAGAATGGAGTAAATATTCTCAAAATATCAATATCTCAGTACTACAAGAACCTCGAGATGATTTAGCACGTATTCAGTGCTCTGTACATGATAAGATAGAAAAACTGAATATAAATAGAACAGAAAATGAACATTTTACTTGTGAACGTTTAAGTAATGAAACCAATCTTCCTGGTCTTCCAAAAAAGGTAATTTTAACTCATTTTATTATGTATCTTCAAATGTTATATACCCTGGTTTTAACTATTTTTTGATACAAGAAGACAACTCAGAATCTGCAGAATAGCTCATTTTGTCTATTTCTTCTCTGACATTGGATTGTTGTTAAATTGTGCTATACCTGTTGTGAAAAAAAGAATCAGTTTACAATTTATATTTTGAACTGTCTTCTGATAAATGATCAGATGATATACATGTATTATAGGAAGAGACAAAACATGCCTACAAAACTCTTAGCATTAGAAAAGGAAACAATTTATTAATTAAACTATATATATATTTAGGGAACTAAGTTTTCAATAGTTTTACCACCAACATTATTTTTGGATGCTGGTTTATATTATGAAGAGAATGCTGATATACAAGTTATAGTTTATAATGATGGTTCTCTATTTCCTCCTACATCAACTAAACCTACAGACCCAATATTTACTGATAGAAAATGGACAGTTGTTTCTAACGTAGTTACTGTATCTGTTGGTTAGTTTTTTTTTATATTTATCTCATCTTTATCTTGAGCTGCTGTGGAAGTTGTAAATTTTTTTCTCTTGAAGTTGGAGATTTCAAAATGTAATGACAAATATTAAATGTCAATATTAACACTCTCAAGTTTCTACTTTGACAAGTGCCCAATTCAAGCACCAAATAGATAGTGTGAAAGTTTAATAATAAATATTACCAATATTATCTATTGCAGGACATCCTGTATTAAACTTATCAGAACCTGCTATATTATATTATGTTACTCCTAAAACAGAAAAACAACTGGCACCTGCTTATTGGGATTTTGATGCTAATGGTAAGTCTTAGAGTTGGAGGAAGTCATTAATAGTATTCATTTGATTTATTGAAAATTTAAAGTCATTGTTATGAAGTTGCATGGTTGTTAAAATAGCAAAACGATGAATTTATGTGAATCAGGCAATAAGATATAACACAAAATTTCAGTAGTTTTACTTCCTCATTTGAAGTGGAAAAAGTTTGAACAACCCCTAAAGAGAATAATATATTTTGTGAAGGTTTTCCTTTAAAAAGATGGGTTTCCTTGTATTTTATTGTCAAATTAAGCAAACCATTTGATTAATTGGTGTTTCTAATGAATTATCTTTATTCTTAATCATATCATTATTTCCTTATTCATATAATTTAAAAAAATAATAAATGTCCATTTATGTACAGTCTGGATAAACTAAAAAAGACTTTTCGATCTTTCTTGATCGGTTACTCTGCTGGTAATTCTCTTCTAATGTAGCTAATTATGAATTAATTATAGACATGTGAGACAAACAGGTATTTTTCCAAGTCGTCAGAACACCTCTACTATCTATTCATATAAGTATTAGTATTTTCATTTTAATAAATGGAAATAAGGGAACCCATCTTTAAAAATCAGCGGCTGGGGTTAACAGAAAAATATAATTTTTCCACTAGATATAATAAAACAGTGACATGATGTATTATATATATTTACAGGTGGATTAGGTAATTGGAGAAGTGATGGTTGTGAAATTATATCAACTACTAGTAATTTAACTACTGTATATTGTTATCATCTAGCTACATTTACTTTACTACAGGTAATTATTCCTTACTTTTATTTCAATACTATTTCATTTCAGTTGTGAAAACATAAAACCTGAGACTGGCATATGTCACAATATTAAGAGTTGCATGAAGATAGAATATGTAATGTACCAAACTTACTTGAATTACCATAAATAAATAGCTGAATTAGTAGAGGCTTTTTTTATTAAGTGTAAATATCTGGGAAATGCCTTGACAAAACATTTTTATAGCTTTTATTGTTAATGACATCCAAGTCAAGTGATAGGTTTTGACTATACAGATGCTGATTTATGTGATTTAATTATATATTATAGGATGATACAGACTATATAATAAGAGAATCATTTGTTATGCAGCCAGTTATTTATGTTGGGAGCTGTTTATGTATGCTATGTATGATGATTGTTATTATATCATACATAACATGTTTTAGGTATTTATATTGTACATGTATATTGGGTAATAATGTAGGTCCACTGTTTGATCGTGAGCCACTGTGGCTCAGTTAGTTAAGATGTTTGCTCGCTAACCTGAAGGTCCAGGGTTCAATCCCGGCATAGGTCAGATAAATATCTTCAATTTTTCAACCCGATTTCCCTCTGTCAATGATGCAGGTAGGAGGGCTTACATGTATAAAGTGTCTAGTCGTTCGGATGGGACAATAAACCGAGGCCCCGTGTGGCTGTGCACATTAAAGATTCCTCAACAGTTGGAAATCGAAAAAAGAGCAGGTTAATGCTGCTGTCCTGGCAAAATTTCCCTTGTTGCTTATCTTCATTAGTATAATACAAGGTTTAGGATTGGGTATCATTGCTGATTTTACGGCTTAATTATTCTTGTTTTAACAATCAATTTGACATGGCATAAACTTAATTTTATTAAATTTAATTTTCACAATGGAAAATTTGATGTATTTTTTATTTTTCAGAGTCATCTTTATACCAAAGAAATTAAAACACTCCGTTATTAATATTTGTATTAGTATTCATTTATTGATAGTAGCTTTCACATTAGGTATAAACCGTACCGACCTAGAATTAGCTTGTCAAATCTCTGGTATCTGTATTCATTATTTGACATTATGTACAGTCTTTTGGATTACTATTACCTCCAAGTAAGCATAGTCTTTTATAATATATCTTGTTCTATATTCACTCTTAAATTGTACATGTATTTTATTGATATGAAATTATTGTTTGGAATAAGTAAGGCCACAGAATCATTATTTCATGGAATTTAGATTTCAATTATTGTTGCAAAAAATCATGGTGGTAAAAATTATGCTTGAATTTGTCTGACTAATGTCTGAATCTATTCAGCATTCTTGTACTGAGGCAGTCAGTATATTGATAGGCAGTAATTTATAATCTAGAGATGCCCACAGAATGTAAAAAATAATTGTGTTTTTTTTTCAGCAATATGTATAAAAAGTTCACCAAAGGAGATAAACCAAGTGAGCCACCACCAGAGTTAATTAATATGCCCCTACCACCCAAACCTATTTTACGATTTTATTTTCTTGGTTGGGGTGTACCTATTATAATTTGTGGTATTACTGCAGCTGTTAATTTTAACCATTATTCTGGTATCAAATAGTAAGTGTTACTTTCTTTATAAGATTAATGAGAAACCCTCATGTACTAGTCTGTAAGTACTGTATTAGTCTTTAAATACTATAGTGGTATTTAATCAGTTATTACATCCTTATTCTTCATTGTGTATATTTTATCTCTATATCCAAGCTTTTTACCCCAATAGTTTATTTCATTTAATCTGAAACATGCAATGTGAAAACTGAATGTCTTGCTCTTATATTTTTCAGTTGTTTCCTCTCTTGGGAACCAAGTTTAGGAGCCTTCTATGGACCCATAGCTTTACTGGTTGTGCTAAATTTACTATTTTTTCTACGTATATCGTGTGTTATTCGAGGAGCAGCTATTAATAATAGTGATGGTGAAGATTGTACAGAAGAGTTACATGTTAATGAAATAGAACTCATACCTAGTCAACCTGATACAGAAATTCAAGCATTAACTCCACGACGACGATCAAGGGAAAGAGAAAAGATCAAAGATAGTGAAGATGATGATGAAGATGATGATAATAAATCATCAATTAGTGTTATGGACCAGGAACGTAGACCTATAACTCAACTACGTGCCATAGTTGCCATGTTATTTCTATATATATTAGCTTGGGTGTGTGGTGCTGTTGCCATAGCTAAACCATTTCAATCTATTATCCCTTATCAAGAATTAATCTTCAGTTATTTATATGGTGTAACAAGTACAATTCTTGGAGTATTTATGGTTGTTTATTTCTGTTTCTCAAGACAAGACTCTCGCTTGAGTTGGAAGAAATTCTTTGGATGTTCAACACCAGAGTTATATTCTGGTACAATAGAAACAGAACCTCCTCCGTCACCTCATTTAAATGGTGACATTGTTAAATCATCCAGTAACATGAATTTATCAACTCATTCTCAGAAATCAACTAACATCGAAAAAGCTAACAGCATGAAATTAAATCAAAATTCAACTAATAAACAATCAAATATCAATCTAGTCCCTCAAACTAATTCCTCAGTGACAGAAGTATCTGTAAATAGTGCTGAAAATTACCCTCATTTTTACAACCCTCGACAGAATGGGGCTGCTAAGAAATTTTGGGATAAAAATAAACATAAACAAGGTAAAGTGATGAATAAAGATGCTAATCGTGATGTGAATTGTAGTAGTGTTTCAGATGAACTAAGTCGTCACTATAGTCATGGTAGTGATGCCAATACTCAACTGAGTATTGATATACAGATAAATCAGGCTAATGGTGGAGTTTATGGACAAAATATGACACCTCCTAACTGTCAGCCTAATATAATGACACCAAATCAGTTTATTAAGGGACATGTTCAAAATGATAAGAATCATATAAAACCTGGCGGTAACTCAGAATACAGTGCGGTTAGTCCAGTCAGTTTTATTTCATCAAATATTCTACCTCAACATCAGCGTTCTAATAGTTCATGTTCTGTTGGATCACGTCCTAGTGCTTTTACATCAGTTCAGCCTCGTAACAACACATTACCTAGACCTAGTAAAGGCGATACATCTCCTCAAAAGCAGTCATCAAATTCTAACAATACTAATTACTTGAATCCAGATGTTTCTACCCTACAGCCTCCCGAGTTTGATGGACAGGGCCAAGCCTGTGGGTCTGGGCAACAGGACCTTAGAAAATCACCACAACCAACAAATAGTGGACCATACATCATACCACATAAATATCCTGGACTACATTATACACAACAGTATCCAAAACCAAGTCAGCATTTTCCTATTCACGGTGCACTACACCCTAACCAAGCTGCACCACATCCTAATCAAGGCCAGCTCTATGCCATACAAGGCCAGCACTATGCTGTGCCCGGTCCACAATATCCTCATCCAAACCATTATCCTGTTCAAGCCAATAGTCCTGTACCTAGCACAATGATTCCCAGTCCTCATAATTTACGTACTAGTCCACACCATTATCGTCAAAGTTCTCAAACCAGACCAATATCAGGAGAATATAGTTCAGATGCTAGTAGTAGACGAAGTAGAAATAGTCGTGGAAGAGTAAATTTTGCACGAGAGACTCCAGTAGGATGTCGTAATACTGTTTGTCAAAGTCCTGCTATGTCTGATTCAATGCAAGGTAGAAATGTTGATGTTCATTATCTATCACCTCCTGATTCAGATTCTCAGAGTCAAGTGCGTGAACAAGAAACACCTGTACGACCTACAGAGACAGATCATCATTCAGATCCTACTCATAGAAAACGTCATCGTTCTTCTCGTGAAAAACGAAATTCACATAAATTACAAGGAATGAGGAAACAGAAATCTTTAGGTTGGGACAATGAGTTTAAAAACAGACCAGTAAAAATGTATTCTTATGCTTACGTTAATCACAATTACAGAGACAGAGTTTTACGTAAACTAATTAAACAAGCAAGTGAAAGTGATGAATTAGCAAAAAAAGCTTTTTGGCTGCCCAGATCTATGAGTGAATATGATAAATTGTGTCAATCAGGATTTGGTAGTGAAAATATGGTAGAAGATTCTACAACCAGTTCAGACGATGATCAAAGTGCTTATGATATCTGGATTCCTCAAAAACAGAACAGTTCTGACTTCGCTAATAAAGAAACAAGTGTGTGAAACTTAAATCAAAACATAAAGTAAACATTGCTATCAATTTCAATAACAGAAATATTTTAATACAACCACTTTATATGTTACATTTGACTCAATATCAATTTTACAGTTCTCAAAAATATCATTAGACCTGAAACTCCCTTCAATATTTTTATTTTATGTCATTTTTATGCAGCATACTTAATCAAAAATCAATTCATTATATATTTGTGGTATAAAACCTATTGAATTGTTCATATGTTTGTACTTTATGTTGAATATATTTGTTTTTGTAGTTGATATCATTAGTGCATTTTGAGATAGCTTGCCAAAAAAATTGACTGTGAAATTTGTGAATCTTATAGTATTTGATAAAATCCATTTGTCCTTTTTAGTTTGTGTCATTTAAATTTTCTTGGTCAGTGCTTTAGTGAATTATCCATTTTAATGAGATTACTCAAACAGGGTTCATCAAGAACCTAAATTGTATATTTAATTTTAATAAGCCAAAAACCTTTTATGGGAATTGTAAATTTTAATGATAATGGTGCAATATTTTATTTTTGTCTGAATTTTATTATTTTTCTTAAAAGTTCAGGGCAACATTGTATAGTTATTCTGTATTAATGGCAGTTTGTTTTAATTATTGACCTTATATTTTATTAATAGTGTAAATAGAGTTTTTAGTATGCTTTAATTAGATTAATATATATTACTCTCTGTTATACCCATCCCTCAATCTGCATCATTCAGATATATTCAGAACTATTGCTTTTTGGAAATGAAATGAATGGAGTTTTACTTCCTATTTTCTGCATCACATTTTTGAGAAGCTATAGATCAAGTACTTGAAATCTTGGATGAGTTTGAATTTTTAAGAACTGTTTCACTGCATTATATTTTATGTATATTTATCAATGCAATAGGCCTACTCAGTTATCATGCTTCACATCTAATCAATACAGTATCACAGGATTTGCTTTTAAGTGTTGTATGTACCCTTACTGTGTAATTGCTCATCGCTCAAGAACACAGGCATGAGCAGTTCCCTTTTGTTTTAAAAAGTTTAAGTTTTAATAAACACTGTGGGCTTAGCTTGTATAACTTAAAACTACCTTATATACCCCCAAGAAACAAAATAAATAACAAAAAATTTAAATCTTAAATATTTTTTGATAAATTATAAACAGATTTTGAAAATATACAGAAACTAAATTAAATTTGTAATTAATACATTTGAGATAAAGATGAAAAATTTAATTACTATTTTAATCCTCATATTGCATTACTATACAGTTAAGTGCTTATTTTATATTTTATCTTTATATTTCATAGTTAATTCGGACTCAGTAAGGTGAACAAAGAAACAATTTTGATAGTTATTATCAATATCATTTATACTCTTAGTTTATTTAACTTACTTATAAATTCAAACCAAATATACTATTTTTTAGTTCTGAGAATTTTTTTTATACCTACTTTTATTTTATATAGTTTTTAAAATCAAGTTTTTGTATATTCAGAGATTACAGTAAAACTATGACAGGTTGTCTTTTTTTTTTAATTTCTGTTCCAGAAACAAAAATAAGCCATAAATGTTGTTGGTCTGTGTCTTTTAGTCAATATTCAGACACCGGTAGTAATGTCCATGATTATTATGTCCAGCATTATAATGTGGATATATAGTCTAGTGAAGATATTTGAGCACATGAAGTACAATTCTTGTTCTCCCAAATTTCTTACTATATTACATCAGGAAAGAATTGTCTGTTGGCCCTCCAAGACAATTCAGTGGCCCCTACTCAGGGCCCTATATCTGAAAATTCCTAAAAACACCAGTGGGTAGGATACTATACTATATAATGGCAAATGTTAGATCACAGGAAACATTTGAAATGAAATTATATTTTTTTAAAAATCTTTGCATAATCAGCGCATAAAGTATACATGTAGTTTTAAATAGAAATATTGGATATGATCTTCTCCGTTTCCGCTGGGATATTTTTACATTTATCGGCTGAAAATCCTTCATCAAGAGTTTTTAAACCTTCCATCATGGAGGAATATCTTACATTTAAACTCATTAAACTCTTACGAGCTTCTGCATTGATCCTTTCTTTTTCTCGTATAGTCTCTCGACTCATTATTTGTCTTCTCCGAGCAGATCCTCCAAGACTTAAAGCTGATGATCCCAAATCACCAAATGACTGAGCATATGGTGACTTATGACCATGATCTATCCTTGATGACGGAATATCATCTGTTATATCTTCAAGACCAATTTCTGTAGTATGTTTTGATTTATCATCAATACTTTCATCTGATTGGGATTCCATGTCAAATTCAGACTTTAGGTCGATTTCAGATTTTGTTTCATTAAAATCTAGCTTGGAATCATCTTCATTCTCTTCAGTTATTCTACCCATATGTGACTTTGATCTTGTAGATATTGAAGTTAAAGGTCTGGGACTACTAGAATCTGATACTTCTTCCATACCATAAATATCCGTTGATACACTTGATGCTCTTGTTCCTGAATCTGGTGAAGAAGTTTCAACTATAGTTTGGTAAATAATACTATGAACTTCTTTATCCATTAAAAGAGTTAATCTGGATTCTTGCTGACTCTGGTGATCAGTGTTAATTCTAACACTTCTGGGAGATCCAAGCGTTTTCTGTCCTTTAAAAACTTCATCCTCTTCCTATAACAAAACAAGAGACAAATAATTTATAAATAATAAAAAACAAAACAAAGGTTTCTGTATTGATGAACAGTTGTGGAAATAATCTTATCACGAGTAGTCCATAAGATACAGCAAATATTGGTACCTCTGAGTAGTGCAAAATACAACTTACAATATGAAATCAAAAGATTTATAATCTGAACTCAAATGTATATATACCTGTTTCAAAGCGTACAGCTCTAAATTTCCATCTATTTCTGATTTAGAATTCATTCTTAAATAGGTGTTAGTACGTGAGAAAAGTTTCTAGATAGTGAAAAGAAATGGTGAGTTGTTAATTAGATACTAATTTATAAGAAATAGCAATGTATGTGTAATATAAAGGTGCAAATTGTTAAAACTTAAGAAGCAATTTATCATCATGTTACCCTGTGTTAAATTCTGTCATTTATGATTAAAATGTGAATATCAAATAATTCTATTGATAATTATTATGAAAATGTGCATATTAATTCTACTCTCTGACTTCATTGCTTACTTTTTGAATTTTGGCTATCATTTTCTTCTAAATTGAATATCAATAACAAAATACTACTGAAGGATGTTTTTGAGTTGATGAAAATGTCAACCACTGGAAAAGTTATTATTTGTAAACATGATTTTACAATGGGGAATTTTCAGTAGAGTAGAGCATTTTCTGGGAGGGATAATGTAAAATCACTGAACCTGAACCTTATATTTCTACCCGAAAACATTTTAATACAAACGGTATACAGTTGAAAATTCTATTTTGAATATTTATGAAATGAGAAAAAAAAATTAAATTCAGTCAGAGAGCAGTAATCATGGTAAGATAGCATAGAAAAATTAATTGCCTTGCTGTTAGTAAGAAACATCAAAAGCCCCTTTAATAAAATTTGTTACAGTAATAATAAATTACACTAACCTGTATTTCTTGTTTGGCTTGATAAATCATTCTAGACATATTTCTCTGTTTTTCTTCATTTTTATCATTAGATAAAATCATTGATGCTATGGTACCTTGATCACATAGCTTTCTTACTTCACACTTTATTTGTGCTACAGTATCAATATCATCACTACTACTAATTCCTAACAAGTTTAATGCTTTACTAATTTCACTGAAAAAATAGCATAGATATGTAAAGCTAGTTGTTGAAATTTACAATATAGTAGTTACTTTGCATTTAAAGCTAATTTACAAACTTTAGAAATCTTGGGACATTAAAAACACAAAAGATGTGGATTTTCTTGTCTTCTAAGCTGAAAATACAGTTAGAAAATGCTGAAAGTAATAAAATGTAACATTGGAACCCTTACTTCCTGACTATTGCTTCTTCCTCAACCAATAATCTCTCTTGAAGTATTTCTATAAAGTCATCCCCTGTATATTCTAATGTTGTTAAAGTATGACAAGCCTCAGCTCGAACTCCACCTTCTTTCTCATATCTTAATGCCCAAGTTAAGCATTCTTTAATAGCTGGACTTGATACTCCAATTTTACCTAAAGCTAATAAAATCATATAAAATGTTTGAAAATGTCAATTTATATATCCTGTGATATTTAAAGATAGCTTGCCAGGCAAGGTAATATACAACCACTGGCAGCTTTGATTTTGAATAAACATATTTAGCAATACAGTAACAATCACCAGTATGAAATATTCAACCTTCAGTCATACACTTCTTTAACTCTTTAGAGCGATACTGAATAATATTGAGTATGAGTTATTGCTCTTGTTCTTGAAAACTCTAGAAGGCAAATATTCAATCTGCAGCGCGGGACTGAATAATAAACGATTTCAGCAAGCTTCGTCAAAATCCATAAAGAATTGTGACTTGTAGAGTGTTTACGAGCAATTGTGGACCGACGGACATGGGTGATGGCACTATACGCTCCACATTTCATGTGGGTGTATAAAAATGATGTCAATCTATCTTTGAAAAACTATGATCTATCTAGTCTTAATACTAGAATCAATCAGTTGTGGGTGATTTTTTACCATCTGGTATGAAAGGCTTTCCGTGTAAATTGTTTGGTCTCATAATGCTCATGTTCCTTTAGCAACTGTGGATATTATACATATGGATAATGCATAATGTCTAACTTTCATACTTCTTTATGTAAAATATAATCCTTTTAATATACCTTGCATTGCTAAAGCTTTCACCTTCCACACTGTATCAAATGTTGCTAGGTATAATAGTTTATCAATAACTTGTTGATCTTGAATCATTAGATTACCACATGTTATACAAACTTCCATTCTAACTGAATTATATTCATCATCAAAACAATCTAATATAACTGGCAACAATTTAGCTGTCATAATACCTACAAGATTAAGGTTTACAAATTAACATTACACAGGTATTCGCTGTCATATTTATCAGAAAGTTTTTACCCTTTGGGTTATGCCATCTGTAATATTTTTTAGTTTGAAATAAACAATTGAGTGCTTTAAACTGAGTGAACAGATAGTTCACAATTTCTTACCTAGATGACCAATCCTACTAATAGCTTCTTGTTTTAATCTTTCATCAGAACCTTGTATTTTTTCTTTAAGATCATCATGTACACTTCTACCATGACCAGTTTTACCTAGAGTTTGAGCTGCAACTTTACGCACCTCCACATGCCAGTCTTTCCACATTAGATGTGCTAATTTATTTGCTATATCCTAAAAATGAAAAACAAATTTACAAATTCAAAACCAAAATACAAGATAAACTTACAACCGTCATTGTTAGAAACATTGTCAAAAACATAGTAATGATTATATGATGTAGCTATACCTTTGACAATAATTTAATTCAATACCTTGTTTATAGTACCATCCAGAGCAGGAAATATTTTACAGGCTATAACTCTATGTCTCCAACTACTACTGTTTAACTGTTCTGCCACCATTGAATGAATCAGAGTCTTCAATAGAAAAACGTTTCAGAAATTCATTGCATGGATAATTGTTACTTTCAGAATTAGATTGGTGTGTATTTATGTAACATTATGAACATATACCTCTGTTTTAAACAAACAAACAAAGCACATTTTAGGAAGTGTTTATGATAAAATGATGGTAAATCCTGAACAATAACAGAATATGCCAAAACATCTTATCTTTTGCATTGAGCAGAATTTACTTCAAAGCATGCAAGCTGAAAGATATAAATTTTCTTCTTACAGTGCTAGCGCTCATTTTAGCTAAAAGTTGTTTACATTGTTCATGTTTAATAGAATCTTCAGTAGCTAACAGTTGTGTGATAACTTCACCAGCAACATCTGAATCGCAAACACCAAAATGAGCCAAACATTGAGCAGCTGTCCACCTATCACTTGGACTTTCACTTAATAACAATTCACGTAAAACCGCTTCTGCCTGTAATCATAATTGAATATATGTTAATCTAATTTAGGTGTAATGTGTACAGTATGAAAAAGTTTGCTCAGATTATGTAATGTAATATTCACTTGTTTATTGAGAGCATGTAATGTGATCCTCTCTTAACTAGGAAATATAAAAGATAGCTTGCCAGGCTAGGTAATATACGCCCAATTGCAGCTTTGATTCCAAACAAAAATATTTCGCAGTACAGTAACAGTCATACACTTTTTTTAAAAACTTTTGGGGTAATACTTAAAGATATCATTATCAAGATATTATGTCAAAATCTTTCAAGAATTGTGCCTTCTAGAGTGTTTACAAGCTGAAAATTGAACATGGGCAATAACACATATTAAATATTTTTCAATTTTTCTGCCTTTCGATAGGGTTTATCCTAGGGTGATTACAAACGAACACTAAGTTTCGTCAATATCTTTCAAGAATTGTGCCTTCTAGAGTGTTTACAAGCTTAAAGTTGAACATGGGCAATAACTCATATTAAATATTTTTCAATTTTTCTGCTTTTCAATAGGGTTTATCCTAGGGTGATTACAAACAAACACTAATTTTCATCAAAATCTTTCAAGAATTGTGCCTTCTGAGTGTTTACAAGCTGAAAATTGAACATGGGCAATAACACATATTAATTATTTTTCAATTATTCTGCTTTTCAATAGGGTTTATCCTAGGGTGATTACAAAAAAACACAAAGTTTCGTCAATATCTTTTAAGAATTGTGCCTTCTAGAGTGTTTACGAGCTAAAAGTTGAACATGTTTTCATGAACAAGGGCAATAACTCATACTTAATATTTTTTAATTTTTCTATAGGGTTTATCCTTGGGTGATTACAAACACTCACACCAAGTCTCATCAAAATCCATTGAGAATTGTGCCTTCTAGAGTGTTAACGAGCATTCAAGAAGAAGGGATTTTTTCTTATTTTTAATAGGGTTCATCTTTGGGTGAGTAGAAACAATCATACTAAGTATTTAAGGTGATACTCACTTTATCAGAAGGTTTATTAAGAGTATATAAGGTAACAGCTGCAGCTTTCTTTACTTGTTCATGTTTATCTTCCAACAAACAATTCAAGGCATCAAATAAAAACTCAGGCAGACGACTGACAGCGTCTATTTGTTGATCTTGATATTCTAACAGTATTCCATCTTCTTCTGGTGCTTTATACTCTGTTGACTTTGCAACAGTTGCTATGGCTTTCAAACGAACATGAGGTTGTATATCTGCCATGTCTCTTAATAAATCATGAGGATTACTATCAGCAAATTGTCCACTTAGTTGCCATTTACTTCTCCATTCATCAACTTTAATAATTAAAATAAAAATCATTATAATTAATTCACAATACTTTTCAATTTGGTTTATCATAATCACAGCCTATTTTTTCTCTCTGAGTGAAATGTTTTATCAGATTTTGCTCTCCTGTGGTCTTTAATAAAGCTTTTAAATTTCTAATGAAGTGAAATCTAAACATTGGTTTCACAGCTAGATGATATTACTTTCTTACATCTGGTCTGTAGAATGCATATATTAATCCACAGAACTAGATAGCAAGTCATCTTACTTATTTGTGATAAGGCTGGATTTTGTTGCTTGACTTTTTTAGTTTTAGCATCAGATGGTATGACAGGCACTGGTTCAGTTCCTGGAGGTAAACATTTCAGTACATCTCTCGTATCCTGTAGTAATGAAATTGAAAGCAACCATTTTAGTATTAATTCCCAAAAAATCAAATCTTATAATGATAAAAACTATGGGATACAATTATCATATTCCTGATCTGCATCATATAGAGAAATAAGGGCCTCCCAAATCTTAAGCTATCATGATCATTGATCCAAAAGTGTACACAAAATATTTTACCTGTTTTTCATGATTTTAATTTACTCTCCTAAATTATATAAAATATTCATACAAATTTCTAGCTCATTCAGTGTCAAGGGTTTTAGAAGTTTAAGTAACTTTATAAATCCAAAACAGAAATCAAATAACATGGCTTACATCAACAGGTTTAGGTAAAGATTTCCATCTTCTGGCCCCTTTACTAGGTATAATAAACTGCTCTGTATCTTCTTGATTCTCCTCATTCCTCGGACACCATTTTTCAACATCAGGGTAGGCTATTTGCAGTTGTTTTATATATTTATTTTGATTTGCCATTACTATTTGTTGACTATCACTTTCTCCTTGATAGACTTGTTCATTACCTACAATTTTAAATTGTAAGATAGTTTGCCAGGCAAGGTAATATACAACCACTGGCAGCTTTGATTTTGAATAAAAATATTTAGCAATACAGTAACACCAGTATGAAATATTCAACCTTCAGTCATACACTTCTTTTGAACTCTTTAGAGCAATACTGAATAATATTGAGTATGAGTTATTGCCGTGTTCAATTTTTAGCTCGTGAAAACTTTAGAAGGCAAATATTCAATCTTCAGCGCGGGACTGAACCAAGTTTTGTCAAAATCCAGCAAGAATCATGACTTTTAGTTTTTAAGAGCTAAATTTGAAAGCGTTTTCAAGAGCAGTAACTCATACTAAATATTTTTCAATTCTTCTGATTTTCAATAGGGTTTAACCTTGGTTGATAACAAACACTCATGCCAAGTTTCATCAAAATCTATCAAGAATTGTGCCTTCTAGAGTGTTTACGAGCTAAAAATTGAAGGTGTTTTCAAGAACAAGGGCAATAACATATATACTAAATATTTTTCGATTCTTCTGATTTTCAATAAGGTTCATCCTTGGGTGATTACGAACACTTATACCAAGTTTTGTCAAAATCAGTCAAGAATTGTGCCTTGTAGAGTGTTTACGAGCAATTGTGAACGGACGGAATATAATTTAGTCTCAGAAATGGGCATTTTTAAGCTAAGCCAATCAGCTATAGTGTTCACAGTGTTTTGAGCCTTCAAATCTATGTGTGCTCAGAATTATCTCAGAATTATCTGCATTTGAATGTTAAAATGACGACTGTCATTTTAAGATACTCTGTGATATATGGAAAAGACATATATAGAAATGATGAGTAAAATTCCTAGTTTGAAGTATTTTCAATGGAATTATGCAATTTTCGTACATTTCTAGTACTTTCGAAAACTTTTTACATAAATTCAAGACTAAATTCAACCTCCCAAAATGCTGCGCCGGTCCCTTCAAGTTCCAGAAACCAATTTCTCAGTAATTGTTCACTTTTATTAAGCTGAAAGTTACAATCGTTCAAATCACAAAAAAGACATAAAAAACTAATAACCAACCTGTTAACCATTCTCGTTCGAAGACATTATCAGTTTGTATAAGTGTTTCTCCAGCTTTAGGATTAAAATAATCACGTAATGTAGGAGGTGGGGGTGGTTTGTAGGTTTTAACTTCAATATCTCGTGCTGTACTGTTAATGGCTCCTACAATAAATATATCATGTAAGAACTTTTCTCTTCAGACTTCAATCATACTGTATCTAGGCCTATTTCAGGTTCAGAAATAAATGCTAAGTTTTATGGGGTTTTCAATTGTGCATTGTTGTTAAAACTGTAAGAGCAGTAATATCCCTTCTTATAGTCTTTGTCCAAAAATTCTTTGAATGTTATTGAACATTTGAACTCTTTTCTTATAAATCCATTATGTAAGGCAACTGTTTTGTGAGTCCCCTGGTGAATAAATCTAATATCAGTAGCATCATAATCTATAATCTCACCCAGTTCTTCTTTCTCTATTTTCTTTTTCTGTTTGCGAAAACCAACAGGTTGTCGATAAAATGGAGCCTCATTATTATCTGAGTATGGATCTCTTGCTTTTGGTTCTTCCTCATTATTCTGTAATACTTTTTCTAACAATCTGAAAATTTCATGTTTTAATTGGTTTAACTTTTTAAAACACAAATCTCAATGTTGACTTAAAAAAAAACATCAAGTTTGGGGATTGTCTTGGTTAATAATCTAAAAATATTTTGAAGTTTATAATAATCACTTGATTCAGAATTATATAATTTTGTTAAGGTTTTACTCAACAAAGTACACTCACATAGATTCTTCTTTTTTCCAAACTTTCTTTTTATGTTTTTCTGCAGTTGGTGTTGTTACTGGATCAGTGTCACTGATGTCATCACGTATTAAATCAGTATGTTCTGGTTTACCATACCAACCTTCTAATAATTTACTTAATTCTTCTTTCTCACTAGTTACCCCACCAACACCTGTCATCTTCTGATGTACAATCCAATTAGCTGTTAATGGACTTATAATAGACATTAAATAAGCATCCCAGTCATGCTTCTTTTCATTTCCTTCTTCTGCCTCATGGCTCAATTCTACATGTTTATCTTTGTTTATTTTTGGCAGTTTGGTTGACTTTGATTGTTTATCATCTACTTCTGTTAAAAACACAGGATCATCCTGACTATCTAGAGTGTTCAATGAAGCTTGACTTTCAGAACGTTGTTTCTCTACAGCTTCTTGATGCATTTCTAAAGCCTTATCACTTATTTTCTTCCTCAACGGTTTTAGATACTGAGTCTTAGTTGGTATACATGGCATGTGCCTTTTATCACTTCCACTTGTGTTATGACGGCCTATAAGTATGTTTCTCTTGGGTTGTTTTGGAATTAAACTACTGACATCTAATGCCTCATAAAAGTATTTATCACTGTATGGTAACATATGAAAACATCGATCACGAACTACATCTTCAGTAAATGATAAATCTCCACAAATATCTTTAATGTATGTCTTCCCAAAAGGACGTAAAAGAACTTGCTTCTCTCCCATGTCTGAATACTGAGATCTCTGAATACTGGACATTGAATTATGATGAAGTACATTTGACTTGACAACAGTAATGTCAGATTCATCTGATCCTATTTGTGGCATCTTTACATGAGCTGCACATGGGAAATGCAGAGGTGCACTGACTCCTTCCATACGGTACTAATTCTCCTGTTACAATTTCAGTCAGAAGTTTTTATTACATATTAATGTACAGTACATCAAAAAACCAACTGCAGGCATAACCCTTTAACATTCTTAATCTTCTTTCCCATATAAGCTTACTTCTTTAAGTTCTTAATATATACACAATATTAATTATGTGCACTTTCTGAGATGTATGCTGAGTTGTTAAATGTTTTATAAAACCTGAATTATGAAAAATAAAATCAAATACTAAAAGAAAGATCATTATTGTGTACACAGGTGAGATATCAAATTAACAATATTACCTATGTGAAATATATTAAGGGGTAGGCTTACAGATCTGATCCAATATTTGGTTATAATTATGTCTTTACAAAGTTTTTACAAAGGTTACTGTTAGGCTACCAATCCAGACCTGTTCATAAGAAATTTGATCCAATTTATTTAATTTTTTAAATAGATCTGGTCCAGGTTTATCTCAGATTTTCACACAACAATGGTTTTACTATTCAGCCACAATTTAACACTGTTAAAATTATTAAAGTATGTCCACAGAGCCAAATACTTATTAAAATAAAGACCAAATGGGTACAAAGTTTGCAGACTATGCAACTTGACTCCATCTCAAGCTACTCTACATACGCTTCTCAAGCTACATCACACATTGGTTTGCAACCGAAATTTTATTGTGAATATTTGTGAAATGATAGAAAAAAACTCACTGTGGCTGAGAGTAGATCTACAAGTACTAGTAAGCTTTTAGTAGTAAGCCTACCACTACGGCACTACCATCATACAGTGCAAGTGGACCACTACCATCTACGTCTAAGCCAACGAGAAGTCCCTTTCTAGTTTTTTCAAACAGGTTACGGTATTTAATATGTGCTTACAACAGATTATATTGATAAATTTTATTTCAATCACTGTCCATGAATGAAAACTTACCGAAATTTTACAAGCTGTCGGCCATATTGTTTACATGTTGCTACGTATACTGAAGGGAGATAATTACAACAAATCTTAGTATAAGATTTGAACGACTAGAAGCGAGGAGCACATAACAAATCTTAGGTCACGTGCTTCCACAAAACTGTATACAACTTTCGAATTTCGACTTGTGAATATCGAACCACGACAGAAATCAAGTAGAAGAAAATAGACAGTTTACAGAAAAGCCAATTTTTTGCTCTTTTCTCTAACATTTAGTAGCAGACCATATTACTTTGGAAAGAATGAGATCTTCGGACTTTGCTACAGAATATCCAGAATCAATGATACTGATTCATATGGCACCAAATGGAGATTTGGCAAAACTAATAGAAAAGGACTAGACTATTTCAGATGACTTTAATACATCTGGGCAAATTATCTTTACAAACACTCAATTTTCTGACTGTAACAAAAACATACAACATCATGATTATAGTTGAAAATTGCACATGGCATTTGGCATCATGTATGAAACGTCGACTGGGTAGGTTTAATTATCCAAATACATATATTGATATAAGCTCAAGGCTCTTGTGTAGCTAATTGCCCCAGCTAATCTATTGTTTCTGGACATCAAATAACAACACTGCAATACAACTTCACATTTTCTTTTGGTGTAATATGAATCAAAATTCAGAAGAAATAAAATGTTGTATTACAATGTACACATTCAAATCTCATCTTGTATGTATCTGGATACATATTACCAATCATGCTGATTTTACTATTCATAATGTTATATGTGATTGTATGACATACAGAAATAATCAATTTAAACAACAAAACTCTGTACATAACAAGATATTTATAATTAAATTCTCTCTAATATACATCAAGTAGTCAAAATATGGCCACTGTTAATTAATTTTACATGCTGAAGGCTCCATTAATGTTGACATCATCATGAAAGGTTACATTACATATCTATAGTTATCAGCAATATTTATGCACAATAAGTCATAGGACACAACTGACCACATTTTCCAAAAGAATACTATGGAAGTAAATTCATCAACGATATTAAGGCATTAATTTGATTCACATATTAAAATTGCTGAATACCTATTGAAGCTTAATATGGCTCAAGATGGTCACTTCTCTTATCTTTTTTAAACTGTGATTCAAGCTCAAACAAATTCAATTTAATATGTTAGAGAGTGATTCACAAGCTTAATTTTTTTTAATTATATATTTTTATTTCATGAATCCGTCAATTGCATTGAAAGTCTGCAGTATCTACAATTTCACATTATTTCAATTCAATAAAACACACCTAGAATTTTTAAACCATCATTGTAAAAGATTTGTTGCTCAATAACATACCAGTACCCAATAGATACATGAAGTGGATTATTGTGGGTTAACCGCATGTGGGGAGATATCTGATATCTTGTAACAATGATAGAATGGATTGAAACATATTAACATTAATGTTAAACCCAACACTTTTCAGTTGTATCATTAAATCCACAGATAGGGCAATATGAGCAGATTGCCAACCCACCAAAGATTACTAACTTGTCTCAAGAAGTGAAATCTCAGTTTTGAATAATGTATATTTTTCAGTGCTATCAAAGTCTTAGTATAGTTTTATGTACATATCATTCATACATAAATTGAAGTCTTTTTACACAAAAAAAATAATAATATATATATAGTAAATTTGGTAATAAATACATTAGTAAAAAAAAACTCATGAAACTGGTTTGTGTTTAATAATAAACAATCCTTAAACAATGTTTACCAATTTCTTTCAAAATCACATTGTATCTGGTGTATTTATCCATTTCATTTTTTATAATTGTTAAATATCATTGGAAAGTACAGGACATCCTGCTCTGTTACATTACAGAAACTTCCAGACTCTTACTTAGCCCTTATGAATCACTTATTTAACAGTGTCTCGTACAATGCAGAACAGTTTCCCATACAATGATGTCCATTCACAATAATAATTGATTTATTATCATACACATTGACTTAACCAAATAACAAATACAAACAATATCAAATTAAGCACTTTTAAATTACACAGATGATTATAGTCAGTATAAATCCAATGTATGTTTACTGTTGCTAAACCAGATTTGAACTATTTTAATGGTTGATAATCAGATATGATGAAATCAAAAGTCATTAGAGTTTATCACAATATCATTGCAGAATTAATTCAAACCATATAAGAGATATCACATTATACTGAAAAAGCATTTTCTGTTATCAACTGTCATCACATTCTGACAGTTTTAAGAAGTAAAATTTACCTTATTTCAATAACAGCATTTAAAATTGTAAAAAATGCTCTATTTTAATAGTTAGAATAAACTATCAATTTAGTAGTGCAAAAAAAACAAAAAAAGCAAGCATTTGCTTTATTAAAGCAATAACATAACCTAGTTTAAATATATCACCATTCTCCAGTCTTTGATAATTACAAGTTAGTAATTCATCTAATACAGTTTATAACAACATATATCACTAATGTGGTGGAGGTTCTCTATCATTAGCTTTTGTTGGTGCTGGCATGTGCTTGAGCATATTTCTCTTTGCTACTGCTGGATTTAATCTGGCCTCTCTATCACGAGATATTCCAGAAGCTGATCTGCCTGCAGCTGATGGTAAGGAAACACCACCAACTGATGACACTGCCAGAGAATTACTACTCAAAACACCACCTGGAACTTGTACTGTCCCTCCTACTGTATTAGTGTTTAACACTACACGAGAAAAATTTGAATCCCTTGTTGAAGCTTCACTGACACGGCTTCTAACATGACCTTGATTAACTGATATGGAGGCAGGGTTTTTGGCCAAGGCTGTTGACATTCCCGATTTTTCTGGTTTTGTGTTAACCGGTTTACTGGTGGTTGGAGTGGCTCCACTTTTCTTTTCTTTAACTGCAGTTTTAACGTCAGGTTTTTCTTTTTCTTCATCAGGACCAGGAGATTTCAAACTATCAAGTAAATGATTAATATCATCGACATGAGTTTGTTGTAGCTGTTCTGATAGCGTTGAAAGTAATAATTCTTGTACAAAAACACTGCGATCAATATTTTCTGTATCTATATTAGATTGACTTCTATCACTAATAAACTCTAATCTACAAAGATAAAAAAGTTGTTGTCATAAGATAATAGGTTAATTATAGTTTGAAAATGGGTGGTTGCCAAATTGTTTGAAATGGTTAGTGTTTTTCACTACTTGGCCACAACTGATTTCATTTTTGTGGTAACAAGAATTCTATTCTGAAATTCAACTGCCTTTACAAGATTATACTCTTAGTCTGATCATTCAGTCAAGAAGTAAGATTTAAGGATGAGACTGAAACAGACATGATGAACTGCAATTTTACTTACTTTGATAATAAGAATTGAGAGGAGGATGCTGATTGACTGGAGTTATTGGTTATATTATTTGTACCAGAGACTACATCCAAGCTGTTACCACTTATATTTGAAGGAACCATTGTCTTGACAGCATCAGTTGGTCGTCTTGGTAACCTCTCTAATTGTTGTCTGTTAGAGGACACACTTAATGTTAGAAAAAATCACCAAAGCAACATAAACAATTCATCAAATTATTTAATAAATGGATTTCAATGGATACCAGAAGAAAAGACGGTTATTTCTTTAAATTTGTTCTTAATTGTAGGAAAGAGGTTAAAAACAATTTTAATGGATCATTACATTTTAATTTAAAGAGTAAATATGCAAACAGAAGTGAAAACAAATAAAGAATAATGTATATCATGAAAGTAAAATCAGTAATCAGTATACATACCTAGTAGACTGTAACTGCATTTCTAATTGTTGGAGTTGAGAAGAAACACTCTGAGCTGCTGCTGCTCTACTTCTTACACTTGATAGTTGAGATAACAGTTCTAAACACAAATATATATAGAATTAAAAACAAAATATTCTAGTATGTATAATTGTTCTGTATCACACTGGGTTGCAGCAGTGAGCAAATGCGGCACATTTAAAGTGATATTACGTCTTAGGATGAACATAAAATTTTCATTTTGCTCAAATTTGGCCAATAACAGTATATATTCATCAGTGGACTTACTGGTGTCCTAAATATACATCAAAATCCCCCTATAATCCCATATATCCACAAAATCAAGTAATTAATTATAAAACGCTTAATACATCCATTTTCAAATCGTGAGTTTAGGAAATCCGGTGTAATTTTCAAGGGGAAGTAACTCTCATGTGGGGTTTCCCGGGCCCTTGACCTCTACTCTTGAATTGACCTCGACATTGTCAGACATATTTTGAAGACGGAATAATAATGGTTCGTAGGAGATTAAGCGACTCCATGAAAAAGCAATTCATATAATTTAGAATGAATACTCCACCACTGACACAATTTTCAACAAATATTAATCATTGGCAAAGTTTGTTTGTATACACCGGAAGATGATTGTTTCCAATTACCCAGACTCTTTTTTTCTCAATCTCAACGAACTTGTCGCTTGCTCACTTTTTTTTAAAATTTTGTTTATAGTCTTATTGTCGCTTTTTCAAACTTGATAAAGTATGGGATGCATACTTATTTAACCAATGGTCACTATTAAACACAAATATTAGCCACAGGACGGGTGTATTCTAAGACGTAGTATCCCTTTAACTATATGCATTCATCCACTAAACATCCACAACAAGATGTTTATTTTCAGGATCTGTTCTTTTTTCATGTACATCTCTGTCCCTTATATAAAAATAATGTTATAGTCTCTATGACAGGCCTTGCTGTGTGAATGAAATACCTACCAGCTATAGGATCCATTGTCTCCCTATTACTAGATGATAAACCAGTTAACGTATTACCAGCTGAAGCAAAATGCATATTAGCTCTTCTAGTTCTGGAACCACTTACTCCACGACCTGGATGAGGTATACGTCGAACATGTCTCATCCCTGATGGTTCATCGTGAAACAAAGTTAAGGATAATATCAAACTGACTAAAACCAAAACATTCTAATAAAAGCACTAGAAGTATTACTTTAGAATAATAAAAGACATATAATAATTTGATGAAATAAGTATGTACATTGTATGCACAGTGTATGATTTCAGCTCTCTAAATAGATAAGTTACAAGGAAGAACTAGTATCTGGAAGAACTGGTATCAACATCACATGACCATAGATTCTTTAATAGCCTTAACTACCATATTATGTATAGTGAATGTTCTGTCACATTGAAAGTTTAAAAAGCATGTTTGTGAAATGAAATGAAAAAAAAATAAGAATAAAAAAGGATATAATATCTCTTGGAGCTCTGTGCTCTATCGTTAAATGTGAAGCAAAATCATCAGTCATGTGGTTAGGATCACCTCCTGGATGTGAAGCACAAATTGGGCAAACCTAGAATATAAAAAAATATAAATACAGATAAATTTAATATAGTGTTTTAATAAGCCAACTTAAGCATTCAGTTTCAAAAACAAAAGCCATTGAATCTTTGGGAAAATGAACTAAAACATTTTTTTTTATTATTTTATCTACTAACCTACATTTTTGCAGGTTTCACCCAATAGAAAAGACCACCAGCATTATATATTAAGCAGTAGTATTAGAACTTTACACTAAACCAAACCTAACAAACCATTTTAATTGCTTCCCCAGATATGGGATAGTTTCCAAAAGGTTTCATCAAAAGAACTTTATCTGCAAACTTGATTGTTCTCAATTTAAACAATTTTTATCTTTCTTTCATATGAATGATACTAATTTCTACACTAAATTAACAATTATACCCACCACTTCAGTTGACACATCAGAATGATCCGATGTAGCATGCTCGTGTAATGTTGTTTCTGTAAAACCCATCTTACAGCAATAAGGACATGTGAAAGACTGAGGCTGTTCTGCTGTTAAAGCTTCTCCTCCGTAAAAGAAATCTGAAAAGTCAAAAGAATAAACTAATTTCCAATGTGAGAAAAGAAGAAATGACAACAAAATTGGTGTGTACCATACATACATTGAAATGGGTTATTAGGAAAAAATTGGTGACCCTTACTATCCACTACTCAAGTCATAAGACATTTACATTTTATTTTTAACTTACCAACATCTGTTTTGGTCAAAATACATTGTACAGGATGATCTGCTGTATGTCTGGTAGTGGTTGCCCCAGCTTCATAACATGTGGAACATAAATCATAATCATAACAAATCAAACACTTATATCGTTTTCCTCGAAAGTTATTTTTTAAACATGAATCACAGCTTACTCCTAAAAATGAAAAATGAACATCACTCAATAATTCACCCCAGACAAGATCGTTTCAATGAAAAGCACCACCAATATATCAGGGAACAAAATAATTGGTATCGCATCGTAAACTCCGAGCTTTAAATATTATTTTTTGTTTTATCATGTCGAAATTGAGAATCCTACATGTGCGAAATGAAAATTTATGGGAATAATTATGACAAATTCATGTATAGATCAATTCAAAAATAAAATGGAAGATAAAAAACCATTATTGAAATGAAATGAAATGAAATGAGTTTTACGTCCTACTTTTCTGCACCATGTGGGCTAATGAAGACGGGCAACGCCATGCAGGGTGCAATGCGGACAGCGGCATTAGCTGCTCTTCTTCGATTTCCAACTGCCGAGGGATCTTTAACCTGCACAGCCTGTAGCACACGGGGCCTCGGTTTATTGTCCCATCCGAACAACTACACGCTTTTTCCATGTCAGCCCCTCGTACCTGCATCACTGACAGGGGGAAACCAGGTAAACCATTATTGAAGAAATAATGTAAAAATGGTACAAGAGCAATAGAATCACTGTTGTGGGAAATGTAATATTAACGCTCAATATTACGGTGTTTGCGTTAGGGTAACTTGTTAATTTTTTTCGTCCTGGTGGAAGTTAAAGATATGCTTTATTCTTTAGTATTTATTTTATACTTTGAACATGATTTAAAATTAAATTCAAGAATCAAAGTAATTTTTTGATAGCATAGTAAGAGTTCTACATCATTATAAAAGTGCTATACAATTTCAACTATCACAGAAGAAATTTTCCATAAAATCGAAACCTGCTATGCAGTTTCGACCTATAGAGCAAAAAACTGCTATGCTGTAATTTGTACCCTGTATATATGTATAAAATCATTCGACACAAATGTCTTAAAAGACATTTATTTATGGGGCAGTTTCGGTTTAGAAATCATTTGTAATAAAAACTAGGTTGTCTTATTTTCTTCAATGACAATGGTAGAAGTAAGCTTACTTTTCAGAATACAATAGTATAGACAGTGAAAAGAAATCTTCTGATCTTTGACTGTTGATGTATGTTTTGGACTTAATTTACATCAGTTTCTAATGAATCTGAATTTTTGGTTATGGAAATAAAAGGCCAGGGCCCCGTTCCACTAACATTCTTACGCTTAAATTTTGCGTAAGTTTATCTTACGAAAGAAAAGAACAAAATTTTCCGTTTCACTAAAAAACTTACGCAAAAAAAGTTCGTAAGTTTTTCTTAAACTTACGACAGGGTTTGGCTGTCGTAAGTTGACGTAACTAATGTAATGTACATAGCAACGTCAACGTCAAAATGGCAGAACACCTGTTGTTCGGACTGCATAGGCCGAGAGAAAGAGTTTTTCATCCGAGGATGAATAATTTGATTCGTTTGGATGATGTGGATTTTAAGGAACGTTATCGGTTAACCAAAGATGTCGCGAAAACGTTGGTTGATGATTTGCGAGAAGATCTCTCTAAATGTGGAAGATCACGCACAGTTTCGCCAGAAATACAGGTGAGCTAAACATTAATTTTTATTATCTTCTAAGCCTTATTTATAAGTGATACAAGTCTGTGATAATGATTTTTATCATTCTTGGCAAGCTTGATGTGAGCTGATAGTCTCTTTTATAAAGGACCCCACTGGAAATAAGTTTTTTTTACTTTTGCGGCCATCCTAAGATATAAGGCTTCCGAACTGAATCTAGTCTTTTTCAGAACATTAGCCTAATCATTTAAAGTTTAATGCTCATGATAATTGTCAATTATTTCTGTGTCTGTTCCACCCCTAATCAATAAGTGGGCTGAAACTACTAAACTAGTATAGAAAGTAAGAAAAATTCGGATGGCATTCGGTGATAACCTACATTATACATATAACTACATAATCTAGACAAGGCCAGTGGCAGTAGGATAGGCCTACCTTGTCTACTGACCGTGAAGTGGCTCCGACATCTGACACTGCCGAAGCCACCTTCTCCCATTCCTTGACTTTTTCATGATAAGAGATCCCGTACTTCTTCACCACCTCGTAGACCAAAATTTCAACTTCTAAAGAAGTGAAATTCGGGTTACGAGGTTGTGAAGAAGTAACACCGCCACAAGGTAGGCCTACTCCGTTGTAGGACGCCATTTTGTAGTCTGCTAAAGCTATCACAAATCACGTGACGCGAGACACGACGTCATTTACGAAACGTCCTCAAATTATCTTACAAAAGAAAGATCGTAAGTCCTTTAGTGAAACAGGCGTAAGTTTTTGCGTAAGATTAACTTACGAAAAAATATTTTGCGTAAACTTACGCACTTTAGTGGAACGGGGCCCAGATGTAGATTTAGGACAGTCAATCTGCCATGGCTGTAATCGGAATTCCAAGTGTCGTCTGCTAGAATATATTCCAGTGAGGAAAGTCACATGACAAACTAGCGAATTCCATATTACCAGAAAAATTCTATGGAACACAATGTAGGCCATATTCTTATGTTGTTAATGAATTTTAGCAATAAATTACTCCTATGTTATACTTATCTTTTTTTGTCAGTCACTTTTTTTTTAAAATCATTGTTCTTTGAGAGAAATTGTCATTAGTTATAATGCAATATTATTAATTATAAATACTAAAAAATGATAATTAACCCACTGGATATCCATAAAACGTATTTTTATCGACGTATTCATAGATCAAACATCTTATACGAAAATAGGTGAGGCATTTTGCAGCCGTTGTCGAGTTGGTTACTCATGAAATATGGTTCATAAACAAAATCGAAACAAACCAATTCTAATCAATGTATAGAATTTTTGCAGAAACATCTAAGAGAGGTATACAATTTTTTTGTTCCTGTTTTTTAATTTTGAGTTGGTTCCTTACTTGCACGAAAATAGGTTACACCACTTTAAATTCATCAATTAATCAAATGTCATTTGCAATCAATTACATAAAAGAGTTAACAGTACAGCTACTGACTAATTATTACCCAATAATACCTTGAAAAAATCGAGGTTGTTATGATATCCTTCACTTTGCAAAGGATAAAAATTGAAGAAGTAAAAATAAAAATGATAACGAAATTGAAAATGAAATGAGAAAATCTCACCCTCATGTCTGGACATATTAACTAAATATAAATCACAACAATTCCTTTTTAATAAGTTTCAATAAGAGTACAGAAGTTGATTGTACAAATTACACGAGTCAGACGAGTCCTTTTTGTTTTCTTGTGTTTCTATGAGCTTTATGTTCGTAACATTTCTTCTGTTCTTCAGCTCAGGAGGCCATGATGACGTCACGTAATTTCTCGTCGTTCGACCGGATTTGCGTGATCTGTTAGAAAAAAAGATTTTGAGAAAAAACAAATTAAATTTCTTTTGAATACACAGAAATGCGAGCATACTTTCGGAAATCTGTTTGAAATATAAAAAAATATTTTACAAATCAATGATTTGAGATATGAATGCGAGATATTAGACAAAAATGGCGGCTCCCGTAGGACGAGTTCTTGTTTATGGTGGAAGAGGGGCACTTGGCTCAACTATTGTTAAATTTTTCAAGTCCAGACTTTATGTACGTCCAGAGTTTTCAAATATTATCGTTACTATAGATTTTTAATAGTTTCTGGTTAATATGTTGTTGAAAAATCGTGTACTAAAGTAGCATACGGTGCGGCTTACAGAGTTAGGTCAAGGTCAAGGCCTTTTAGATATATTCAACCAATATAAATCTTCATAAAATACTTTCATTTTAAGTTTAAGTAAAAACCAACACATATCACAGTAAATAACAACATCAATCAATGTCTTTGATCTTATATCACAATATGGTGTTAGAAATCATTAGTCCGAAACATCTATCTCCAGCCGATATTTTGCCATTTGGGAAGCCGCGGTGGATCAATGAGCTAGACGCCTGCTGGCTAACCTGAAGGCCCAGGGTTCAATCCCCGCATAGGTCGAGATAATACCTTCGGAATTTTCAACCCGGTTCCCCCCTGTCAGTGATGCAGGTAAGAGGGGCTAGTCGTTTGGATGGGACAATAAAACGAGGCCCTCTGTGCTGCAGACTGTGCACATTAAAGATCCCTCGACAGTTGAAAATAGAAAAGGAGCAGGCTAATGCCGCTGTCCTTGCAAAATTTCCCTCATTGCACCCTGCATGGCGTTGCCCGTCTTCATTAGACCACATGGTGCAGAAAAGTAGGACGTAAAACTCCATTCATTCATTCATTCCATCCGATATTTTGATTTGTTCAATTGTTGGCTGGAGTAGAGTCAGAAAAAAATAGGCCCTGTTAAGCCTATATATGTGGATTTTTCACACCTTTGAAGGTGCGTTTTTTTCTAACTTAATATTAAATTACGACTGAAAATTAGTGTTGAACATCACTGCAACTTTCATTTTTATATGCCCACATGATCATACATGTCAGCTCAGAAAAAAAATTTTGTTGGTTAACTCGTCTACAAAAGTTAACTCGTCAACATGAAATGGGGGATGTATATTGCCGTCACTTATGTCCTTCGTCCGTCCACAATTGCTCAGAAACACTCTACAAAACAAAATTCTTGACTGAATTCGACGAAACCAATGATGAACCCTTTTGAAAATCAGAAAAATCAAAAAATATTTAGTATTGAGTTATTGCCCTTGTTCTTGAAATGCTTGTAAACACTCTAGAAGGTGCAATTCTTGACGGATTTGATGAAACTTGGTGTGAATCTTTATTATCACCCAAGGATGAATCCTTATGAAAATCAGAAAAATGAAAAATAATTAGTATAAGTTATTGCCCTTGTTCTTTTTTAGGCACAATTCTTGATGGATTGAGATGAAACTTGGTATTGAAAATCAGAAAAATCAAAAAAAAATATAGTATTCAGAGTTATTGTTCTTAAAAAAGCGTTTAGGTTTTAGCCTGTAAACACAATAGAAGGCCCAATTCTTGACAGATTTTGACGAAACTTAGTAATATTATTCAGTATCGCCTCAAAAAGTTCAAAAGATGTGTATGACTGAAAGTTGAATATTTCATACTGGTGATTGTTACTGCACTGCTAAATATTTTTATTTAAAATAAAAGCTGCCAGTGGGCGTATATTATCTTGCCTTGCAAGCTATCTTGTTAGCATCACCTAACTCTGTGACCTTTTTTGAACATTTGGCTATATGCAGGTAATTTTTAATGACCAAGAGATCAGTTTCGATAGAACTGGAGACATGACATAAATGGTGTGAAAATGGTGGTATCATTGAAGTACAAAATTATTCATCTTTCCAAACATATCACGGTTTTGCAGATCTGAGGTATCTTATCACTGAGGTTAAAATCCCTGGCAACTGCGGAGAAGTCAAAAGTACTGACTTAACAGGACCTTTTATTTTAGTCTCTACACCAGCGGACATCTGTCTATCAGAGGCTGGGATAGAGACAGATGTTTCAGTCTAATTAAAAATTAAGATTCTTATAGTAATCACAAACAAAAGACAATATTATGGAATAAGCACACTTTAATAAAAACACAATGTGTTTAATATTTTTATTAAAAAAGTGTGCTTATTCTATAATATTGTCTTGTTTTTGTGACATATACTCTTCACTTCTAAATGTAGACCATATCAAAGAACTAGCAACCAAAAATTTAAAAGCTACTCTTGTCTCAAATTTATCCAGTTTCTGCTTCAAGAAACCATGTCAAATTTTCATAGGAGCGGTGATTGAAAATTCATAGATCTTCCATTTTTTAAAAAAAAAGTGCATATGTGACAGGTTTTTATTTTAATCAAGTCTTACTCCTAATATTCATTCTGGCTTTACATAAAAACATTGTAAGTAAGGTCATTGATGCATCAATTTTCTTTTTCAGTGGGTTGGTTCAATTGATCTAAATCCAAATGAAGAAGCTGATGCTAATGTTGTGGTGAAACCTGCCGAGTCCTGGACAGAACAAGAAGATTTGGTTTCTAAAGGTGTAGAGATTGCCGTTGGAGACTTTAAACTTGATGCTATTTTATGTGTAGCTGGGGGATGGGCAGGTGGAAATGCTTCCTCTAAAGGTAGGTTTTAATATACTACGTCCCAGAATTTATTTTACTGCTTCAGTGTATCTTAGTCTCAGTCTCTCAGAAACAGGAATTGTTCAGCAAACCTAATCATTATCCATGTGTATCCAAGATATTTGCGTTAACATTGACAACACATTTTCTCTTGAGACTTTTTGAAATTTTTTGAAAGTAATATTTATAGCATTGTTTTCTAAGATCTAAGGCAATTCATGATAGCTTAATATTAGATGAACATTGAATTAGTTGTAACATGATGAATAATTTTGCTTCTGCTGTCTAATGTTCACAAAACGTTGCGAGCCGATTTTTGAATTTTGCTTTTGCATTTTTGCAACTCCCGGTTGAATTTTTTCAAAGTTTGAAAGCTTATTTCTTATGACCTTGACCCTTGATGACGTTGACGTTTTGTAGGTCAAAGGTCATTTTCCTTGGCTGTCAGATGATGCTTTGGCATTTGACCTCCGACGCCGTCTTTCGGTTTTATAGTCGTCCAAAAACAGCCAACTTTGGACTGGTGTTACACGTGACCTAATTAATCTTGAGAGTTAATTTATTCTTATAGCACTCTTCAAGACCTTTCCAACGATATATCAGAAAAGGTTTTTGATGCATATTTGCAATTTGCGATTTTTTTGAAACTTCCACTTTTTTTTTTTTGATTTTCAGGATTTTTAAACATTGCATATCTCATGAACTATTGAATGGAAAAGCTTCAAATTTTCAATGTGACTAGTCACATTAGACATCTATCTAAATGTGACAAAAAAATGGATATGGGCGTGGCATATGGGGGTCAAATCAACTTTTATTGTATTTTGCAAATTTGTGCATAATTCGCAAAAAATTTTTTTTTTTTTTAAAAATTGACTTTGCACACATTTACCTTATGGCTTTGCCTAGAATGTTTGAAAAATTCAGTTATTGGAACTTTGCTTTGAGCAAAGTCCCAGTTTGTTATCGAAATGTCAATTCTTTTTTTTTTGTGAACGAACGCCCTGCTTTGTTTTCGTTAATCGAAAAATATTCTTTTTTTTTTTTTTTTTTTTTTTTTTTTTCTCGAATTCTCGACAGAGCTCACAGACGAAACTGTACATGGTATGGATATTTTTTAACTATGTTGTATCTATACTCCGCGGTCATTAGATTTTAAATGTAAAATGGCACAATTTTGAAAAACCGGACATGGTAGTGGGCCACCATGACTAACTACGGAAAGCACTGGTATGCTTATTTACGGCTCGATTTTCATAGGATTTTCTGCATTGTACTGCATAAACGTAACGTCATACTATGGCTCTTTAAATTATGCAAATTTGCTATACTGTTTGCAAGTTATAATAGCAAAGCCTCTCTAGCACTGTACTAAAACGTTTGCTATGAAGTCAATCGATCTGAAATTTATATGGGAAAATATTGTCATGTTGATAAACTCAAATGTGTTTTCAGAAGTTTTGCATCATATCCAGTTTTTGCAAAAATTGCCTTCAAAGTCAGTTTTGCAACTTTTTATTTTTCATGGGTGTTTGAAAATAGCGAAATTTTCTTTTAAAGAGCTCTAGCAACCATTCTATTAATATTATAACCATAATTTTTACAGAAACGTAATCTACGCATAGAGAGTTTTCCAGTGATATATAGCATGCATACCTTACATGCAAATTCAAAACCCCATTCACTTAACATGGGGCTATTATTGAACAATCCCTGTAAACAACCTGTCGACACTTGTTAGAACTAATTAAAATCAAAAAGTCTATGTTCATTTTAAAGAAACCTTCCCTTATATATTTGCTTAATATGTATTATGTGCAGTTATGGTGTATATAAATAAGCTCTAGGGTATATTGAACGCTGTTATAAGGTAAGTTGAGCTTACAG
>NW_008707798.1:114775-362673 GCF_000327385.1 Lottia gigantea | reverse complement strand
TTGATGGAATTATCGATTTTGTGTAGTGCGCATGCGCATTGTCAACTTTCTTATTTATTATCCGATTTTCATCAAACTTGGTATGTTTGTGTATAATCTAATTCTAAATTTGATGGAATTATCGAATTTGTGTAGTGTGCATGTGCATAACCAACTTTCTTATTTACTATCCGATTTTCATCAAACTTGGTATATTTGTGTATAATCTAATTCTAAATTTGATGGAATTATCGAATTTGTGTAGTGCGCATGCGCATTGTCAACTTTCTTATTTATTATCCGATTTTCATCAAACTTGGTATGTTTGTGTATAATCTAATTCTAAATTTGATGGAATTATCGAATTTGTGTAGTGCGCATGCGCATAACCAACTTTCTTATTTATTATCCGATTTTCATCAAACTTGGTATGTATGTGTATAATCCAATTCTAAATTTGATGGAAATATGGAATTTTTGTTGTGCGCCTGCGCATTACCAACTTTCTTATTTTTTATCCGAATTTCACCTAACTTGGTATGTATGTGAATAATCCAATTCTAAATCTGATGGAAATGTTGAATTTTTGTTGTGCGCATGCGCATTACCAACTTTCTCATTTATTATCCGAATTTCACCAAACTTGGTATGTATGTGTATAATCTAATTCTAAATTTGATGGAATTATCGAATTTGTGTAGTGCGCATGCGCATAACCAACTTTCTTATTTATTATCCGATTTTCATCAAACTTGGTATGTATGTGTATAATCCAATTCTAAATTTGATGGAAATATGGAATTTTTGTTGTGCGCCTGCGCATTACCAACTTTCTTATTTTTTATCCGAATTTCACCTAACTTGGTATGTATGTGAATAATCCAATTCTAAATCTGATGGAAATGTTGAATTTTTGTTGTGCGCATGCTCATTACCAACTTTCTCATTTATTATCCGAATTTCACTAAACTTGGTATGTATGTGTATAATCCAATTCTAAATTTGATGGAAATATTGAATTTTTGTTGTGCGCATGCGCATTACCAACTTTCTTATTTATTATCCAAATTTCACCAAACTTGGTATGTATGTGTATAATTCAATTCTAAATTTGATAGAAATATTGAATGGTTGTTGTGCGCATGCGCATTACCAACTTTCTTATTTCTTATCTGGATTTCATCAAACTTAATCTTTATTAATTAACAAATATTCTTTTATTCCTAGTAAATATACTTTAAACTCCAGGCACTTTAGGATATTTGCATTTAGAGATGCAGAAAGGTATTTACATAAAGTAATTGCAATAGACCATCTTCGTATGTACCTGAATGTCGTAACCCCCCCTGCATCAGTACTGTTATTAGAACAGTTCTAGTTTGTTTTTCTTTTTTGATTTTTCCACACCTTTTCAAGCAAAGGCTGTAACAGCTGCATCAACATTACTACATGTGTAGACCTTCTGTAGTGGCAACGTCGTAAATGAGTGTATTTTGGAACATTTTTGCAAAACCAGAAGTGCCACAGGTCAACATGTGCAAAAAGTTGAAAATCGGCTCTAGAAGGCGCATTTTTGCATCGATTTTCTTCGGGTTTTTATTTTTACAATATACCTGTTATTTCTGACCTGATAGCACTTGAAAAATTGCGAAATTCGAAAATTCGTAGCTCACTTTTTTCGATCAAATTTTTCAATTTTGTTGCAACTTTTTTGTTTTTGCATCGATTGATCTGAAATTTAATATGCAAAGGGGCATCACTAAAGTAAATAATATGTAGTTGTCAAATATTTAACTTTACTTCCGGTTTTAAACGGTTTTAAACGGGAAATCAATCGAAAGTACAATCCACTTCCGGTCGAATAACTTCCAGTGTAATTGAAATAGGTCAACGAAATTTATGCTGATCGTAAGTAAATGCTATTACAAAAAAACGAAGAAAAAAAAATCCAGACCGGAAGTGATACTTTGGCCGCCATATTGAAAAAACACACTTTTGTAAAACTCAAAATGGGGCCTCAGGGTAAATGTTGATATGCTCAAATTTGATGTGAATGTATTCCGCAATCGATTACGCAAAAAACATTGGGAGCCGAATTTTGAATTTCGCTTTTGCTTTTTTGCAACTTCCGGTTGAATTTTGTTCATGCTTTAAACGATCACACCATGTGACCTTGACCTTTGATGACCTTGACCTGCATAGGGTCAAAGGTCATTGACCTTGGCTATCATTTGATACTTTGACCTTTGACCTCCGACATGTACTTCCGGTTTTATAGCTATCCGTAAAAAGCCAAATTCGCAACTTTGGACTGCTCTAGCACGTGACCTAATTAACCTAGAGGGTTAATTTTTTCGGTTTCCTAATGTGCTTCTCATGCACTTTACATAGATATAGAACAATTGCTTTTTTAAAGCAAAATTGAAATTCGTGATTTTTTCAAATTTGGCTTTTGTTTTACCATATTTGTGTCTTTTTGATCTTGGTGTATGTATATCTTATGACCTATTTTATGTAGAACCTTGATATTTGGAATACAACTAGACACTTTGTCACCCATGACAAAAAAATTGGGGTGGGCGTGGCACATCCTGGTTGAATTACTAATTGTTTACATTTTGCGGCTGGGGCATAACTCGCATAGGATACGTTTGTTAAAAAAGGGACTTTGCACACAATTACCTCATCCTTTTGGCCAGTTTGTGTTAACAGCTCAGTTGTTTCAGATTTATAGTTCCAAAAAAGGAACGGGTTTTAACATTTGGATATTTTCATTTTTCGATTTTGACCTTTGTTGACATTTGTTGACCTATATCTTTTGACCTGAATAATGTAGAAGCTTGAAATTTAAAACACAACATAACATTTGGAATATCAATTACCCTATGCAAAAAAAATTAAGGTGGGCGTGGCACATCTGGGTTATATTACTCATTATTGACATTTTTGGCCAGGAGCATAACTCGCAAAGTATACGTTTGTTCAAAATAGAACTTTGCATACAATTATCTCATGTTTTGAGCCACTTTGTCTTAGAAGTTCGGTTGTTTCCGCTTCATAGTTCAAAAAAAGGAACAGGTTTTGGAAATTCAAAATTTTCAATTTTTGACCTTGACCTTTATTGACCTTGACCTTTGTAGGATCAAACGTCATTGGCTATCTATTTATACTTTTATATTTGCTGTCCTATGTCATTTTCCGGTTTTATAGTCGTGTGCAATTAGAAATTTTGATGACGTATAACTCTTGATCTTGACCTTTTTAGACCTCCTCCTTTACAAGATCAAAGGTCATTGACCTTGGCTCTCTGCTGATACTTTCATTTGTGAGGCCTGACGTCTACTTCCTGTATTAGAATCTTATAAAAAATGAAAATTTCTCAACTTTAGACTGTTCTTGCACATGATCTAATCATCGTGGAAGGTTGATTTTTTCAGGGTCTTTTGCAATTTGCTACATTTGCAAAGTCCCACTCTGTGCCACGTGTGGCTCTAGTTTATGTTTGTTATTTTTTTTTTTGTCATTTAAGATCTAATCAAAAACTCAGATATGATGTGGAAACAGAGTGTTTGGACATCCACTATTGCTGCAAGTTTAGCTGCTAAATATTTAAAAGAGGGTGGAATTTTAACATTACCAGGAGCTCAACCGTCTCTACATGGCACCCCTGGTAGGTTGCTTGTTATTTTATGTTTTTATACGTCCACATGGAAATGTAGACGTATTTGCTGTCGCCCCTGTCCGTCGGTCCGTCCACAATTGCTCGTAAACACTCTACAGGACACAATTCTTCACGGATTTTGACAAAACTTGAAAATCATTTCTAGGCACGATAGAGACTACAGTTTTTTTTCCAATCTTGATGAAACTAAATATGCATGATGTGATCTGCCTTGACTTATAGATGATTTTAAGATTATTTGAAAATTTATTATTAAGCAACTAAAGATTTTATCATGTCTGACAGCTGGTAGTGGGCGTATGTTACCTTGCTTAGCAAGCTATCTTTTAATGAAACAGATTTACGTCTTACTTTCCTATACCTGACTGGGCTAATGATGACAAGACAGGTAATGAAATTTTAGCCTAGTCTTTTTATACGCCCACATGGAAATGTGGACGTATATTGCCGTAGCCCCTGACCGTCAGTTCTTCCGTCCGTCCTTTTACATTTCTTGTAGGCGCAATTTTTATCCGATTTTGATGAAACTTGGTATGCATGTATATATTTATGAGATCTCGGACAAGTTCGTAATTGGTATTAATTGGATGATCAGTTTCAGAGTTATTGCCCTTGGCTTAGTAAAAATGCATCAAATTTGACTTGTAGACGCGATAGAAACTACAGTTTTTATCCGATCTTCATAAAACTTGGTATGTATGAATGTATTAATGAGATCTCGGTCAAGTTCGAAATTAGTAATAATCAGATGAACAGTTTCAGAGTTATTGCCCTTGACTTAGAAAAAACATGTCAAATTTGGCTTGTAGGCACAAAAGAGACTAAGAGAGATTTTTGCCTTGATTTATAGATGATTTTAAGATGATTTGAAAATTCATTATTAAGCAACTAAAGATTTTGTTATCATTTCTGACAACTGGTAGTGGGCCTATGTTACATTGCCTGGCAAGCTATCTTTTTTTAGGTATGATTGGTTATGGTATGGCTAAGGCTGCCATTCACCAATTAGTTAAAAGTTTAGCTTGTGAAAACAGTGGTTTGCCATCTAATAGTCTAGCTACAGCAATATTACCGTAAGTCAACATAAATTCAGTAAAGACATTTTTATACGCCCCCATGTGGATGTATAGTGCCGTAGCCCCCGTCCGTCTGTCCGTCCACATTTCTTGTCTGCACGATAGAGGCTACAGCTTCTATCTGATTTTGATGAAACTTGGTAAGCATGAATATATTAATAAGATCTAGGTCAAGTTTTGAAAATGGTGATGATCGGTTTCGCAGTTATTGTCCTTGGCTTTTTAAGGAACACGTCAAATTTGACTTGTAGGCACAATAGAGACTACAGTTTTTTCCGATCTTGATGAAACATGTATATATTGATGAGATCTCAGTCAAATTCGAAATTAGTTATAATCGGATGAACGTTTTTAGAGTTATTGCCCTTGACTTAGAAGTCAAATTTGACTTGTAGGCATGATAGAGACTACAGTTTTTATCCGATCTTCCTGAAACTTGGTATGCATGTATGTATTGATGAGATCTCAGTCAAGTTTAAAATCGGTAATAATCGGATGAACTGTTTTAGAGTTATTGCCCTTGACTTAGTAAAAACTCGTCAAATTTGACTTGTAGGCACGATAGAGACTACAATCTTTATCCGATCTTCATGAAACTTGGTATGTATGTATGTATTGATGAGATCTGAATCAAGTTTGAAATTGGTAATAATCGGATGAACTGTTTTAGAGTTATTGCCCTTGACTTACTAAAAACGTGTCAAATTTGGCTAGTATGCACAATATAGACTACAGTTTTTATCTGATCTTGATGAAACTTGGTATGCATGTATATATTGAAAAGATCTCAGTCAAGTTCGTAATTGGTAACAATCGGTTGATTGGTTTCAGAGTTATTGCCCTTGACTTAGTAAAAACGAATCAAATTTCGATTGTAGGTACAATAGAGACTTCAGTTTTTATCCAATCTTGATGAAACTAGATATGCATGATGAGATCTCGGTCAAGTTAGAAATTGGTAATAATCAGATAAACAGTTTCCGAGTTATTGCCCTTGTGTGTACAGCGATGAGACATTGTTCATGTTTGAATTTCAAGATAACGTGATCAATTGTTTCAGGTTTTTGCCTTGACTTATGGATGATTTTAAGATTATTTGAAAATTCATTATTAAGCCACTAAAGATTTTGTTATCATTTCTGACAGCTGGTAGTGTGCGTATGTTACCTTTCCTGGCAAGCTATCTTTATCTGATCTTGATGAAACTTGGTATGCATGTATGTATTGATGAGATCTCGGTCAAGTTCAAAATTGGTAATAATTGGATTACGGGTTTCAGAGTTATTGCCCTTGCCTTAGTAAAAACGCATCAAATTTTACTTACAGGCACTACAGTTTTTATCTGATCTTGATGAAACAGGGTATGCATGTATATTGATGAGGTCACAGTCAAGTTTGGAATTTGTAATAATCGGATGAACAGTTTCAGAGTTATTGCCCTTGACTTAGTAAAACCCTGTCAAATTTCGATTAAATTAGGTATGATCTCAGTCGATTTCGGAATGAATCGGATGAATGGTTTTGGAGTTGTAGCCCTTGATTTGACTTTGAAAAAATGCATCAAATTTGCTTTGTAGGCATGATCGAGGCTATTAATTAAAAAAATTTGGAATAAATATTATAAATTACTACACACTAAAGAATACATTTTACAAGTTTACGAAGAATACATTGCTCGTAGACATTCTATAAGGCACAATTCTTGATGGATTTTGATGAAACTTCGTGTGAGTGTTTGTAAGCACCCAAGAATGAACCCTAATGAAAATGAGAAAATTCGAAAAACAGTAAGCATGAGTTATTGCCCTAGTTCTTAAAAAAGTTTAACCTAAAAACATTCTAGAAGGTTAAATTCTTGACAGATTTTGATGGAACTTGGTAATATTATTCAGTATCACTTCAAAAAGTTCAAAAGAAGTGTATGACTGAAGGTTAAATATTTTATACTGGTAATTGTTACTGTACTGCCAAATATTTTTATTTAAAATCAAAGCTGCCAGTTGGCATATATTACCTTGCCTGGCAAGTTATCTTTATTTTTATACAGCCACATGAAATGGGGGGCGTATATTTCCGTCACCCCCGTCCGTAGCTTGAGTGTTTGTAATCACCCAAGGATGAATCCTATTTAAAATCAGAAAGATTAGTATGAGTTATTGCCCTTGTTCTTGAAATTTTAGCTGGTAAACACTCTAGAAGGAACAATTCTTGATGGATTTTGACAAAACATGGTTTGAGTGTTTTTAATCACCCAAGAATAAGCCCTATTGAAGATCAGAAAAATCGTAAAATATTTAGTACGAGTTATTTCCCTTGTTCTTGAAAACGCGTGCAAATTTTAGCTTGTAAACACTCTAGAAGGGGTGATTCTTGACAGATTTTAAATATTTCATACTGGTGATTGTTACTGTACTGCTCAATATCTTTATTCAAAATCAAAGCTGCTAGTGTAAAGCTTGTAAAAGCGCGGATCTTATGATCAAAACCTCATATTCTGAGCTTGATTGTAAATAACTCAAAAACAATTAAATGAATAACACAGTCAGTTTAAAACCCCGTAAAATATTGTGTATTATACGAGTGTTTTGTTGGGGTTTCCATCCTAGATGGATTTGGATTGTTCTTATAATCAAAACTAGAATCTAAGTTTCAGCCATGCTTTATTCAATCTCTAAGCTCTTACATCATGCCTTCAACTCACAAAAGTACATATCCTGTCACATGACAAACAAACTACCTTAAGAGCAGACAACTCTGTTTTACTGAGAAGGAGAATATGGGAGATAACTCTTACTTAACAATGAGTTTTAAGACCACAATATGAACTAATGATATCAATCAGAGCCGTATATAGAGAGGGTCTGGCCAACTACGTCACAAGGCGCCATCTTGTTACCCTCTCTTAGCTACAAGACGGCCGACGTTATCCATCGTAAACGCTCGAGAATTTACAGTTTTTAACCGATTTTGATAAAATTTGGTATGTCTATACAAAAACACAAAAAGAAGATAAATTTTGAATTTTAGCACTTTCCAAATATTAACCACCGAAATATTAAACCTGTAATCTTCCATATTAAAATAGGGCCTAGCTGTATATTCTACAGCTATATGGAACAATAGGCTAATCACTAGTTATAGTTTATGCAACATATTGATAAGTAATAATGTATAATATAATTCATATTGTTTTTGATCAATAGGCCCGTGTGCCTGACGACTGTCAAAACGGTGCATAAACTATAACAAATGATTTTTGTTACATAAAGCCTTAGAATATAGTGAAGTTAGTATAAAGGACTGAACTCCATCTTTGCCGAAGAAATTTAGTCATCATGAAAATTGCTCAAAGCAAGATTTGCACTATGAATCGTTATCAACAGAAACAGGCCCGTAACCAGACCAGCAGGTGAAAATTAGGACCAGCACAAATATTAGGAGCCATGGCCCCTTGCCTCACCGTACAAGCACCAATATGGCTCACACCTTTAAATTATACTGTTTGTTTTGGTGCTTGGAAGTAAATAATACTTAATACTAAATAAGTAAATAGTCTTAGAATTTCACATTTATAGAAAAACATAAATTGATCGATTAAGTGTAGGCCTATCAGAAATGTTGTTGACAGTGTCTCAGAAGCCATAGTGCATGCTCCTCGTCTAGGCTTAGATAGCCAGTGCTTGGAAAGAAACCCTCTCACAGAGTTTCCATATCTATTATATCCAGTTTTTAGACATGAACATAACACGATTTGCAAAACCCCTGAAATCATCGAGTGTACTTACATCTCATAGAAAAGAGTTGTCGTGGGGAGTCCAGTCGGATCGATTGACCTTTACTTCCCATTCTCTGCGTCTCCTTTTATCCTTAGGGAACCTGTGCATCACTATACCTTCTACAGATTTGACAGAGCATTTCCATGCCACACATCGAGGCATTCTGTTGCCAGACAAGACCAGGAATTAGGCTTAAACAACGTAAAGAATACCCAGGCTCCTACGCCTAAACCTCGCGGGAAGGGTAGCAATATGGCAGCCTTCAATCACGTGACCGCTCTGCGCCAATCATGGTTCAGCGCGGCGAGATCACAAGTTGGCCAAACTCTCTCTATATACGGCTCTGATATCAATATGACACGAAGTTCAATGTTCCTCCTTTTTCTGCAGATGAAAACAAAAAACCTTGTATACTGTACTATTATACGAGTTATTGGTTCAAAAGGCTGGAGTATTCAAATTGTTATACGAGGTTTATATTTTCAAAGAATGAAAACCACGTATAACGGTACAAAAAAAAAAAAAAAAAAGAAGATTTTAACAAAATACATGTACAAATAGTTTTTTGCGTTTTTCTCGAAAAGTAATTTCGTGTCATATATCGTTATATGAGGTTTCAAGCGGTCACCAACGTTATCATCGGAGATCACTAAGGAAATTTGTAGTTCATCGGTAAATGAATGCAAATTTTTAACATGGGTTCACTGTAGCATGTGATAATGAAATGTAAATCTATACATTTATACTTTAAGAAAACACAAGATGAAAATCATTTATTAGTACATTACATTATTTTTGTACAATAAGAGGTACATAACTCTTAAAATAGCATACACGCTGACTAAATAAAATAATTGAAAAAAGTAATGAAATGAAAAGGGATTAGTTGAAGATGAAATAAACAACTATTGCTAGTATTGGAGTCTTTTATTAATAGAAAATTACTTTGTTTTAAAATAACTATCTATGGTTTAGTTGAAATATCTTATTGAATACATATGAATATGAATAATTACAGGTTGATAATTTAATCATATGCATGGGATAATTGAACACCTTCATCTTTGTCTAGGTGTTATTGCCTTTGTGTGGATGTGATGAGACCATGTTGATGTTTGAATTTGATGATAATTTGATGAACTTTTTTTGAGGTTTTGCCTTTTAAATTCGTAATGAACCCACTACATTTCTTGTATTAAAAGGATATCTTGTATTATTTTAGGGTCACATTAGATACACCTATGAATAGAAAATGGATGGCTAATGCTGATTTTTCATCATGGACAACTTTAGAATTTGTGGCAGAGTAAGTTAATATTCATTTATTCATATGAATTGAACCTATACTGAGGTTTATATATGAAATATGTAGGTCCTGATGTGCTTTGGTTTAAGAAATCAAGATAACTCAACCATGTTGGGTAATAGCCTCTATCATCCATTCCCTCTTTGCTTAAAATCTTCGTTGAATCTACAGTGGCTAGTGAATCTGTTTGGTTGTAAATCCACATGCATTTGGTCCAGGCCAACATCAATTGAAAGTATAGGTTCCTTATCTATTAACGATTCAGTAATTAAGACAGAGGCTTTGGATATCAATTCTAATTTGAGGAAACAGTAAATTAACATCAGCAGAGACTAGTTGTGTAATATATACAGCAGGGCAATGTTCTAAATTTGCTAAGGAATAGGTCTAAATAACATTTTTCCCCAGGTTTCACAGTCAAAATGAATTCTGATCTGATTAATCTCCTCATGCTTAATTTTTTTCTAAATATTGATGGTAAATTTTCATTTTTAGATTGTTCTATAAATGGACCAACGGAGAAAATAGACCTGCCAATGGTAGTTTAGTCCAGTTATTAACTAAAGATGGTGAAACAAGCCTAGTTATAGCTTAAAATTAGACCTGAAAGTGTACCAAATTAGCGTGAATTATATATACTGGTGAAGGTGTTGGGTATTGGGATTTAGATTATTTACAGTAGTGTATTTGTAGAAAATGTCAGAATAAAAGATAATTATTGATAGTACATGTCAGTGTAGAAAATAGTTGACGTTAGAATAGTGTTAGTGGAGTAAACCTGTTGAACTTACTTTAAAACAAAACCAAATCTAATCAAAACCGAACAATTCTACACAAAAAGATTTTTTACCTGTAAAAGTATTGGTATTTAGTTATTGTTTGCTATATAAAAGTGCTATTTTCTGATTTGCTACAATAATGCAAACTTGGAATAAAATAGAATATATTTTTATTTGTGAATGAAGATCCTGGTGACATTATTTAATAAATTTAATGATTAATATACTGAAAAGTCAATGAATATATTTAGTCTATTTTTCGTTGAAGAAAATGAACTTTATTATTATTAGTTGTTAGATATATTTCTGATTTCATGATTATTTTAAATATATTTTTAAGTATTATCACTGCTGTCTTGATACTGAATTCTACTTTTCTAGTCACAAAGTCATATTTTTTTTTTTATCATATATGCAGTATTTAAAACATTCCAAATATAATGCAATCTGTGTTAAGCTTAGTTTAAACAATCAAAGGCATAGCCTATTTTTTCTGTTTAATTCAATTGTTTGTGCTCACATTGTAATGTGGATGTATATTGTTGTCAACCCTGTCCAGACGTCCATCTTCAATTGCCTTGTGAAGCGATAAAGGCTACACTTTCGATGAAACTTGAAATGCATATGTGCATCACCCAGATTTGGTTTAATATAGACAAAGTTTCAATGAATTTTTATTTAGTCACTGTCCAATATACATCTACATTGGCATGTGAATGTGATACTTATGTTATGCTTATGATCAGATTTTCACAAAACTTGCAAGATTTTAACTTCAAGTTTTGACAAATGGTATGGTATGTGTCATAGGACCATATCCTTTTTAGCCAAAAATGCAACAAAATTGTATACCAGTAGTTTTTCTGATTGCACAGTGTTATCTTTTGCTCACACTACATGCTTCATTGTTTGATCCCTATCAATTGAGGTGATGATCAATTTATTATCCTTCTTGTTGATGTTGCATTTCATGCTCACCCTGCATTTCTTGACAGATGACGCAGAAATGATGCTCATCATTGATTGGAAAAGTTTAAGCCTATTTTGCATACATTAGCATAGATTAATTCATCCTCACTTGATGAGCTATTATTTGGAGTAAGGTGTTCATGTAGTTTTTACATGACCACTAATGTTTAAAGTATGGTGATATTGCCTACTTCTATTGTGTTTTATATTCAGTGTTTGTTGTATTTTTTTTGGTATATTGTACAATATAGCATGTTGTGATAAAGTTGTAATATGATTTCAGAATAAATTGATTCTACAATATATCATATTTTTTACAAGTTAATCCCAGTTAATAGATTTACTCAAAAAGAGCACATTATTTATGCTATATCTCATAATATGATAATTTAAAGTGATCCACTTTAATTCCTATTTAAAAGCATTGTAAAGAGGTTTTCTAAATTTTCATACACCCACATTATAATGTGTTCAATAAAATAGAAGACACACAAACCATTTCACAAAGGTTTTTACTGGTCCATTTTCAATTGATCTAAATAATGTGGATACTCTATAGCACAACACATGGGTAAACATTCCAAAACATAATCTACAATAGAAAAAACTAAGTAGTCCTAAAGTCTAACATGTTTCAAGTATCCCTGTCTGTCCGTCAATCTAACCGTCCAGAATTGGCTTGTGAACACTACAGTGACTGATTTTTATCTAATATTAATGAAATTTGATATCATTATTTATATTGATATGATCTATGGTCAAGTTTTCAAGTTATTGACCTTGACTAAGTAAAAACATGTCAAAATTTGTTTGTGAACACAATACACTCTTCATCTGATTTTAATGAAATTTGGTGTGATCATTCATATTGATAGGATCGTGGTCAAGTTTCAATTTGAAGAATTTTCCATGAATGATTTTTGAGTTATTACCCTTGACTTACGAAATACGTGCCAAAATTTGCAAATTGATGCTATCAGTGTTCCTGATACAAATATCTGATGGTGCAACTTAGAAGGCAATATTTGTGTTGTATATGATTACCTTCTGTTTGAATGGATTCTGCAAAATAGTCATATATGAATATGCAATAATGCAAATTACAACATGATATTGATATCTTTACTTGTATAATTGATCCCTGTAGGATGAGCCTACCATTGATACAACAAGGTTTAATTCTAAGTTATAGCATGATTTTCTCTGTAAATGTAGAAAGGGGAGTTCTGGCTCGGTGTTTAAATCTGAATGAAAACTGTTTATAAATTCTCAATATCTTGTTATAATTTGCATTATTGCATATTCATATATGAATATTCTGAAAATTTTGGAGCAGAATTCTTTTAAACAAGTTATTCGTAAATAACATAAATATTGCCTTCTAAGTTGCACCATCAATATAATTTACAGGAAAACAAACTGTGCTTTCAATAGGAAATAAAATAGTCATATTATATGAATATGCAATAATGCAAACTATAACATATGATTTTGAGAATTTTCTTGATATTTTCATTGTATAAACAAGTGTGAGGAGACTACAATTGCTATAACAAGGTTTAATTCTAAGTTTTGGCATTCGGTCTCTAAGTTTAAATCTTTTATGCTTTCATCTGAATGAAAACTGTGCTATAAATATAACTTATTCATGATATCTGAAACAAAAAACAGCTTAGACCTCAATGAAAATAAAAATAAGCTTGGATTTCAAGTAAAAGGTAAAATCTTGGTGGGCATATCACAAAATTTATGAAAGAAATGAGAATACATATTTGTCGCAAACAATAACGGATAATAGTTCTGTAAATGGGATTAACTGTTCAGTGAGTCTGCTTCTATTGCCCTGAATTTAAAAGTTGACCACTATTCCAAAATAATCTGTCCTGATGAGGATTTTATATCCAAGATCAGTGTCATCAGCCCACAGTTTAATAACTGAAATAATTATAATATCACAGATAAATAAGGTGCCAACTCTTAGATTTTGCTGATAAATGCTATTAAGGAGCACTCAGATACTGAGAGCTCTGATTTTGTTTACCACTCTGATTTGTCCAGACTGCTCAATGTTTCTTTTCTTTCATGTGAATATCTACAATATCGTGTTTTTTAAACATTATTCAGAAATATTTGCTTTTATAACCGTAAATGTACAAATTATTAACATCAAATCTATTATCGTAGAGCTACTCTTCATTCACCACAGAAACACAAAGATAAAATGGTTGTATAACAATATAACTGAAACCTGATTATACATTTAAGGCATTTAGTCCAGTCTCACTCCAAAATGTAACACTTAATATTATTTCAATAATGTCTTTTAAAATTTTTAAATCTTTAATTTAAGGAAGGCACTATTAGACTGATATCTGAACACATTTATAGATTGAACCCGTTAATAAATTTACAGTGATAATACTTGGTAGAATACACAAGATGGTTCAACTCTAAGACCATAATGTCCAAGGTGTTCTATGAGCTTGATGAGGTAAAATTCCTGTAATATTTATTGGAATTGTAATTATTGCCTTCTGCAAACCAAGATTTTCTAATTCATTCTTTATCATAGCACTGAAATATACAAAATATCATAACATTTTACTTATGTATTTTATCTCTTTGCTGATGTTTTAATAAAAAAGCTTGCCAGGTAATCTACACACAGCTATCTGAAATGATGACAATGTTTTTATTTACTAAAATACAAAGTGATAATTTATGAATAATATTAATTATATATGTTACATATAATACAAGCACTATTTCATGGGTGGTTACTTAATAGCAGGTAAAACAATAACTTCTGTTATAGTGCAGTAGGGTGTCTCAGCATTTTCTTGTGCAGTATTAAAAATTTCCACCCCCTCCCTCACCATAGTATTACTAGCTTCACATCATTCTCTTAAGGAATTATATGATTTCATTATGTGTTTAATGTGATTAAAATATATGCACCAACTTATCACTGTCTGATTACTTAAACGTAAAGTATGAGTTTACTCATATTACATAATCTATTAAGCATGAAGCACATTGAATGCATTAATATCTCATCAATTTACAAATTATATTTACTTCAAATCTTTTTAACTGAACCCCTAAATACTATCCCATGTTATATATGTATATAATAATCAGTTGTAAACTGTAGATTCTATAGTATATTCAAATTGTGAGATAGGAAATGCACATTCAATCTTGATCTTTTCAACAATGTCAATTACTCACCCATCTTTTCCGAGTAAAAATGAGGAGGGAATAGATATTTCACGCTTCGTTTCATCATGAACCATATCAATCAAAGCTTCATTATTTTCATGATCATTATCAGCTATAATAACTGCAACAGCACCAGCTTTTTCTGCATAGTATGATTTTGTTAAAAAAGAACATGCCCTGAAATTGATGGTAACCACGACTGAATTTATGTAATCACTATTTATAATGGAGAACAAATGAAAATGTTGTAATTGAGTTATTCTCTTGTATTTCAGCTTAGAAAAGGCTGTAATTTTTAACAAAGACAGCTTAGAATTAATTTCTATATGCAAAAAAAATCCTACCCTCTGGTGACCATGACAACAGACCCCACTACATCATTGGATAAGGGACTACAAGCTTCATAAGGTTGTGACAATACCATATCAATTGATTTGTATACATCTGACTGAAAAAAATTCCACATTAAAAACTTTTGACCATTAAGTTAAAACAGTTTGCCAGGCAAGGTAAAATACACTGGTGGTAGCAGTTAAGAGATCATAATGATTTGTGTAATCAGAAAGGCACAAACTTTGCACTCGTCTCAGATTTTTTCATTCTATCAAAAACAGACAAAAATACTGGTCTATACTGTATATTGGAACTTCAAAATTTCCAGAGAACTCATCTTTTTGAATATTGTCCAGATCAGAAAAAAGATCCAGCTTCTCCTGTTTAAAAGAAAATAAATTACATGCATCCCAATCGACTTTTGTGTTACATATATACAAACAATCTAATTCTATGCTATCTAACTATGAAAAATGGATTTTGTTCAACTAGTAAATTTTTGGTGTTAAAAATTTTAAAGAACTTAATGGAAATAAAGTTTGAAAGGGCTAAAGCAATGTGAATTATATTAAGATCAATATTTAAAATCAAGCTTACAAATGGTGCTCCAAAACTTTGTGATGGTTTTATCTTGAAAGTATAACTTAATGTATCTGGTTCTAGTATTTGGAAGTATAAAGAATTATCTACAGCAATGTTGATGTCTGGTGTTGTTGCTAGTTTACATGAAGCTACAAAAAAAGTATTCTGATGTTGATTAATGTGAAATACCGATAGATAGATAGATATTATCTTGGAAATGTATTGTACCGTATTTTGTTGAAAAAGGAACACAGAATACTGATACTAAGTTTTTGTTAAAAGGACATCATTTGGTATTTTCTAACCAAGGATATTTTCAAAGCAACTATTATCAAATGATATCCGCATTTGATAATTATAAATAAATCATTAATAAAATAATTGTCAACAATAGACTTTGCATTTAATATTAAGTTTAGTTACCATTTTGCACAAATTCTCTATTTCTTTGTCATTTTCTATACAATTAGAGTGGCTATAAAGCCAAATTTGTTCTGGCTGGGTGAGTTACCCATTGGTTAAAGTCTGATTGACAAACTCACTTCACTTACTTGCACTCTAAATGGCAATGGACGAGGCTACTGGTTAATAGACAAATTATCTCAGCACTTATTTTGTGAACAGGGTAGAGAATTGATGTAAAAAATTTGTATAATACCTGTCCACAAAGTGCCAGGCGTGAAACCAGTGTCTCAGATTTTTATTTTGATCCTACTTCAGTACATGTTTGGAAGTTCTCACAGTGATTCTTGGCTATATGCAATGACAGTGTAGACTATGTTTAACGAAGTAAAAGGTAAAGGTGCTTTAAATTTCAACAATTCACGCTGATGCTAACACATCGCTACCGTGCTTAAAGGGATAAGGCGAGATTTCCAGGAGTAAATCATACCTTGGTCTCAGAAACGTGAATTGTTCAGTTTAACTAATCTGTATAACTACTAATGTTCACAGCTTACTGTAGAAATATGAGCTTTCAATTCCAAGTGTATCAATAATTATTTATTTTGAATGTGATCTAATCAAGTCGTCCATTTAACAGACTGGAATAATTGAATATCTGAACAATGACGCCATGTTTACAGTAGATTCAATTATCCTGTCCCACTTCATCTATGAAAAGCTGCTACAGAGACTTTATCAACAAAATGTTCAAATTTGGGATACCCCAATTTTTTAGAAAGAAGATATGCTTCTGAACGTAATAAATAATAAGTTAAATTTCTTGTTTGAGGTCTATGTGAAGAAACATTGTGATTTCGTATAGTTCCAGTACTTCTGAAGATAATTTACATATGTTCCAGACCCAAATCAACCCACCAAAATGCTGCATCATTCTGTACCTTTAATTGGAATCACTTCACCTTGCTATACAATGGTGTAACCTATTTTCGTGGATATAAGGATTCAACACCGAATTTCGTCAAAGATAAAAAAACGAAATTTTTTTTTTTATGTCTTAGATGTTTCCTCAGATATTCTACAAAATAATTCAAATGTTTGATCTATAAATAAGTCTACAAAAACATGGATTCCGGGTGGTATAATTAACATCTCTTAGTATTTATCTTTAATATCAATTCATTATAACTAGTAACAATTCCTTCAAAGAACCACAATTTTAAACAAAAATAGTGACTGACAAAATAAGATACGTAGCGTGATCTATTGCTAAAAGTCATTGAAACAACATAAGAATATGGTCCACTTTGTGTTCCATAGAAGTTTTCTGCTGTCACAGACTCCGCTAGTTGATCACGTGACTTCATTCGTTGGACTACATTCTAGCAGACGACACTTGGAATTCCGATTACAGCAAGGGATTATAAGGAAATTCGGCTGATAAAAAATGGCTGGTGACGTTTGGTAATAACTGAAATCCGCCATTTTGTATTTGTCAAAGTATACATTAATACAGTTTACTTTGCTTGAAACTACTGGATTAATTCTACTAGCTGATATTGTACAGACAACCAATGTTTATCAAAACAAGTTAATGCGGAGGTCACGCAAGGTCTCTCATGTAAATCATTAAACATTTCCGGAAATCCACGAATAATAGGTTTCCACGAAATTAGGTTACTTGACTGTATAGGCCTATAAAGTATAATTGAGTAGAGAACAAGTCCCTTTAATTCAAAATAATGGACCAATGGAATTAACAAATCATAACAGAATACAACATATGCTGCATTAATTGTACTGTAACAGATTCAAGCAGCTACGCTAGTTATTTGAGATTGACTTCGGACTTCGTTGTCCAAGCAAGATTAATAAACTTTTCAATCTTCCGTTTCTCTTAACATGCATTATAATAAATATCCCTGTCTGAAAAGCTAAGACACTGTCAAGAATAAATCATTTACTTATCCAGTGACATAAAAACCCACCAAGAGTGTTGAAATTCATAAAATACACAAAAATTGGTAAAATTATGGTAAATGTTGATTCATTGCCTTCCATCTTGAAATTTGCAGACATATACTTCCGATGAGTTATTGATAAAAGAGAGCGCATGGCAAATCTTTACTTGTAACAGAAGAATAGCCCATTAAATATTTTTACAGTATTTTTGTTATTTATTATGGAATAGGTTTGACATACTGGTATCAAGACTGTCTGTCGTGAAAAGGTGTTTTTATACCGAATTCACATATAACAATAAGTTCCCCCCTCAGTGTACGTGTTGTAGACTCGAATACCATGACAAACATTGAAAAGGAAATGAGCCTAACAAACTATCTTTTGGCATAACTACTTTAGTAAGTTCACACTCTGATAACATATTATGTATGTAAGGAACATATGGAACTTTTCTATGTCTATGTTTAAAAAAAGTAATACCGTAAGAATGCCAGTCGGTATTCAATCTAGATCATGGAGTTTGAGTTATAAATAGAACTTAATTATGTAACTCTATTATTATGGGTAATTCTCCCATAATTTACCTCTAATAAACTATTCAAAAACTACACAAATAGGCACTGAAAATATTTACAGGTGTTTTATTTACAGCTGATGAATATATATATCAGTTATGTAATGTTTTTTACTAAATTTTTTACTAAGGCATAGGCCTACTTATTGCTTGCAATTGTTTTTTGTTGTTTCTTTTAGATATTAGATAATGCCTACAGCTGTAGTTTTAGGGGGTGGAGTTTCAGGACTTGCAACAGCATTTTATCTTCAGAAATATGGAGCTTCAAAGTTCAGCAAGATTATTCTTTTGGAGGCTACAGATAGATTTGGTGGTTGGATAAAATCTAAACGTCACCCTGATGGTGCAATTTTTGAATGTGGCCCAAGAAGTTTGAGACCTGTTGGAAGCCAAGGCAAAAATACATTGAAACTTTTAAGTGAATTACAGTTAGAAAAAGATATTCTTCCCCTTTGTCGTACAGATCCAGCTGCCAAAAATCGTTATCTTTTTGTGAATAAGCAACTGCATGCTCTGCCGAACAGTTTACAAGGTTTAGTTAAACGACAACCATTTATGTCCCATGCATTTATCTGGACACTGTTAACTGAAAATTGGAAGACAAAATCTCCTTTAGAGGATGAATCCATTCATAGTTATTTCTCTCGACGTCTTAATCAAGAGATGGCTGATGTATTAATTGATTCAATTTGTAGAGGAATATATGCTGGCGATTGTCGTAAATTAAGTATAAAATCCTGTTTTCCAGATCTGTTTAATGCTGAAAAACAATATGGATCTCTAACACGTTTTGTCCTCTTGAAACCTAAAGCGACTACCCAGGTTGATGATGCCTTAATTAAGAAATGTTTGGAAGAAAAATGGACATCCTATTCATTTAAAAATGGCATGCAGCAACTGACTGATGCACTAACAGAAACCTGTAATGCAAATAAAGTAGATTTGAGAAGTAATTCATCTGTAAAATCAATCACTTTTTTAGATAATGGTAAAATCAATATTAAATGTGACAATGATGAAATCAAAGCAGATGCAGTATTTTCTGCCATTTTTTCAAAAGATTTAGGCAAACTATTGCAAATAGACACATTGAAAAATAATCTGAATTCCATCCCAGCTGTAAGTTGTGCTGTGATCAATTTGGAATATGAAGGCAAGCTTCTACCCGTTGAGGGATTTGGACATTTGTCTCCATCATCTGAGAATGGACCAGTTCTTGGAATGATTTACGATTCATGTTCCTTTCCACAACACGACAGGACAGATGTGACACCATCTACAAGGCTAACAGTGATGCTTGGAGGGGCCTGGTCAGATAGTATTCAAAATATTGGACAGTGGATATCGCAAACAGATTTAATGTCTATGGTAACTGAAGCAGTTAATCAGCAATTGCAAATTGCATGTCACCCAATTAGAAGTCAAATATCATTATTGAATGATTGTATTCCACAGTATCATGTTGGTCACTCAAATATTATATCAAACTTAAATACTTACATATCAAAAAGACAACTTCCTTTATATTTAATAGGGTCATCTTATCAAGGTGTTAGTGTAAATGACTGCATTTTGAATGCCAAGCTGGCTGTAGAAAATTTTTTATTAAATTGAACCTTTTTTCGCAGGATAACAGATTTGTATCATTTGTTGCAAGCTTTTAATAGAATACGTACATACACTTGGTTTGTCATATAACATAAGAGTTTTTAATAAATGAATTTGTAGATGTGTTATTTCATTTGAAGCTTTGAAATCTATAGTATTTTGTCCAATGCTTATACTCAATTTGTACTAATCTATTTATGAATCTACTGATAGTGACTGCAATTCACATTGTGATACTCAGTAAATTGATCAGTGCATACCACTTCATACTGTTCCTCCAATTCTTCTTTCAAGACATGAATCAACAACTACCATAAACATAAATAATTAAATGTGAATTTATTTGAAATGACTGTAGTCTTAACAATATGACAATGGATGATTTGAAGAATATATACCATGACGAAAAAAAAAGAAGAAAAACACAAAATGACATGCTTATGTTCTCTTTCCCTACAGGCTCAAAAAGTCACACATTTCACTTATAATTTAGTATCCACACTTCAAGCTGTCAATGAGAGATAGAGCCCCCAGACAAAATACACCGAAAACATTGAAATATCCGTCCTCCTACTGCTTTAGAATACACTAACATACTTGCTTTCCCTCAACCCACCCTCAAGTAAAAATAAATATTCATACCATATACAAATACACGTACTTAGATATTCAACTTTGATATTTTATAAAGCTTGAAATGTTTTGACAAACACAATTTTACAAATGGTTTGTTTGGACATTCGCATTAATAATATTCAAGTCTGTCCACAATGAGAGTTAGTAGGTAGGTTCTTATTACAATTGTCAAATTTGCAGAATTGACAGAACATTCAATATCTGACAGTTTGTGACAACTGTATAAACATTCACTCAAAATACTAAATAAGAGAAATTCACAATATTAGATTCAAATTCAGACCAGATATCCAAGTCTATTCTATACAGATGACTAAGGAATCTGATGTTATATAGAAATAAAATATTCAACAAGCAAACATATGATTGGTGTGATGATTTTAAAGGTCCACATATATATGGTCTCTCATCCAAACTATCATGTCATGTGATGGAAATAAACCTTGTCTATCATATATAAACACACAAAATGTTTTAAATATGGAAAATGTTTCAGATCCTTGCGTACTTGTAATCAAATTAAATTAATTTCATCATCATGAGAACCATGATTTGAAAACTGTCTTGATATTTCTATTCCAAATATTAAATATATTTGGTAGTTATACATCACACATTGCCATTTACATAAATAAATACATCACAATAATCACAATATAATGTCATTGTGAAAATAAGGCGGCAATAGTTGACAAGTTAATATAGAGCGCTCTATTCTGTTTAAATAAACACATCATCTTCGAGTCATTGGGTGACGTAAGTATAGGTACGAGATGGTGAACGTGTACCTTCTGGAATAGGTACATTTAGGAAATCCCATATGAGAATTGTATCGTCATGGGAACTACTTACTATCTGGAATTCATCAAATTGGAGACGGAAAACCCGACCTGAATGTTCCTGAAAAATACAAAAGTTATCTCACAGTATAATGTCAGAACACAAGAACTTGCCAATATGATAAATCTTTTTTAATGTCAGGAGCTGTTTACAAATAAATGTGATTGATCTGCAATCCTGCAGGTTAGTTTGTTTGCATTTGATAAGTCAATAGAATTGGCAACAGAAATTATCATATTTACCACTAATGTTCGGAGACAGAGGGTACCAGCTGGAGAACGAGGATCTAAGGCTGCCTGTAAGTCCCATACCTTTATTTTGCTACAATGTAAACATTTATTTAATTGCCAGACCAGAAAACAACACCTACTAGTATAAATGTACCTTTTTGAGCTATTTTCAACAACAGAATGATTAGAATCTTACACATGTAGGAATGTATCCTTATATCAAACACAACATAAGACTAGCATATGAAATTTCCTTGCAAGCCCCAAACATTCAAAAGTCAAAATTGAAACACAATGACATTTCTTTATACTGCACTTTCCTACATTTGAGACTGTAATGTTGGACTTCACTATTAAGTTAAAGCACATTATGAGGCTTTGTATGATTTTACATCACCACTATTCTATAATCACATCCAATGAAAATACAAAGTAACTGTGTTGTAATATTGACATTTTAGTATGAACAGTTTATCTGATTTGTGTACTAAAAATATAAGCAAGACATTTTGGAATAATATGACAAATGCCAGTTCCTCAAATTGGAAAGTCAATTCTTACCAATCTCTAAGGGATGTAGATGATCATTAGTGTAATTGATCAAGAGAACATTTTCTTACCCATCATAAGCACCACTAACAATCCTTTTATTGTCAAATCTAATACATCTAACTAACTCTTCATGGCCTTCTAAAACTCTTAAACAAGCACCATATTCGATATCCCATAACCTAAAATGAATATTAATTGATATCAGGAATCATTCTTAATAAAGTAACCATAATACTTATTTATGGTTATTTATTCTCATCATCTGATTAAGATGCAGTTTGAGATTTTGTTCTTAAGTCTTGAAGAAATTGCTCTCTGAGGAACATATCACAATCACAGCATCACAAATCACAATCACAGAAAGAATGGATAGACAACCCAAAAACTATATTATATATAAGCCAATTATTTACCTGATAGTATTATCAGAACTACCACTAACAACTAATCTATCATGATACTGTAAACAAGCAATACCCCTTTTATGGCCATTTAATGTTCGCACAAATTCACATGTAGATGTATTCCAAACCTATAAAAAAAAAAATTGAATAAAAATAGTATCAATAAAAAAAAGGCATGTAGAATGTTTGATTTGGCCATTGACAAAGATGCCCAAAAATATAAATAAGGTTTCAATAAGGAAAGGTGTCCAGGTGTCATGTCCTGAATTGGCAAGGACATTATTTAAGTCTGTAAATGACCTTCAACTTTGAAGGCAACAGGAACATGAACATAAAAATACATTCAGCTATATCAAGAATTATATAAAAGATAATGAGAGAAAGTTGTCTACCTTTATAGTTCTGTCACCAGAAGCTGATACAATATATCTGTTATCAAAATCTACAACATTAACAGCAGCACGATGACCCACTAAAACCCTGCGTAAATTAATCTCTGTTGGTGACTGCATATCCCATACAGCAATAGATCTATCTTTAGAACAAGTGACCATAATGCCATCACAGAATCGTAAATGTAAGACTGCTTCACAATGGTGTATTAATGTGTTTAACATTTCTCCTGTCTTTACACCCCATACTCTGAAAATGTAAAATTTACTTTGGTCACATTTTTTTTTATCATATTTATAAATTTTAACCTAGACTTTGATATCGCAATCATCATCTACTATTAAATGCATTTTAACTTAATTTAAAAATCAATGTACTAAATGGGGCTTCATTTTTTTAACCTTCAAACCTAGATTAATGAAAATCGGCTTAAAATTAAATACCAAGTTTGATAAAAATCAGAAAAAATTCAAATCACTCTAGAGCATTTATAAGGAAATGTGAATAAACAGAATGACGAACTACAATTATACATATCAGATATGTAAGTGACCATTTAATTCATTTCCCGAACTTTGGGGAAGCATAGGCAGGGAAGCTTTATTTCTCTGACAATATATATTGTATTACCGGACAGTAGAATCACTGGAACCTGATATAATTATTTTCTCGTCATATTGTAAACATAATACAGATCCTGTATGACCAGTTAGCACTTTTACACATTCTAATTGAGATCTGTCCCATAACTATAATAATACAACATAATCATTAACATTTTAAACAATGAATATGATAACAATAAATAAAGTATCAATACATTACTTAAGTCATTATACTATTATTATCTGGTGGAAAAGAGAGAAATTGAATTTCTATATTTTAGGAACTATGATATACTCTCTTCAGGTTACATTTTTACATATATATTTCATTGAGCAAGTTTTGTTGAATACACAAATTTGATTGATGTTAATGCATTTTTTTTGTATTTCAGTTCAATGAACGGTTTAGAAAATACTTACCCAAACTTTGATAGTGTTATCACGTAAACCACTGATAATTTTTTCATCATCATATTGTAAACAATAAACTCCTTTACTGGTTTCACTACGACAATGTATTCTCTGTAATGTATGTCTACCAGTCCTCCAATTATCTTCAATTCTCTGTAAATAAAAAATATACGATTCAATTTTCAACTGTTGAAAAAACAGTTATTAAAACAAGACCCAACTTTTATTTTTTCTTAACCGCTCCAGTTAAGGTCTAACTACTTTCTTCTGGTTTCTCCTTATGAATAACTTTTGCCCTGTCAGACCTGAAAAACTCACAATGTTCAGTTTCAATTCACTTGATATCGACAGGTCTATTGAGATCTTTTATTCATGTCACAATTTTAACAAGTTTAATTGACTGACAGTGTTATCTAACATGAATGTTATATAGTGAGGTAGTTAAACTCCAACTTGAATGGTAAAGTAAAATAAAAAGCTTACAAAAAACAGAATGAAATTTTGGTAAATTTGTAAAGTAGAGTAGATATACCACAAATACATGACAATATAATGTAATGGGCACACTTTTTCAATATAATTATCGCACCAGAACTTAAGCCCTGCCTATGTAAGTCACGTGACGTATACGCTTGACGACGAGTAGAGGTTAGATAATGTCACAACAACGCGTCTTTAACGTTTAAGCGAGAGCTGTTCAATAATAAAATTTATTCATCCTGGTTTGTCTTTAGTCCGCTTTGCCTTCTATGCGGTATTTCAAGCGAAGGCAAGGTTGATTCGACTAGCAAATGAAATGAACGGAATATCACATTCTACTTTTTGTACAATGTGGGCAAAGAAGACTAGATTCGCCTGATATATTCTATCAGAAGCCGCATATTTCACTGAAAAATCAAAGCAGTCAAATATTTCAGTGAAGGTTATTTCCATTCCATCAAACGTTTTCGATAGACCTATTTCGGTGATAGAGTATTTGAAATCAGCTCCAAATGCCATAAAAGTAGGCTAATGTGAAAAAACGAGCACCCCCAATAACATTGATATTTCTATCGAACCAGTTGACATATCATTATTATTTAGGCTAGGCCTAGACACGTTAAGCTTTAAAGGCACGGTGATTAGTACACCTTCAATTAATCACATGTATTCTCTTTTTTTCATATCTTATCAGGTGAATAAAAGCGGATGTGCCAAAATGAATAGGCCTATACATGTGCCTAATAATAGTTTTAAAAAAAGTGTTTCTAAACTAATATGAGTAATTGAAGATGTGCCTAATTACCGTCTGTCTAAATGACCGAGTGCCTAGATAAAGCATGCCTGATGTACTGTATCTATTTAACTACAGGGTATAAGTATAGGCCCAGGACCCTATTTGTTCCAAAATGGACAGTGAATCAGCGGAGGCTATGAAACGATTTATTTTCATATTTTTCTTAGTTCAAGCGGATGCAGGTCCCATATTGATGGTCTTCTGCTTGCTCTTCAATCTAGTTGTTTTAAGGGGTTCACTAGACCTACCCAATGAACTGTCATGTACAAGCCTGTTACAGAGATCTTTAATCCATCAGAGACAATTTTCTAAGCTGGCAGTTTTGGGTTTAGGAAATAGCAGAAAAGTCATGCCGTGCATATCTGCTCTTAGCATATTCCATAAGTGCATCTTTTCACCATAGTCAGACAACTTGTATAACCTTTTGTTAAAACAACTTGATTTATCTGCAATCCGTATTGCATATATGAACAAGTCTTCACAACTGTGGAATTATACAAAATTGAGCTTTGAAATAACAAGAATGACGCCAGGGTATTCCCAGAAAGGTTTTTCCCCCGACAAGTCATTGGTTAGAATAGGTCTTTACGCATGGTTAATTATGTACATATGCAGTACACATTCGCAAACACGCATAGAGATGTATAAGCCTGCCCAAAAGGTGTCTAGACCTGGATGACCAAAAATTGAAATTTTCAGACTCAACCAAAATGAGTCTATGTTCAGTCGTAGACTTACCTGATGTCATGACTATACATCAGAATCCTTCTATAATCCAATAAATCAATAAAACTAAGTAATAATTCATTAAAATAAGTAATTTTTATCATTTAATAATTATTTATCGTGGATATATCGTGTTATATAGATATTCTATTCTTTAGTCATGGCACCTGAAGCTTTAAATTTTAGGTATATTCTATGTCTAAGAGGTAGTTAGTATTTCTTTAAACATGATCATTGACATACAAATGACATCATATATATCATTATGTTGTATAGACAAGCCTATATCATAGTTGTACTTACATCAATATCCTCGATAATAGAAGGATATAATCCTCTATAAAACTTATGATCTTTGGCAGGTTCTCCAGGCTTTGGTTTAAATAATGTATTGCCCCTACAAATATAGAAAGTTCATGAGAAACAATGTAGGTGGAAATACAGAAATTATAAAGTCTAAAAATAAATCTTTCAAGATAACATGATAAGTTACTGCTCAAGTAAATGAGAGATATCTCTGGCGTCCAAATGAATTTAGTTTAATATAAAAGATAGCATGCCAGACAAGGTAATATACACCCACTGGCAGCTTAGATTTTAAACCAAAATATTTGGCAGTACAGTAACAATCCCCAGTATGTAATATTTAACCTTCTGTCATACACTTCTTTTTGACTTATTGGGATGATACTGAACAATATTACCATATTTTGTCAAAATTTTGCAAGAATCGAATAATTGGGCCTTCTTGAACATGTTTTCAAAATCAAAGGCAATAACTCATACTAAATATATTTCAATTTATCTGATGTACATATTGGTTATCTTTGGGTGATTATCAACACTCCTACCAAGATACGCCAAAATCTGTCAATAATTGTGACTATTTCAGTGTTAACATATCCCTCCCACATTATATGTGTGCATGGACTTCTCAAGTTCTTATAAAGCTGAATAGTTAAAGTTAATCATAATCATGAGAGATTTTTGTTAGTTATATAAGATTACACTTCTACTTACCATCCACGTCTTTCAGCTAAACCTTTCCATAAAGAGTCTGTTCGCACTTTTCTTTCTATTAATTTTTTCCATAAATTGCCTTCAGAAACTACTCTATACCACTCTTTACAAACTAATTCAGCTGAGCAGAGTGATACTGAATCTAAATAGGCTAGAATGTTTTCAGCAATATGATCCAAGCCCTTTGCTGAAAGAGAAAATACAGAAATTCTTTACCAATAGAGAATTGCTATCATAGTATGTATTCAATATTCTTGCATTTAAACATCCCTTTACTAAATTGATTATCAACACCTACCTGGAAGTGCAGAGATAAAATCCCTCTGTAACATAGGACGCAAATAAGCATTTATTCTACCATGTTGATAGTGACACATATGAGACAAGAGATGTTCTACAAATTCAGTTTGTTCATTTTCAGTCCAATGTTCAAAATATTTCATGCACATATCTCTCTGTTGCATGTATTCTTCAGATGGTTCTTCAATTTTTCTTCCAATTAAACTTGTCACTTCCACAATACTACTTTGCTGAAAGAATATTAAAGATAGCTTGCCAGGCAAGGTAACATACGCCCACTACCAGCTGTCAGACATGATAACAAAATCTTTTGTGGCTTAATAATGAATTTCCAAATAATCATCTATAAGTCAAGGAAAAAAACTGAAACAGTTCATCAAGTTATCATCAAATTCAAACATGAACAATGTCTAATCGCTGTACACACAAGGGCAATAACCCTGAAACTGTTCATCATCCGAATATTACCAATTTCTAACTTGATCAAGATCTCATTAAACATATCTAGTTTCATCAAATTTAGCCAAATTTGACATGTTTTTACTAAGTCAAGGGCAATAACTCTGAAACCTGTAATCCAATTATTATGAATTTCAAACTTGACAGAGATCTGATCAATATATAAATGCATACTAAGTTTCATCTAGATCGGATAAAAACTGCAGTCTGTATCATGCCTACAAGCCAAATTTAACGCGTTTTTACAAAGTCAAGGGCAATAACTCTGAAACTGTTCATCCGATTATTACCAATTACGAACTTGACTGAGATCTCATAAATACATACATGCATACCAAGTTTCATGAGGATCAGATAAAAACTGTAGTCTCTATCGTGTCTACAAGGCAAATTTGACGCGATTTTACTAAGTCAAGGGCAATAACTCGGAAAAAGTTCTTCCGATTATAACCAATTTGAACTTGTCCGAGATCTCATCAATATATACATGCATACTAAGTTTCATCAAGATCGGATAAAAACTGTACCCTCTATCGTGCCTACAAGAAATGTGAACAGACAGACCGACGGACAGGGGCGACGGCAATATACGTCCACATTTCCATGTGGGCGTATAAAAATAACTCTAATGATTATTAGAAAAATTCTAAATTACCATACTTAATATAATGAAAGATATATCTCAAATATAATTCAAGATAGCTTGCCAGGCAAGGTAACATACGCCCACTGGCAGCTGTCAGAAATGATAAAACTGTCTTTAGTGACTACTCACTACAGTATGAATTTTCTCATATTAAAGAAATGTTAATAGTTTGAATTCAATTATATATATATATATATTTACTGCCATTTATTTCCACAAATTTTTTAAAAATCAATATCAATAATCCAATTACATCAAATTATCGCATCAATATACATAATCACACCATGTTTCATTAAAAATCAATTGAAAACTAGTCTTTATTAGTCACAAACAAATTTTGAAGCGTTTTTCCTATATCAAGGGCAATAACTAAAAAACTGTTCATCGAAAGATTGTCAACTTCAAACTAGACCAAGATCTCATCAATATAAACGATCACACCAAATTTCATTAAGATCACTTGAAAACTGTAGTCTCTATTGTGTTCATAAGAAATGTATCGATGGACCAATGGACCAATGGCATTATACGTCCACATTTCCATCATAAAAATGATCTTTAAAATATCACAAGTATGTAAATATTCTAATCATTCTGGTATAAAAATAGCTTGCCAGGCAAGATAAAAACGCCCACACAGGAGCAGTGATGCATTTTAAGAATTCAATAAATATCAGCATGAAACTATGCTTTAAGGGATGATAAAGAGGTTTTCGAGGTATCAAGGACATTGATAGCATCAATTTGCGACATTCCAATTTTCAACCTAGACGTCTTTTGTTTCCTGCAATTCCACTAAAACTAAGTGTTTGATTATGTTACAAATTGCAAAATATGCTTTATCAATATTTTAAGGCCACTGGCAGTGTTGATTTTGAATAAAAATATTTGGCAGTACTGGTACAATAACAATCACCAATATGAAATATTCAACCTTTAGTCATAAACACTGCTTTCGAAATTTTTTTGGCGATATTACCAACTATTACCAAGATTTGTCCAAATCTGGCAAGAAACAAGTTAACAAGCTAAAAACTGAAAGCGTTTTAAAGAATTTTGATTTTCAATAGGGTTCATCTATATCCATATCATAGGGTGATAATAAACAATTTCAACATATTTCTGTGCCTTCCACAGTGTTGACGAGGTAAAACTAGAATGTGTTTTCAAAAACGAGGACAATTACTCATACTAAATATTTTCATTCAGTCTGAGGCCACATTTATAAGAATGTCTCGTTTCCCCTCCCAGGGTCTACTCTTTCTAAAACAGACCAGGGAGGCACATACTTTTTTTTACCAATTTGATACCATGGATGGCCTAACTGAAGTTAAGTTTACTACAGATAGCTTGCCAAGGAAATATAAGTAATATACGCCCACTGGCAGCTTTGATTCTAAACAAAAATATTTGGCAGTATAAAGTAACAATCACCAGTATGAAATATTCAAATTTCTGTCATACACTTCTTTTGGACTTTTTGGGGTGATACTGAATAAGGCACAATTATTCGATTCTTGAGCCTTATGAACTGTTTACGATCTTAGAATTAAATGCATTTTCAAGAACATAAGCAATAACTCATAAAAATTTATTTTGATTACCCTGATGCACATGATGAGGGTTCATCCTTGGGTGATCAAAATCTGTTAAGAATTATGCCTTCCAGAATGTTTAGGAGCGCCAAATAAGGAGCCTATCATCCGATTTTTAATGATTTCAAGCTTTACTGGGATCTCATACCAAGATTCATCAAGATCGTATAAAAAATGTAGTCTCTACAAGCCAAATTAAATGCATTGAATTAATTCAAGGGCAATAACTCCAAAACCGTTCACCCGATGGTTACCCATTTCAACTTGACTGAGATCTTGTCCATAGAGATCAGTTAAAATCTGCACCCTGTTTCATGAATACAAGTCAAATTTGTAGGGTTTTTACTAAATCAAGGGCAATTGTTCATCCAATTATTACTAACTTCAAACTTGACCAAAATCTCATCAATATATACATGTATACATTTTCATCAAGATGGGATCAATATTGTAGCCTTTATCGTGCATACAAGCCAAATTTAACGCATTTTAACTACGTCAAGGGCATAACTCTGAAACTGTTCATCCGATTATCACCAATTCCGAACTTGACCGAGATCTCTTCAATATATACATGCATTCCAAGTTTCATCAAGATCAGATAAAAACTGTAGCCTTTATTGTGCATACAAGCCAAATTTAACGCGTTTTAACTAAGTCAAGGGCAATAACTCTGAAATAATTCCTCCGATTAATACCAATTTCAAACTTGACCGAGATCCCATCAATATATACATGCATACTAAGGTTCATCAAGATCGGATAAAAATTGCTGCCTTAATCATGTATACAAGCCAAATTTAATGTGTTTTTACTAAGTCAAGGGCAATAACTCTGAAACAGTTCATCCGATTATTACCAATTTCGAACTTGATAGAGTTCTCATCAATATATATGCATACCAAGTTTCATCAAGATCAGAGAAAAATTGCAGCCTCTATCGAGCTTACAACAAATGTGGACAGACGGACGGACAGGGGCGACGGCAATATACGTCCACATTTCCATGTGGGCGTATAAAAAGTGTAGCCGTTATTGTGTCTATATGAAATTTTGAAACATTTTTAATAAGAAAAGGGCAATAACACCAAAAACGTTCATCTGAATGTAAGTCTAAGTCGAACTTAGTCGAAACCTTATCAATAAGCTTAAATACATACTAGGAGTAAGTTTCATTGGGATCAGATAAAAACTGTAGTCTCTATTTTCAAATGTTGTGTCGTATATGGGTCACGTTGAGGGATTCATAAAGAAAATCTAAACAAACCAATTATAATTATTTTGTAGAATATCTAAGGAAACTTCTAAGACATAAAAAAAAAATTTGCTGTTGAATCCTTGTATGCACGAATTTAGGTTACATGACTGTATAATTACAGTCAAGTAACCTAATTTCGTGGAAACCTTTTATTCGTGGATTTCCGGAAATGTTTAATAATTTACATGAGCGACCTTTTGATAAACATGGGTTTTCTGTACAATATCAGCTTGTAGAATGAATCCAGTAGTTTCAAGCAAGGTAAAATGTATTAATGTATACTTTGACAAATACAAAATGGCGGATTTCAGTTATTACCAAACGTCACCATTATTTATCTGCCGAATTTCCTTATAATCCCTTGCTGTAGTCGGAATTCCAATTCCAATTCGTCTGCTAGAATGTAGTCCAACGAATGAAGTCACGTGATCAACTAGCGGATTCTGTGTCAGCAGAAAATTTCTATGAAACACAAAGTGGACCATATTCTTATGTTGTTTCAGTGACTTTTAGCAATAAATCACGCTACGTATCTTATTTTGTCAGTCACTATTTTTTTTTAAAATCGTTGTTCTTTGAAGGAATTTTCACTAGTTATAATGAATTGATATTAAAGATAAATACTAAGAGAAGTTAATTATACCACTTGGTATCCATACAACGTGTTTTTCTCGACTTATTTATAGATCAAACATTGTACACGAAAATAGGTGACGCATTCTGCCGCCGTTGCCAAGTTGGTTGCTCATGAAATATGGGTCAAAGTGAAGGATTCATAAAGAAAATCAAAATAAACCAATTTTAATTATTTTGTAGAATATCTGAGGAAACATCTAAGACATAAAAAAAAAATTTCGTTTTTTTTAACTTTGACGAAATTCGTTGTTGAATCCTTATATCCACGAAAAATAGGTTACACCACTGTACAATTCAAACTGATGTACCATCTTTATGCATGATAGTCAGAAAAAATTATCTCACTATGAAATCAGACGGTAAACAGTAAAGTAAAAATATTATATTTGATATAGGGCCTAATGGCATTTGGCATAACATATTTTGTCATATTCATTATTTGGATTTGGTCTCTCTAGATGTAACCAGTATAATCAAAAGTGTGTAAGCCTGTATGGGGAAAGTTCTCAGTGTTTCTTTTCGTTATACAATTGAAACAGGCTAAATATGAGCAAAATCCCCTCTCTTAAAGAAAATTAACAGAATTCAGATCTAAAAATCTTCAATAAATCATGGCGACGGATTGATGAACGGAAAAAAATTATTTATGTGACCGGAATTTATGTCGGTAAACGTATTCATACCCTCTTTTCGTCCATCTTTTCAGTTCCCTTCTCATCAAGGGGTGTTGAAGTTTCCATTTTTGTCTCCATTGAGGACATAACACAATATTTAACCGAAATTTAAAGACAAAATACACAGATACGTCTTAACACCCTCGTCGGGCTCTTCCCTTTTTTGGGAAATAAAATCTATGACGTCACTAATGGATCTCGGATGTTCGATAAGTACCGATTGTATGAAAACAAGGAAATTTCAATCAATTTCGATATCACTTATATCATTTACTGTATTTAATGTTAATTTAATAACTGATTTCAATTAGAAATTTTAAAAAGTATTTCTTGTTATAATTTTTTCGACTTCCGGATTGGAAGTCAACATGGCTGACTTTTGTGATTTTAATTTATTTGCCGATGACAAAATTAACATTACTCGCCTTCTGAAATCTGCATCTAATTGTAACAACATTAATTGTTTTCTTTTTAATTGTATAATACATATGATGCATTTTCTAAAGATTGACATCATATGTCTTCAAACACATGCTTTCTTAAAAACTGTATGAAATAATAGGTTGTGGTCTTCGTAGTCAAGAATACCCATTAGGCCTATTGGGCCTATTGGTAAATGCTCATTAAACCACAAATCTTGAGGATATTTTATAATTGAAATATTTGGTTATTTATGAGTTATCCTCTACCAGTGCTGTCAAGTAACCTAATTTCGTATAAACCTATTCTTCGTGCATCTCCATCTCTTGTTGTCTGCTAGAATGTATTCCAATGAACTAAGTCACATGTCATGATAAACTAGCGTATTCCATGTCAGCAGAAAAATTCTGTGGAACATAATGTGGGCCATATTCTTATGTTGTTTCATTGACTTTTAGCACTAAATCACGCTTACGTTTTACTTATCTTATTTTGTCAGTCACTATTTTGTACAAAATCTGAGGAAACTTCCAAGACATTAAAGCGTTTTTTTTTTCATTTTGACGAAATTCGATGTGGAATTCTTGATCGGTACTTGATCAAACTGAATTTGTTTTAAACAAGCTAATTAAAAACACAGAGTTAATTAATATATAGGCTACATTATTTCTCTACAATTACGCTTTTATTTTGATTATTCAGTGGTTTTCTAACAGCTGATAGTATTGTTTCAAAATTAACAGTTGGATTTTTCTATTTAAAATCTTACTTTCAGATACTTTAACCCTTGTGCTAGCACTTCGTTTGAATAACATTGGATAGAACCTGGGGTATTTGGGAACCCCTATTTTTTAATGGGAATTTTCAACAAAAGAACATGAAATATATTCTCAGGTGTGGCAAATAATATTTTATAAAGACTCCTTGTTAACCAAATTTTGGTATAAACTTTTCACAAATTAGAGCAAACGAAATTTTCGACCTACAAAAAAAACGGAATGTCCCTTAAAACAAGCTCGAATTTGAGAAATTTTTATGTGCACTTTTGGAGTTATTGCCAAACGCATCAAAATCAGCACGTTATCATGATAGAAGCTATAGTTTTTATTTTATTAGGCTGGCACTTGGATGTAGAATGATTAAGTCAAGGTCAATTTTGATGATTTTTCTATAATCACCTTTTAGTTAATGCCTTAAAACTAGCAAAATCAGTTTGTTAACATGATTGAAGCACAAATTTAGCATACTTAGGGTACGTGGATTTTATGGTTTTTAACTTTGATGATGTTTTGACAAATTCTTTTTGAGTCATTTCTCCTTGATGTAGTAAAAATGCCATCATATCACGAATACCGGTTTTGCCATGGTCTTCTTAACCCGTATTAAAATAAGCCCACTACACTTCGTTTTGGGGGCTTGGAAATGAGACTGGTGTCATTTAAATCAGACCAATCAGATTGGTCTGAAGTCTGAAGAGATAAGAACACATTTTTTCCAAGTACATGTAAATATTCCAAAGTAGGGTTTGATTTTATATCGGCTTCAATTCTTTAACGTAAATCGTACTCAATTCTGTACCGTAGCCTACATATTCATCAAAATATGTAATGGCGAGCTGCTTTTGTTTTGTTTACATTCGCAAACAAAGCGTCTTAACGAGTGATTTGTTTGACTTGCTGAAATTTTCTACCAGTAGGGCCAATTTTGATTGGACAATATTTATCTCTGATTACGTAATTTATCTTACTTGTGTTACCACAGCCCTGAGGAAGTATGATGAATGGGGGTGTGATTTGGACACGATGTAAAAATGCATACTCTTTGATTCTGTCAAATCAGCCCAATACAACTTAAAGTTATCTCATTTAAAATATTATGTTGATAAAAAACTATTGGTGTTCATTTTGTCAAAAATTGTCAAATCTACTTTGTTAGGATGATAATAGCTCAAGTTTACATTCAATATCGATGAAACTGGTTATAATTGTATGAATTACTGAGATATTGATATGAAAAGTCAAAATGTTAAGCCTCATGGACCCTTACAAACATTATATTTTTATACACCTACATTATAATGTGGTCGCACATTGTCGTCGCCCCTGTCCGTCCGTCCATCTGTCCACAATTGGCTTGTGAACGCAATAGAGACAACAGTTTATATCTGATTTGAATGAAATTTTGTGTGATCATTTATATTAACAAGATCTTGGACAAGTTCGAAATTGAGGATCTTTCGATGAATGGTTTTTTAGTTATTGCCCTTGAATTATGAAAAACGCATCAAAATTTGTTTGTGAACACAATAAAGACTACAGTTTTCATCCAATTTAAATGAAATTTGGTGTTAACATTTATAATGATGAGATCTTGGACAAATTCGAATTTGGCTATCTTTCAATGAACGGTTTTTGAGTTATTGCCCTTGACTTATGAAAAACGCATCAAAGTTTGTTTGTGAACACAATAAAGACTACAGTTTTCATCCAATTTAATGAAAGTTTGTATTAATATTTATAATGATGAGATCTTGGACTAGTTCGAAATTGGCTATCTTTCAATGAAAGGTTTTCGATTTATTGCCCTTGACCTGGGAAAAACACGTAAAAATTTGTTTGTGAACACAATAGAGACCACAATTATCATCCGTGACAGTTTATGTCAGAATTTTATTAAATAATGTGTGTTTGTTTAAATCAATAATATCTTGCACAAATAAGATTTTTGGTATGATTTGACACAGATAGGTGACTGCCATTGATATACTGAAAATGTATCAGGAAAGTGGGAATATCTTGTTAGGCAACCACTTGTCTAAACTGCTGCCAAGAGTATATGTCAATAATATGTGATTTACATGAAAAAAAAATTCATTGTTGGTTTTAGAAATTGGCAGTGAGCATCAATTTGCAATGAATGTTTGGAAATATCAATTTGCAATGAATATTTGGAAATATTCATTGCAAATTGATGCTCACTGCCAATTTCATAAAAAAAAACTTTTGACAGATGGATAATATATATTTCAGTAGGATATGATGTCGTTGCTGTAAATTATGAAATGGTTGATCTGCTGGATGCAGGGAAAAAAATGAAGTTTTTGGTAAGGCTCAGAATGATGATAATAATATATATCTTTATCGATACACTTTATCTGATTAAAAAGCAATAATGTTATTTTATATATCGTAGGATACATTAATCAATAGGATACAATTAGTTTTAGTAGACACTTGCAAACAATATGTAAAAGGTATTGACCATTTTACCAAATGTTAAATTTTGTTCTGTCTACTGTCGTTTTCGACTAATATGCAGTATGTATTTAATATGTATTCACCAGATTATCTTCTTTCTTGTTAAACTAAATACATGTTGAAATGAAAGTAGGCCCATGTGACTTAAATCTTTTTGTCCTTTGTAGAATATTAAATCTCCTGAAGAGATCAAACCAGACTTATCAACACTACAGACATTACAGGTTTTGTATTTTCAATGATCAATTGCTTTCAATAACAAAGCTCATTATTAATGCATATGTTAAACCTTTTTGTATGCCCATATGAAATGGGGGGCGAATATAGCCGTCACCCATGTTCTTCCGCCCGTCCGTCCGTCCACAATTGCTCGTAAACACTCTACAAGGCACAATTATTGACTGATTTTGACTAAACTTGGTAGGGTTGTTTGTAACCACCCAAGGATGAACCCTATTGAAAATCAGAAAAGTCGAAAAATATTATTATATTGTTATTGCCGCGTTCAATTTTAGCTTGTAAACACTCTTAAAGGTTCAATCCTTGACAGATTTTGACAAAACTTGGTGTGAATGTTTATCACCCAAGGATGAACCCTATTGAAAATCAAATAAATTGAAAACTATTTAGTATGAGTTATTTCCCTTATTCTTGAAAATGCATTCAATTTTTTGCTCGTAAACACTCCAGAAGGCACAATTTTTGACAGATTTAGATGAAACTTGGAATGAGTGTTAGTAAATTTGGCTTGTAGGCACGATTAAGGCTGCAATTTTTATCTGAACTTGATGAAACTTAATATGCTTGTATATCAAGTCAAGTTCGAAATTGGTAATAATCGGAAGAATGGTTGCAGAGTTATTGCCCTTGACTTATTAAAAACGCCTCAAATTTGGCTTGTATGCACGATAAAGGCCACAATTTTTTATCTGATCTTGATGAAACTTAGTATGGATGTATATATTGTTGAGATCTCGGTCAAATTCGAAATTGGTAATAATTGGATGAAAGGTTTCAGAGTAATCGTCCTTGACTTAGTAAAAACACGTTTAATTTGGCTTGTATGCACGATTTAGGCTGCAATTTTTATATGATCTTGATGAAACTTAATATGCTTAAATTGGTAATAATTGGAAGAAGAGTTATTGCCCTTGACTTATTAAAAATACGTCAAATTTTGCTTGTATGCATGATAAAGGCTGCAATTTTTATCTGATCTTGATGAAACTTAGTATGCATGTATATATTGTTGAGATCTCGGTCAAATTCGAAATTGGTAATAATTGGATGAAAGGTTTCAGAGTAATCGCCCTTGACTTAGTAAAAACGCATTAAATTTGGCTTGTATGCAGGATATAGGCTGTAATTTTTATCCATTCTTGATGAAACTTAGTATGCATATATATATGGATGAGATGTTGGTCAAGTTCGAAATTGGTAATAATCGGATGAAAGGTTATTGCCCTTGACTAAGTAAAAACGTGTTAAATTTGGCTTGTATGCCTGATAAAGCCTAAAAATTTATCCGATCTTGATGAAACTTAGTATGCTTGCAGATATTGATAAGACCTCAGTAATGATCGAAATTGGTAATAATCTGATGAATGATTTCAGTGTTATTGCCCTTGACTTAGTTAAAACACTTCAAATTTGGCTTGTAGACACAATATAAACTACAGGTTTTATCTGATTTTGATTAAACTTGGTATGCATGTATATATTAATGAGATCTCAGCCAAGTCTGAATTTGGTCATAATTGGATGAAAGGTATTGGAGTTATTTCCCTTGACGTAGTAAAAACTCTTCAGATTTTGCTTGTAGTCATGATACAGGGTGCAGTTTTTATCTGATCTTGATGAAACTTGTATGCATGTATAAATTAAGTTCAAAAATGGTAATAATTAGATGAATGGTTTTTGAGTTATTGCCCTTAGATTAATTCAATGCATCTAATTTGGATTGTAGGCCTGATGGAGACTACATTTTTTATCTGATCTTGATGAACTTGGTATGAGATCTCAGTAAAGCTTGAAATTAGTAACTATCTGATGATTGGTTTCACATATTAAACCACTACAGACTTTGTTATCATTTCTGACAGCTGGTAGTGGGCATATGTTACCTTGCCTGGCAAGCTATCTTTGACAAAACTTGGCATGAGTGTTTGTTATCACCCAAGGATAAACCCTATCAAAAATTAGAAAAATTGAAAAAGATTTAGTATGAGTTATCGCGACATGGAAATGTGGACATATATTGAAGTCGCCCCTGTCCACCGGTCCGTCCACATTTCTTGTGAACACAATAGAGACAAGTTTTTTACTGATTTTAATGAAATTTGGGGTGATCATTTATATTGTTGAGATCTTGGTCAAGTTTGAATTTGACGATCTTTTGATGAACGGTTTTTTAGTTATTGCCCTTGACTTGGGAAAAAAGCGTCAAAATTTGTTTGTGAACACAGTTGAGACTACAGTTTTCAACTGATTTTACTGAAATTTGGTGTGATAATTTATATTGATGAGATCTTGGTCAAGTTCAAATTTGATGATCTTTCGATGAACAGTTTTTGAGTTATTGCCCTTGACTTAGAAAAAAACGCGTCAAAATTTGTTCGTGAAAACAATAGAGACTACAGTTTTCAACTGATTTGAATGAAATTTAACGTGATCATTCATATTGATGAGATCTTGGACAATTTTGAATTTGACGATCTTTCGATGAACGGTTTTTGAGTTATTGCCCTTGACTTAGGAAAAATGTGTCAAAATTTGTTTGTGAACGCATTAGAGACTACAGTTTTCAACTGATTTTAATGAAATTTCGTGTGATCATTTATATTGATGAGATCTTGGTCAAGTTCAAATTTGATGATATTTCGATGAAAGGTCTTTGAGTTATTGCCCTTGACTTAGGAAAAACGCGTCAAAATTTATTTGTGAACACATTAGAGACTACAGTTTTCAATTGATTTTTAATGAAACATGGTTTGATCATGTATATTGATGCGATAATTATTGATATTGATTTTTAAATTTTGGTGGAAATAAATGGCAGTAAATATATATATATCATTGAATTCAAACTATTAAATTTCTTTAATATGAGAAAATTCATACTGTAGTCACTAAAGACTGTTTTATCATTTCTGACAGCTGCCTGGTAAGCTATCTTTTATAATTACATAGGAAACTAGACGAAAAACATTCAAAGTTTTATCAAGATTTTCAACAGTTGTAAAAGACAATTTACACAGCTCAAAACTAGTAAGTGACCCTTTTTATACGCCCACATGAAATGGGGATAACACATGGGTAAACATTCAAGAAAATAATCTGCTATAGAAAAAACTAAGTAGTCCTAAAGTCCAACATGTTTCAAGAGCACAAAGACTCCCTTCCTCAGGGACCAACACACATGAAATGTCAGTTGAAGTTCAATTATGTCACTTTCCTTGGTAGTTGCTAAGTAACATTCCAACATTCTTCTCATGGTCGGAATCCAATATCGTTTCATAAAATGATGATCGTTCAATAGCTTAAGCTAAGGAAGATACAGTGGGTCCAAAGGTTTAAGAAATATTCAATAAAATAGAAGACACACAACTATTTCACAATGTTTTTTTACTGGTTTAACGAAATGGTTCTATTTTATTGAACACATTAAATGGGGGCGTTTATTACCCATGTCCGTCTGTCCATCTACAATTGCTAATAAACACTCTACAAGACACAATTCTTGACGGATTTTGACAAAACTTGGCATGAGTGTTTGTTATCACCCAAAGAAAAACCCTATTGAAAATCAGAAAAATTGAAAATATTTAGTAGGAGTTATTGCCCTTGTCCTTGAAAACCTGTTCAATTTTGAGCTCGTAAACAGTCTAGAAGGCTCAATTCTTGACAGATTTCGACAAAACTTGGTGATGAACCATATTGAAAATCAAAAAAATCAAAAAATGTTTCAGGGGAGTTATTGACCTCATTCAAAACGCTTTCATATGCTAGATCTTAAACACTAAAAGGCATGATTTTTGCTGGATTTTGACAAAACTTAATTTTATTTGTCAGTACTGTGCTGAAGGTGTAATTTTTGCCTACTAGAGTTTTCTTGAGCTAAAAATTGATTATAACAGGTTTTCAAGAACATGGGCAATAACTCTTATAATCAATATTATTCAGTATCACCCCAAAGAAGTGTATGACTGAAGGTTGAATTTTTCATACTGGACTACTGGTAATTGTTACAGTACTTACAAATATTTTTATTTAAAATCAAAGCTGCCAGTGGGTACATCAAGTCAACAACTATATAAATAGTTATATTCAGTTGAATTATTTTTTATACGCCAGAGATACATCAAGTCAACAACTATATACATAGTTATATTCAGTTGTATTATATATTCTGTCGGTCTGTCTGTCTACAATTGGCTTGTGAACGCGATAGAGACTACAGTTTTCATCTGATTCGAATGAAATTTGGTGTGATCATTTATATTAATGAGATCTTGGCCAAATTCGATATTCACGATTTTTCGATGAACGGTTTTCGAGTTATTGCCCTTGACTTAGCCAAAATGCGTCAAAATTAGCTTGTGAACGTGATAGAGACTACAGTCTTCATCTGGTTTGAATGAAATTTGGTGTGATCATTTATATTGACGAGATCTTGGACAACTTCAATATTCACGATTTTTCGATGAACGGTTTTTTAGTTATTGCCCTTGACTTAACCTAAATGAATTGAAATTGGCTTGTGAACGCAATAGAGACTACATTTTTCATCTGATTCGAATGAAATTTGGTGTGATCATTTATATTGATGAGATCTTGGACAAGTTTGATATTCACAATTTTTCGATGAACGGTTTTGAGTTATTGCCCTTGACTTAGCATAAACGAATTGAAATTGGCTTGTGAACGCAATAGAGACTACATTTTTCATCTGATTCGAATGAAATTTGGTGTGATCATTTATATTGATGAGATCTTGGACAAGTTTGATATTCACAATTTTTCGATGAACGGTTTTGAGTTATTGCCCTTGACTTAGCATAAACATATTGAAATTGGCTTGTGAACGCAATAGAGACAACAGTTTTTATCCAATTTCAATTAAATTTGGTTTGACAAGTTCCAATTGGACGATCTTTCGATGAATGGTTTTTGAGTTATTGCCCTTGACTTATGAAAAACGCGTCAAAATTTGGTTGTGAACACAAGAGAGTCTACAGTTTTTATCCAATTTCAATTAAATTTGGTTTGAATATTTATAATAATGAGATCTTGGACAAGTTTGAATTTGGCTATCTTTCGATGAATGGTTTTTGAGCTATTGCCCTTGATTTATGAAAAACGCGTCAAAATTTGTTTGTGAACACAATAGAGACTACAGTTTTCATCCGATTTAAATGAAATTTGGTATGATCATTTATAATGATGAGATCTAAGTTGACAAATTTGACAATTTTTGGATCAACGGAATTTGAGTTATTGCCCATGACGCATCAAAATTTCTTAGCGATAGAGGTGACAGTTTATGTCAATATTTTATTAAATAATGTGTGTTTGTTTAAATCAACAATGTCTTGCACAAATTAGATTTTTGGTATGATTTGACACAGATACGTGACTGCCCTTGATGTACTGAAAATGTATCAGGAAAGTGGGCATATCTTGCTAGGCAACCACTTGTTAACTATAGCAGTAATTTATTTATAGGCTATGTCAGAAATACAGAAATATGATCTGATATCTGTACAACCTTTAACAGAATCAACATTCCATGTAAGTTAAATGAAAAGAATGGAGTGCTACTTTTCTTCACCATGTGGGCTAATGAAGATGGGCAACGCCATGCAGGGTGCAATGAGGGCAATTTTTCCTTTTTTTTCCTTTTTCAATTCCCAACTGTCGAGGATCTTTAATGTGCACAGTGGGCCTTGGTTTATTGTCCCATCCGAACAACTGCAAGTTTTTTCATCACAGATCCTCTTACCTGCATCACTGTCAGTGGGAAACTGGGTTGAAAAATCATAACTGATTTCCAACAATTTTTGATTTAGACACTTAAAATGACAGTGGATTAGGTCCAAATAAGCCTTCTTCGACTTGCAGTTGGTGAACCGAGAAAGGAAAAATGGAAATGTGGACGTATATTGCCGTCGCCCCAGTCCGTTGGTCCATCCGTTGAGTTATTACCCTTGACTTAAGAAAAATGTGTCAAAATTTGTTTGTGAATACAATGAAGACTACAATTTTCAACTGATTTTAATGAAATTTGGTGTGATCATTTATATTGATGAGATATTGGTCAAGTTCAAATTTGACGATCTTTCAATGAACGGTTTTTTAGTTATTGAACAGTCAATAAGTTGCTTGTTTCAATCTTATTTGAGCGGAAAGTTTGGCGATTTTACATGAATTATAGATATGAAATTGCTCTTTTGTGTTGAAATAAACATTAATATGCAGTTGTAACTTTATATTTGAAAAAATCCAGCGTAATTTCCTCATATCCAAGATTACCTCCAAGAAGCATAAAGGAAAGGGATAAACGCAGTCTAGCCTAGTATCTGAGATAATCGAATGTCCCTTGGAATAATTTTAATATGTCAAAATCACTTTGGGTCTTTTATCAAATATGTAATTATAAGAAATCTTTATGATAAATGATAGACGAAAATTGAAAGAAGGGATCATAAAATTAATAAAAGAAAGAGACAATAGACTAAAGAGTGGTTGTAGGCTTGGCCTTACTATAATCTAGGCCTACATAGGCCTACTTCTGTATATGAAAATTACAAAATATTTTTTATCAAGCATATTCATTTATTAAAAACAAGCAAGTTAAAAATAATTTCATAAAATCAACAGCACCGTTCTAATACAGGCTATATTGATATTACAAATGTAACAAAATTTCAACATATTTTTCATGTTAGGGCCAATAGTATCATTAATAAGCTAATGCTATATATGATTTATGATTTATATATACTCATATGAATTTTGAAATACATATATATGGCTATATAGCATGAATGTTACCAGTTTTTGCATAGACAACTGTATGGAATGCAGTTAGTAAAAAATGAATGAGCAGAATTTGTTGAAAAAAGAAATTGATATTGCATGTTAAATTTATACATTGTCTTCCTTTCCAAAAATACTAAAAGTGTATTCATGTAATGAAGAAACATCTTAGTACCTATAACATATGAAAATGATTTTTTTTTTTTTTATATATAGAAATAAGTAAAATAAATCTGAACTGAATCAGTAAATAGGGTGATTTATTTTCTTCTCAATAGATGATTTAATCCAAATAAAATGTTGCTTGATAAGAACTTTTTTACATAAAATATTGTCCCTCCTCCTGGTCAAATTAAAACATTCTGAAAAAAATAAATAATAACACTATATTTTAGACAATGGTTTTGTATTTTCATCCTATAGGGTGGTTTAGTGAATAGATAATTAATGAAAAGTATTTATTAATGAAAGAATTGCTATAAATATATCAATATTTAAATGACTTAAATTGAGGTAAATTAAAAATAAATAAAATAGGACCCATTACACAACTATACAATATCAGCATTACAAGCCCATGATCTTTTACACCTATAGCAACAGAAAATCTGAAGTGAATCTACAAGGAGCCTATGGGTTACATTGGTTCAAAAAACTGAAAAGTTTTATAACAATCAGCAAGTTGGGTTGTAATTGATTGCTAGGTATGGCAAGGGTACATGTATTTTCTAAACTGTTCAGTAGTTTTTGATATAACAGAACCATGAATTAGCCTTCACGTCTTAGTGAAATTAAAGATGATGGATTGTTGATGAATGACTTGATGTTGCTTTGAAAACTCTTCACTTGCCTTATATTTTATTGCTAGTTTTCTGACTCTCTATCTAGGCTAATGATTTTGTCCTGTTGCAGGCTTGGTGAAAACACAATTGATTCCAGCAGAGGTCGTCAAATTTGGATAAAATCAGATTTTTTATCCTAAAAAATTCAGCAATTTTTTTTTGTCAATTCTCTCCAAATTCACACGTCCACTACTGACACCAGCATCCTGACGACACTTATACTACCTAAATTACGTGAATGGCTCCGTTCTCTTCTTCAAAACACTTTCTAATTTATTGTACAATATTAGTCTATATACGTTTCTCGTGGTCTTAAGACATTTTCTAACCTGAATGGCCACTTTTCGACTGGAATGCGCCATATTTATTTACATTTATTGTGGGAGGGCTTCTGTACATCACGTGATGTTATACGATAGGTTTGATTGGCTGTGACCGATAATTTGACCGAATAATCGACGCGCGCAAATACAAATGTCCTTGTGCACTACTGATTTACTATAAGTAAAGAGTCCCTTTTAAAAACGTAAAATACAAGAATGAACTATTATTTTTCGACAGGAGGTTTTTTGATTATGACGTCAACAGTATGTATCCTGTTCGTACTAAAAAGTTCTTCTAATACAATTTTGTCCAAGCGGCTTTTGATTTATAAAGAAAACTTTCACTGTGAGAATAGGGCCTAATGGTGTGATCTTGTATATTGATGAGATAATTTGATGTATTTGGGTTATTGATTTGGTGGAACTACTCAGCATAAATAACTGTCAGTAAATATATATATCATTGAATTCAAACTTATAAAATTTCTTTAATATGAGCAAATTCATTCTTTAGTCACTAAAGACTGTTTTATCATTTCTGACAACTGTCAGTCAGCGTATGTTACCTTGCTTGGCAAGCTATCTTTTAATATTACAGTCACAGATCACAGGGGTTAACTTTCAAAGGTCAATATCTAAATTGTTGCATACTGCCAAAGATTTGACTTGATCTCTCATTATAGACATACCTATGGATGTGATGGATGCCTTTCAGCCAAATGTTCTAATTCAAACAAAGCTGCCATTGGGTGTGTTTCTTTGCAAACTATTTTTTCTATTACAGAATGCATGTGGTGTATTAGATATTGATATTATTTCTCTCAATTTGAGTGAAAAGTTACCATTTTATATTCGAAAGCAGTCTATAAATTTGGTAATGTTTATGTTTTATACGATTGTTGTGCTTATAGCATAAACTGGATAAAGGCTACCCTAAGAGTAAATTTATTAACCTGATATATTCAGGTAGTATCTCAGCTGTTGGTAGACTGATCATTCAAAATTTTCACAGATAAACGTCAAGATGTGGTCCAACCTTGAAAATATGGAAGTCATTGAATTAATATTGTACAAGTACTATCTCGAACAAAATAACATGTCAAAAAATGCAATATGAAGGCAACTTAGCAATTTCAACCTGTGCCCTCATCACCAATTGCAACCTTTTTTTCTATCCCAAGATGCCAACTAGCAAGGTATTCCAAGCATATCTGGGGGAGGCTACACCAGAATTTATTCACAAGACTGGCGCGCCGCCCCAATCCCCAGAATGTAATTCAATGGATTATGCCATTTGGAATTCTCTGAAGGTAAAGATGTACCGAGGTCAGTGGGACAAACTGACTGAACAGGAACTAAATGGCAGGATACCTTAAGATGAGATCCGTAACAGATAGAAAAAATGGTTGCGATCAGTGTTCAAAGATGGAGGGCACATTGACACAGGTTGAAATAGGTAAGTTGTATTTTTGACGTGCTATTTTGTTTGGGGCAGTGATTGTACAATTTTTATTGGATGACTGTCATTTTTCAGGGTTGGACAACAGCATTTTGAAGTATATCTCTGAGAATTTTGAAAGAGATCAGTTTACAAACAGCTGAGATACTACCTATCGAACTTTGGGATGCTTTTTTGGGGACACCCGATATTTTCAAAAGTGACATACAAGCTGAATGTTTCATTCAAAGGATGGTAGATTATCTGAAAGTCAAAAACTGTTGAGCATTATTGGGTGATGATTAAGTAAAAGAAAGGTAGGAAGGAATAAGAAAGGCCTATATGAGAAAATTTTATTGTTAACGAGTTAATCATAATATACACAATGTTTGCTATTTTTAGGCCTTAGAGAGAGGAATACACTTTGAAATTGTTTACAGTCCTGCCATAAGAGACCAAACACTAAGGCGACACATCATATCAAATGCCTGTGACTTGGTGCGTGTTTGTAAAGGAAAGGTATATGACCATTTTCTACTCCATTTAGCTTATTTCAAAGTTAACTAGCTTTTGTATCAGGAACATCCTCTATGTGCAATTTCCTGTAAGTTTATTGCATCATGTTTTTTTTTTTTTGTAAGTAAAAGAAATAACATCAAATGATGAGATTTTTTACACATAAATGAAAAATAAATAATGAAATAAAAGAACTTTTTTGTTCTCTAGAATATCATCATTACCAGTGGTGCTAATAAGGTAAGATTAAATATCAAGAATTATGTCATAATCCTGGCTATAATGATGCCAAAACATATTATATAGTGCAGAAAATCTAGTTTAATGTAAGACATAGTTGATTGGAATATCTTAAGCATTGTTCTTTGAAACATGTTCAATTTTTAGCTTGTAATACTTTAGATGGTTCAATATAGTTGACATATTCAGATAAATCAGAGGAAATTGTCTTTTATATTTGAAAGATAAACCCTTCTGAAAATCAAAAATATTGAGTGAAAATGTCCATTTTCAATAGAAAATGTTAATTTTGATGAAGAAATGCGACTTTCTCAATGGTAACACTGGTGTAAGTCACATATTATTGAAAATCTTTGTTTTTATACGCCCACATGGAAATGTGGACGTATATTGCCGTCGGTCTGTCCGTTCATATTTCTTGTAGGCACGATAGAGGCTACAGTTTTTATCCGATCTTGATGAAACTTAATATTTATGTATATGTTGATGAGATCTCAGTCAAGTTTGAAATTGGTAATAATCGGATGAACGGTTTCAGAGTTATTGCCCTTGACAACGCGTCAAATTTGCCTTGTAGGCACAATAGAGACTACAGTTTTTATCCGATCTACATGAAACTTGGTATGCATGTATATATTGATGAGATCTCAGTCATGTTCGAAATTGGTAATAATTGGATGAAATTTTTCAGAGTTATTACCACTGACGTAGTAAAAACGCATCAAATTTGGCTTGTATGCACGATAAAGATTACAGTTTTTATTTGATCATGATGAAACTTGGTATGCATGTATATATTGATGATATCTCACTCGAGTTCGTAATTTGTAACGATCGGATGAAGGGTTTCGGAGTTATTGCCCTTGACTTGGTAAAAACTTGTCGGGCTCGGGCTTGCAGGCACGATAGAGACCACAGTTTTTATCCAATCTTGATGAAACTAGATATGCATGATGAGATCTCGGTCAGATGAACAATTTCCGAGTTATTGCAATTGTGTGTACAGCGATGAGACATTGTTCATGTTTGAATTTGATGATAATTTGATGAACTGTTTCAAGGAATTTGAGATAATTTATAAATTCATTCTTAAGCCACTAAAGATTTTGTTATCATTTCTGACAGCTGGTAGTGGGCATATGTCACCTTGCCTGGCAAGCTATCTTATCAATGAGGAATGCCCCTTAGCAAATTACATAATTGCAAGTTATTGCATGTGTACTTCAAAATTATGAGCATATATATGAAGCTACAGATTCAAAAAAATGTATGCACATGTAGTTTAAGTCAAGGGTAAATATTTCATTCTGGTTATGGCTGTCATTCTGCCAAAATATGTTACTTTGCCTGACAACCCATCTTTTTTTTTATTTCAGCCAATAGAATTAAGAGGTCCATATGATATTGCTAATTTGTATCCTTTGATTCCTATTGTGATAAATGTGATAGACTGGTTGAGATCATTTATAAAGTATCAAATAGCCATTTCTAATTATACGCCCACACGGAAATGTCTTCCCTGTGTTCGTCTCTGTTCGTTCATATTTCTTGTAGACACAATTGAGCCTGCAGTATTGAGCAGAGCTTGATATGCATGTGTATATTGTAGACATTGTAGAGTTCTAAATTGGTAATAATCAGATGAACAGTTGTTGCCCTTGATTTAGCAAAAACGCACTTAGTAGGCATGTATATATATTGATGAAATCTCGGTCATCTTTTTTTGAGACACTGCCATATATAGAATATAGCTTGCCAGGCAAGGTAACATACGCCCACAGATAGCTTTTATTGTAAGTATTATGAAATTCGATATATTTACCATCTTCATAATGACAAAATCAAAAGAATCTAAGAATGTAAAGAATTGTAGCTTGTAGAGTGAGCACAAGTTGCACAATATAGCTAATAGAGTAAAATTTCAAGTCAGACAGGATATTTTGGTGAAAAATTATCCGATCATCACAAAAATCGATAGGGATCATCTTCATAATGATATTGACACACAAAATCAAAATCAAAAGAATCTGTAAAAAAGTGTAGCTTGTAGAGTGAGTACGAATTGCACAATATAGCCAATAGAGTAAAACGTCAAGTCAGACAGGATATTTCCGTGAAAAATTATCCGATCATCACGAAAATCAATAGGGATCATCTTCATAATAACATTGGCACACAAAATCAAAATCAAAAGAATCTGTAAAAAAGTGTAGCTTGTAGAGTGAGTACGAATTGCACAATATAGCCAATAGAGTAAAACGTCAAGTCAGACAGGATATTTCTGTGAAAAATTATCCGATCATCACGAAAATCAATAGGGATCATCTTCATAATAACATTGGCACACAAAATAAAAATCAAAAGAATCCGTAAAGAACTGTAGCCTGTAGAGTGAGCACGAGTTGCACAATATAGCTAATAGAGTAAAACGTCAAGTCAGACACGATATTTCGGTGAAAAATTATCCGATCATCACGAAAATCGATAGGGATCATCTTCATAATGATATTGACACACAAAATCAAAATCAAAAGAATCCGTATAGAATTGTAGCCTGTAGAGTGAGCACGAGCCAAATGTGAACCGACGGACCGACAGGGTGATTACAATATACGCCCATCTTTTGAGTGGGCGTATAAAAATCAAAAGAATCTGTAAAAAATTGTAGCCTGTAGAGTGAGCACGATTTGCACAATATAGCTAATAGAGAAAAACGTCAAGTCAGACACGATATTTCAGTGAAAAATTATCCGATCATCACAAAAATCAATAGGGATCATCTTCATAACAACATTGACATACAAAATAAAAATCAAAAGAATCCATAAAGAACTGTAGCCTGTAGAGTGAGCACGAGCCAAATGTGAACGGACGGACCGACGGGGTGATTACAACATACGCCCATCTTACATGTGGGCGTATAAAAAGATTATCTATAGAAATTGGAAAAGAATTCCTAGTTTGAGATATTTTTGAAAGAATAATTCAATTTTCCTACATTTCTTGTACTTTTGACTATTTACGTATATTCAGGACTCAAATAAACCCTCAAAAAAGTCAAACGTGTTCCTTAAACAATTTCTTGATAATACACTAGTGTCTCAGAATTTCATTATCATTATATCTTAATTATTAAGATTCCTTGACTATGATTAAGAGCTCAGCTTTTTGGATTGACATTTGACCAAGCTAGAGATGCTGTGTGTTGTAATTGTAGGGCTGTTTTATCAAGATCAGGTCAGTTTTTGGTAGTTCTTACTTGTATAATATTGTGTTTTCTTCTCTCTTATGTGTTCATAATCAATTTGTATATGGCCAGGCGGAAATGTGGATGTATATTGCCGTCGTCCCTGTCCGTCCGTCCGTTCCCCTTTCCAATTTGGTATGGATGTATATATTGATGAGATTTGGGTCAAGATTATTAGTTAAGCTTTAATCGGATAAACATTTTTTTGTTTAGTGTGCTTGTAGGCACGATAGAGGCTACTGTTTTTATCCTATCTTGATGAAACTTGGTAATGTCTTGATGTCTTGATGAGAAACCTTGTATAAAATGTATGTTGATTAGATCTTGTTTAAATTTGAATTTTGTTACAATCAGAAAAGTGCTTTTTGAAAAAATGCCACTGACTTAAAAAAAAATGTGTCAAATAAGCTTGTAGACACAATAAAAGGTTGAATTTTTAATTTTGCGACCATGGCTGTTAAGGGGTTAAAGGATGTCTAGTTTGATCTATAAAGATCATATAGACTAAAGTGTGTATCCAATGTTGATGCAATTTGAAATCAATGTGTATGTCCATGAGACATTTTATGATAATTTGATTAAATGTTTTTAGTTGTTGCCTCGACTCATTAAATGTCCTTTTAAGATTATGAGAAAATTCATTTTCAAGTGACTAAAGATTTATCATTTCTGACAGCTGGTGCTGGATGCATGTTAACTTGACTGGCAAGCTATCTTTTCAAATGAAAAAGTCTTTTATTAGCTGTTTTATCAGCTTATAGAGCTCGGTTTCAGAATTTAAATTTGAAAACAAAGATGATTAGCTCAAGGTCACTAGTCGACTATATAACATTTTAATACTGAATTATTATAATTGACCTAATTTTTTCTGAGCAAATGCTGCACGGACAAAAAACCAACACTACAAGCTTAAAGATACTACAGGGACACCTTTGTCTTGCTAATAATACACTTAGTTTCCTTTATGGTATATTTATTTTCAGCATCAAGGAGATCAGTTAAATCAACAATATCAGCCACATTATTGGATCCTGGAAGTGTGTCAGTGATACAGTGCCAAGATAAACGCTCCATAGAAGATCATTCAGACAACCCACCAAGAAAAAAACAGAAAAATTAAAGCCCAGTTGAGATCTTAATAAATATTTTTACACCTTAAATTCTTTACGATTGTCTAGCCACTGGTCAGTCTGAATTCTAGCAAGAAAAGATAGAAAATCTTAATATCTGTTAAGGAAAAAAAAATCAATGACAAAATCAACTTTTTAATACAATAACAATCAAATATCATAATTATAATTTGGCACTAAGTGTGAGCAAAGAAATGTATTATTCAACACAGATTCCTTCAGCAAAAGGCATACATTCAAAATATTGACAACCCATACAACCTTCTGAATACTGAACTCTTAGAAATGTAAATATTAAAACAAATAAGAGCATGAATAATAATGGAAATGAAATTATGAGGAGTACAATTCTACCATGATATTGATTACGTCCTAATGTTATATAGGGTAAAAATACCATAGCACATAACATACCTGTTATTATACCCGTTATAATACTGAAATTACTTAATCCTGGTAACAAACCAGATACTAAGAAAAAGGTTACTACAAAAGTAACTTTAGCTATCTGTTGTCTTGATTTCGCAATTATATTCCATGCTTGTATTATTTGAACTATTAAAACTCCAATGGAGCCTAATACTGCTGCAGTACTACCAACCTGAGGCTCATAAGGAGATATTATTGAAGCTGCCTGGAATATAAATAATATATAGCGAATATAAATGAACATCTCGAATTCATTGAAACAAAATAGTTTATGGTGTAAAAAGACTCAGTCACACATGTAATCAAAATTCCTTATTATTAGTTTGCAATAAACTGTAACCTAAAGATAAGACAAATTGATTAACCTCTAGAGCCCCAGGGGTCTAATGTGACCCCACTAATCAATTAACTAATTAAAATGACCCTTACTCTTAAAACATGATTTTGTTGCCATCAAAGCCCAAAGTACCATCCATGATTCTAAAGTTAATAAGTGATAACAGAGGGCGATATTGCTGTCCTAGCAACCAGGGCAAGATGTCAGCCTCCATGATGGCATGCTGAGTCTGTTTAATTAATTTTAGAACCTCAGAATTTTACCTTAAAGGTAAATGATTTTACAAATTATCTTTGAACGCTTCTAAATTGAGTTCTATAGAATATGTCGAGAATCTTCCAGAGCATGTATAGGTGTAAAAGACGTCTTGGATATGCTTGACAATGGAATGACAGTGACTTCGGAGATGACACTGAAAAGGATGATGATGATTTTGTAGTTCCCTCTCCTGGCCAAGCTGATTCAGACTCCAGCCACGAAAGCACAAATGATCAATCTTTTAGTGACGATGACTTTCAACATGTGTGGCACCAGGGAGTGGAAAGAAACAGTCTGCAAAGACATACAGATGGATGAAGAAAGAGTTTTCTCCCCAGACCTCTCATTTACTGGTCAACCATTGCCTGCACCCTCTCTTGATTCTATGGGCCAACTTCACACACCACTGCAATATTTTTGTTGGTTTATAATACAATGATATGTTTGAGCAATTGGTACAATTTACTAACCAATACAGCATTCAAAAAAATGGCACTTGTGTTAATACCAGAGTAGAGATGGAACAGGTCATAGGAATGGTCCTCCGTATGGGTATTGTACAAATGTCTGGTGTAAGATTATACTACGAGACACTTACACGTTACGACCCCGTGACTGAAATAATCGTGAGGAACAGATTTCAACTCATTTTAAGGACCATTCATTTTGTAGACAATGAACATGTTCCGACGATGAAAAAACTGACAAGTTGTGGAAAATTCGACCTTTCCTGAATATGTTTCGAGCACAATGTCATCCTGTCACTCCCGAGGAGAATCAATCAATTGACAATATGATGGTCCCTTTTAAGGGTCGGTATAGCCAGATTAAACAATATCTTCGTGGTAAACCAAATCCTTGGGGTTTCAAGATCTGGTGCCGCTGCGTTAAAAGTGGCATGCTGTATGATTTTGAAGTTTACCAAGATAAAAGTGGTAATAAGAGAGGGAACGGTGATCTTGGTGTTGCTGTGATGTGGTATGCAAGTTGAGCCACACGCTTCTGGCTCACAAAAACTATAAGTTGTTTGCTGATAATCTATTTACATCAGTTGGGCTGAAGGAGAAACTCAAGCAAAACGGGATTCAGTATACCGGCACGGTTCGTGCAAACCGTCTTCGTGGATCTTTTTTAAAAACAGAGAAAGAACTCTCTAAACTCGTACGTGGTACATTGGACTACAGGGTGGAGAATCAATCAAACATTGTATGCGATGGATACTAAAATGGTAACCCTGATGTCTACCTGTGTTCCTTTTGATACTGCTAAATGATGGGATAAGACCAAAAAGGAGCACACAGATGTAACCAGGCCTCTAATCATAAAAGAGTACAACTCCATGTGTGGCACGCTACAAATTCCACATAGGTGGTATATGTACCTTTTTTGCACTGTATACATCTTGATGTCGTCAACGCTTGGCTCTGGCACCGTCATGTTTTTCAACTACTGGGATTAGATAAGCCACTCATTCTCAGGAAATTCCAGGCCAAGGTAGCAAGTGGGTTAATAGAGGTTAACACCGTCAAGAAACGTGGGCGGCCGTCATTGGAAAGACCAGGAAGCCCCAATCCTGTTTCACAGTCCAGGAGAGTTTGGCTCCACCCAAGCAGAGATGCACAGAAGGACCAGTTTGCTCACTGGCCGTTAAAATTTGTGCCATTTGCCAAATAAAAACAGACACAAATGTGAGAAATGTACTGCTCAACTGTGCTTCACAGAAAACAGGAATTGCTTCAAACAATATCACATTTAGGTTTATACTGACAGAGTGTAAGAATTGTTAACTTTGGGTTTAAAGGCTGTATTTGTTAATTTGGTGTTGTTTTTGCCTTTGGTGAATTAAAGTGCAGTTAATGTATGTTTGAAATTAGATTTTAGATGTTTAGTCGTAATCATTTAAGGCTTACTATTCAAAGTACATTCAAGATTTCGGTTTGCTGTTAACCCAACGGGTATGCACTATAATGTGTAAAAAAATTCTAAGTTTCATTATTCCTTATATTGGACCTAAATATAAATCTGTCTGGTATATATTTTTGTCATTTCATAAAAGGTCAATGGGAAAGAAAGCTCAGTTGGAGTTACTTGGAACTTACTTGATTTTCAAAAGTACTCTTTTTTCACTTGTTACCAAACAAATATCTTGTACTCAGTGAAACACAGTTACTTTCTCAACACATGAAATGTTCTTGATGATTGAACTTACCAGGACGCCTGCTAATCCACATATACTATATATCAACATCAGACGAAACCATCCTGTACATTTCTCTACAGGTCTCATAATAATCCATTCTACACTTAATAATAATATTAAATGTATTAAACCATGACAATAGAATAGTGATGTGAATATACGCCAGCCTTGTTGAGGTGAGAATGGCAATCCACTGTTATATAGTGTTGTAATATTACTACCACATAAACTGTCTAAACAATTCACCTGAAAAAATTTTGAAGATAAAATATTTTTTGTCAATATAAATACAGAGTCTTAACAGAAAAGCCTGGAGGATTGAAAGTAAATATTATACTAGTCTACAATGATAGGATTGAAAGTAAATATTATACTAGTCTACAATGATAGGATTGAAAGTAAATATTATACTAGTCTACAAGATAGGATTGAAAGTAAATATTATACTAGTCTACAATGATTGGATAGAATGTAAATATTTTACTAGTCTACAAAGATAGGATCGAATGTAAGTACTATACCTGACAGCAAAGATAAGATTGAATGTAAATACTATACCTGACTATAATGATTGGATAGAATGTAAATATTATACCTGACTAAAATGATTGAGTAGAATGTAAATATCATACCTGACTATAATGATTGAGTAGAATGTAAATATTATACCTGACTACACTGTATAATGATTGGATAAAATGTAAATATTATACCTGACTACAATGATCTTTATCCCTGTAAAATATTCCACCAATAAATATACAATGAGAATGAGAAAATAATTCACAAGTTGAAAGATGATGATGATGACAACATGGCCTGAGATTATGATTAACCGAATTCTCACCAGATGTTCTTTCACTACACATAATACCATTTTTCCAAACACCTACACCTACAAAGGGTAATGAAACAGTAAATTGAAACAATTCTTCCAAATTTCTTGCTTCTTATCTTACTATATTGGAACACAATATCTTCTGAAACTTTTGGATATCCATGTTTTTGAGAGTTAATAAATCTTAAGTATGAAGAATTTGTAACCATGTCACTTTGAATAAAGCTGGTCTATTATGGCACTAAATTGTACTAGATCCCCTTTTTTTTTTTTAACTGACTAGGTGATTAGAAGTTACCAACCGTTAGTTTTATTGTCACATTCTTCTTCTATTGTTGTACCAGCAGTATTTCTCATTGCTACTTCACAACATCCCAGAACCTCATCATGGTCACCATATTTATGTATATAATCTAATCTTAATTTAATATCATCTCTAATGCAAGGTGCAAATACAGCACCCATTTCTAAACAAACAAATTATTCAGACAGAAACTAAAACCTGTTTAGTAAGATTAAACAGTTCACAAATTCTTCAGAAGACTTTAAAATTCTTTGCAGATCTATTTAGATTTACTGTTTTATAATTTAGCAGAATGGATAAAATACCATGTTTATTATATTTATCAACCTGTATTTTGAGTTCTCAATGAACACATGACCTGTTGTGTGAGAGTATAGTATTACCAGTGATTAGAGAAAATTTGATCATAACCTACCTATCAGAAATTTTCTATCCGAACCAATCCATACATTTGGTGTAATCCAGTGATGTATGGTTTCTGTACCTAGAAAAGTTGGAATATTTTCTTTCAAAACCACAGATTGTTGTAAACCAATATGATGAATATATCCAATAGCTGTTAATGAGGAAAACACCATTACATGAACCTACAAAAAGTTAAAAAAAAGAGCTTTCCTGCGAAAAATTACATTATATCAGAAACAAGTAATATCATGCAGTGAGCAATGAGAAATTCTGTGAGGTCTGCACTGCCAATTTGCTTGCTTTATATAGACTTTTTACATGCTCAGCAACTTTATCTCCCTTTCTACAGTTTTAAAGAGTTATGTTAGTGTTTTTTTTTTTTTAAATATGTAGAAATAAGCTTATTCATTTTACCTCATCAAAGAATGAACTTGGTGTACATCTTTTTATAATACCACTGAGATCCATCAGCCTAGTTTTTTCATAACTTAAATAATGCCATCTAATATACCCAACTACTTACTAAGATAATGAAATAGGTAAAAAATGGTTTGAATTGTTTCAATTCAGCTCGTTTAACCCTTGTATCAGTTGAACTATGTCTACTTTTCTGATTTATTTCTTTTCGTAAATCTTTCCATTTTTTTCTTGCTTCTTTTTGTGGATTTCTGTAGTAGGCTTAAAAAATACATGAGCCTGTTTTCAATAAATGTTCATCGCTAAACATGCGTTATATTATATCAAATTAAAGAAAGCTTATATATACAACAAAATTCAACATAAATCAACAGCCCGAATCCCGAAAACCGGTTTTGATATAGTTAAGGAAGTTAATCAGGGTTCAGTTTGGTATTGATTTTGGTATTTCGATTTATTGTAACAGGGTAAAGATTTGTTGCAGAATTACCTTTAGCATTGTCTACTAACTGTTGAACAGTTCTAATTCTCCATTCATAATTTTCATTAATCCATTGTTTTGTTTCTTTTATTTCTTTGATTTTCATCTCCTTTTCAAGCTGTAGTTATTATTTTTATAAATGTTAGTAAATTGTTTGCTTTGCAAATACTCCAAATTGTTTTTCCAGCTTAACCTATTTTGGGCATCAAGAACCACATACATGTATATATCATATGTGTAAAGTATCACAAGTAAAGTATGTGCAACATCAGATGTTTAGTAAGGGTATTTATATTAGTGGAACTCAAATTTCTTTTTGAAGATTAGGTTTATTTGTTTGAATTTGTCTCAAGGCTAAAAAATTAAAAAAATTGTGACTCCACAAGTATTGCTGAGAATTGTACCAGTGTCAACATCCATCCTCTACCAGTTTGAGAAATATCTTTTAAAAGGGAAAATTTACATACTGCAGTAAAATTCAGATAATGGTTAAATGCTTCTTGACCTGTTAATCTTACTCCTTCATCTTCTAGTACTTCATAATCCTTACAAATAAATAATACTAAACAATTTATTTATCTGCATTTCAAGAATTTGATGTACAAAAAATGTAAATGTACAGAACAGTATGAACTTGTATAAGACGTCATAAGAAATACTCTCCTATAGAAGTGGCCTTGGTCACAAGTAGAGACTATGGATTTCAGCATTAGAATACATCATTTTGATCAGAAATTACTTACCTCTGGAGAGATTTACAAGATGCACTAATAATTCCAAAATATTTTATATGATTTTGGTACATGTTAAAATGTGAATTTATTACTTACCTCAAATATCTGTGATGGTTTCAGATCTAATTTAGATAAACTACCAAGTTGATAAAAACTCCTTATCGTTGAGGATGATGGATTTTGATTGTAAGAATCATTTTTATATGTTCCTTCACTGATGGCTGAAGTAACAAAGTTTGTTCTTCCAGATGTTGATGGTTGATTTTGTATGGAGTGATTACGTCTAATGTTTGATTTGACATCCAATAGGTTGTTTCTCAGTTGACTTCTGTTTGATTTATTGGGATCAACTGCCGAGTTATTCAAATCTTTCATGTTCTTAGTTGTTTGATTGTCATCAAATGGTATTGGTAAAACTTTGTTTCTTTTTGGGGGAAATGTCTGATTGTGATGAAAATTTTGGGACATGGTTACATCATTTTTACCATGAATTCTTGTGGACATAAAATTATTCAGCTTGACCTCGAATGAAGGTGGATCATTGGATGGTGTTAATGGTTTCATATTTGAAGCTGACTGATTAAGATTTTCACTTGCATCATAATTTTTTTCATTTTCTCTGCAACTCTCTTCTATCTGGGAAATGCTTTCATCTTCAAGTGTGTCCCCTGAAGGAACCTTCTCAACTTTTATATTCTCATTCAATGGTTGTGAATCTAATTGATCATGGGTTTCATTTTCATCAGAGTTATTTTGTTTTATGTCGGTTATTGCCACTTCCTGAGCTATATTCGATTGTGTATCTGGTGTATCTTGAGATACATCATAGACTTTTAAACTCTGAACAAGACTGACAATGCTATCTTGGCCAGATTCCTGTGTTATAACATTTGGATCATACCCAGTAAGAAAGTGAGATGATTTTCCAAGTATGTGATTAGAGATGCCTGTGTCATCATCATCCATTGAAACTTCTGAAACTGTTTCTTCCAATTCCTCCACGACCTTTACTCTCTGATACGGGATACTTGCAGTTGATACCAAGATATTTGACAGCGATATACCAACTTGTCCGCTCTAAAGATAGTAATTCATAATTCTTAAAGTAAGATCTTTCTATTTCGAACCAAAGCATCCCTACTGCAACAAATTTCATGACGTAAAATGATCATAATCGATTATTGTCGCTGGGAAATTATAATGTTGATTATCTACGGAAGCGTATAAGGGCCATTAATTTTTTTTTTTTTTTAATTTTCAAGTAAGTATGTTGAATTTTCAAGTTAGTATGCTGAATTTTCAAGTTAGTAACTTGAATTTTCAAGTTATTAACTTGAATTTTCAAGTTAGTATCTTGAATTTTCAAGCTAGTATGTTGAATTTTCAAGCTAGTATGTCCAAGTTAGTATGTTGAAAATTCAACATACTAACATGAAAATTTAAGTTACTAACTTGAAAATTCAACATTCTAACTTGAAAATTCAACATACTAACTTGAAAATTCAACATACTAACTTGAAAATTAAAAAAAAAAAAAAAAATGAATGGTCCTAATATGCTTCCGTAATTATCAAATTTCATAATCGATTATATAGATATTTTAAAGTTACATTTTCTCCACTGTACCCGTTAACAAGTAATCTCTTCCACATAGTTTCCCTTCAGCACATAATAAGCTATAGCCTAATTACCGATCAAAGCAAGAATATACTTCTATCTATGACACAAAGATAGCCCATGAAATTGAGAATTTTGATTTTAATTTAGTATTTTTCTCAATTGAATTATTTTGATTATTAAACGATTATCGATTTCAGCTCCACTCTTAACAATCTCAATCTGAAAATCTTGTAGGTTAGTTTCTTATTCATTCCAAGTATTGGTCCAAACCACAGTTAAGCACAGAAATACAGGTAGATCTACGGCAAATGAAAACAAATTCCAGCAATAGTATAAGAGTAACTATTTTGTACCTGAGCATTTTTATGAAAATTTGCCCTCCATACTTCAACCTGATCTTCATGAGTGACTCCAAAAAATTCTCTAATTTTTCTGCATAACCATCTTCCACAATTATTCATTTTTTGTTTTCTACCAATTCGAACTTCTGTAATAAGATGCTACCTGTGTAGATTTTAGGTTTCTAGTATTGTTTGTATTGTTTTGCATAATATTTGATATGTAGACCTCCCTCTACTTCAACATTTATGATTTTAGTCCGAAATATCTGCATCTATAGAAATCTTTTCCAGCCTCTGATGGATATTTTGCTAGTTGTCGATAGAGTACACCAGCAAGACTCAGCTGTCCAAACAGCCTCGTCATTAGGGCGGGGGCTGGGTCCTAGCAAGTGAGAATTAAGCCCCAGCAAAACCTTCAGTTCAGCAGAGATTGATTCAAGTGTTTTTGTACAAAATAATTTTTTTTATAGATTTTGATACGTTTTTGGCAGCTCAAAATAGGCTAGTCTGAGATGAGCTCTCTGTGAATTAAATTCTTCAAGTTCAAATGTTCTGAGTACAAAATCTGCACCAATTCATTCCTGGCGACGGGGCCGTGTCCAAATTGGTATCATAGGCTAGATACAGATGTTTCGGTCTATTATAAGTTAAATGCTCTGTCATACAGGATGGGACTGGTCAGTGGTGGGCTTAGTACCTAGTATAAATGTCCTTATCCGGTAGGCCTAGAAGGAGCACATTTGACAGAAAGTTTTTAGTTTTCATTTGTAGATTTTCAAATTTTGAATTGTTGTCGATAAATAAGGCTACATTAAGTAACTAAAACTAAGAGCAACTGAAACATATTCTACATTTAATTACCTATATTACTTCAGAAACTTTATAACACAATTACTCTAAAGAACCTTGCAAGAATAAGATAAGCCTGATGATGGGCATGGGTGTTAAAGGCCGAGAACGGTGACCTCAATGTTGATTGGCGCGCTTTTACAGGTAGCCTTTAAATAAATGTGGTCTTGAAAAATTTTATATAGTTATGTCCCTTTTGTTTTACCGGAAGTTTATATTGTTGACCAAGAAAAATATTTTTCCAAATAACTCAATAGCCAATAGCAATAACTTTGGCTTCGGGTTGAGAGCAATGTTGTTATAGTGAAGAACCTTGAGTACATTAAGTGAATATTTCGTAACTAATTAAGATTATTCATAAATTCGTCAGGAGGCTATAGCCTTCATGTTGGTGACGAGAAGAAACTCGCTGTTTAGAACAACGCCACGGGAACTTGTATTTTTTAAGTAAGTCTGGGCATAGTCACACTCGCTTCAGACTACAGCCACACATAATAGTTTAGAAGGCTAATAGTTTAATAGCAACTTAGTAAGCCTATTACATAGATTATCAACAATATTCCTACTACAGACAGCATATTAAAGAAACAGTTGCAGCAGTGAATTTCAACTAAGGGCAAAGATATGATTTGATTTAATGACGTTTCATTTGGACAGAAGAACTCAATAAGAGGATGTTGATTTATTTTACTTAAACAATAAACATTCATTCACTTTGACACTTAAACCAATAATACTAGTGTTGCAGTATGAGTACCAGTAGTACATAGATTTATCAGATTTATCATTTGAAGTTATTCTACTTCGATATTAGAATTTGATATACCTCTTGTTTTAGTCTAACCCCTTGGTTATTTGAGACTTTTTCTTTACTTTGTTGAGTACAGTGTGTAGGTTGAAAATAATAAGGATCTAAAGTTAGTACCTAAATTATGTCGGACTCGGAAGAAGAAATAAATGATAAGAAATTGAAGATAGTTGTAATGGGAGATGGTGCATCAGGAAAGGTAATGTTTTTTTTTATTGATCTCATTTTCTAGTTTCATTTCATCTTAAATGGCCTTTGTATGAATGATCCAAAGAAATGTTGTGTACCATATTAAATAATACTTTACTCATGACATGTGCAGCCAGAGGCCTTCTACAGAGGCTTAATTAGTTTATTAGTCGAACCCATTTGTCATTATTTGTGTGTAGCATGATAATTACCTAGTTGCAGTATGTTAATGACATTTGTATTCTTCAATATTTAGACATCTTTGTGTACCAGATATTCACAAGAGCAGTTTAACAAACAGTATGGTCAAACGGTTGGGCTAGATTTTTATTTAAAGAGAATAGTACTACCAGGTAATGCTAAAAGGAATGATAAAAAACATTTATTTAGCTTTTCAGACATGTTTTATTTTCCAATCTAAAGGCTTGTTATTCAAGTTAATTCTTACGAGAACAAGTAATACATGCTTTATAGGGGGAATAGTCAGCATTTTCAGAGAATGATTTGGGTCTTTATTGTCCTTTAATAATCTTTAAGTGATACTATGTCTTAGAATACACTCGTCCTGTGGCTAATATTTGTGTTTAATAGTGACCATTGGTTAAATAAGTATGCATTCCACACTTTATCAAGTTTGAAAAAGTGACAATAAAACTATAATCAAAATTTCAAAAAAAAGTAAGCAAGCGACAAGTCCGTAAAGTTTGAGAAAAAAAGAGTCTGGGTAATCAACGCTAAAACAGGAAACAATCATCTTCCGGTGTATACAAACAAACTTTGCCAATGATTAATATTTGTTGAAAATTGTGTCAGTGGTGGAGTATTCATTCTAAATTATATGAATTGCTTTTTCATGGAGTCGCTTAATTTCCTACGAGGCATTATTATTCCGTCTTCAAAATATGTCTGACAATGTCGAGGTCAATTCAAGAGTAGAGGTCAAGGACGTGGGAAACCCCACTTGAGAGTTACTTCCCCTTGAAAATTACACCGGATTTCCTAGACTCACGATTTGAAAATCGCTTAATGGATGTATTAGGCGTTTTATAATTAATTACTTGTGGATATATCGGATAATAGAGGAATTTTGATATATAGTTAGGACACCAGGTAAGTTCACTGATGGATATATACTGTTATTGGCCAAATTGAACAAAATTAAAATTTTATGTTCATCCTAAGACGTAGTATCCCTTTAAACATATCTCAAACAAAATATTTCACTGTCTCTTCCTATATATATGTGTTTTCTGTATGGCATAGTCTCACTGAAATTTGAGTCAAAGTTTTAAAACCTGAATAATTGTGGATACACATGGCTCAAATTTCGATGATGAGCTGTGAACACTATTACTGATTATGTAAGCTAAAAAAAATACCTGTTTCTGAAACTAAGGTATGATTGTTCGAACGGATAGTGAAGGTGCTCCTTGAAAGCATTTATGATTATTGATGCATTATTGCAAGTGTATACGGTACATAAATTAACCCTGGAATGATTGAATTTTTCAACTCATCTACAGTGAATATCATTATATTTTAGCATAAAGATTGTAATGGATGCAATGACAGCCCCTCTGTAATTGATTTTGTGCACAAATTTTAGAAAAAGAAAACTAAGATATAAAAATAATTTTCAGGAAATATTAATGTGACACTTCAAGTATGGGATATTGGAGGACAAACTCTTGGTGGTAAAATGTTAGATAATTATATATATGGTTCTCAGGTATGACTTCTTATACACTTCTAATACAAATCACAATTAATTTATCTCTTTCTGTATCTCTCTACATGCCTTTAGTATTAAAAAGTTTGAACATTTATTATATGATTTGATTTATTGATTAAGATATTTGTCTAAACTTCCTACTAATCACAATCTAATAAAGAAAATAAAACGAAACATGTTACCTGTTTTCCATTATTTTCTCATAAATAGGAGATTATGTCCATGGAAATTTCTACAAAAGGAAGGAATCCTTAATTGTATTGTATTGTCAAAAATGTTTGTAATACATTAAAGATGACACAAACTATACAATCACTGTAGAGAGATAGTTATGAGTCATGATAAATGATTATTTTAGGGAGTTTTGCTGGTGTATGATATTACAAATTATTCAAGTTTTGAAAATTTAGAAGATTGGTATGCAGCAATAAGAAAAGTTTGTAAAGATGTCCGTTCTCCTCACATCGCTTTAGTTGGAAATAAAAGTAAGATTTACTACTCCCTGGCTACTGTAATTCTGGATTCAGACCCTAACTGGAAAAGAAATGAATTGGATGTAGTTTTTCGTCTGCGTCTGATTGGGATAATGAAGATGGGCAACGCCATGCAGTCTGTGTAAGGAAATTTTGCCATGACAACGGCATTAGCCTTATCTTTTTCGCTTTCCAGGGATCTTTGACATGCCGAGTCTGTATCACACGGGTCCTTAGTCCAATTTTAGCAAGTACATACTTTTTCCATGTCGGTTGGAGCCGCAGTTGCTCAGTGAGTTAACCTGAAGGTCCAGGGTTCAATCCCAGCATAGGTCGAGATATACCTTCGGAATTTAAAACCCGGTACCCCCATGTCAGTAACCCAGGGGCTGACATGGAAAAAGGGTCTAGTCATTCAGATAGGACAGTAAACCGAGTGCCTGTGCATGTTAAAGTTCTCGCGAAATTTCCCTCAATGTAACCTGCCTGTCTTCATTAACCCACATGGTGCAGGTGGTTATGTCATGTTATTTGCTGTGTGATTTGTCAATGTATCTATTACAGTTGATTTGGAACACATGAGAACAGTAAAACAAGATAAACATCAACGATTTGCTCAAGAACATGGAATGTCCAGTCATTTTGTATCCGCCAAGTCTGGTGATTCGGTAAGAAATATCATAAAATAATACAAATCTACACAAATATAATCTCAATGACAAATATCAAAAATGGTGACTTTAGTTACTTCCTGTTATTTTTTTTCAGAGAGTTTGAACCAATGTCTGCAAAATGATGCTTAGAGATTGTGTATTTGTAGTTGTGCACATATCTGATGTTAACTTATGTACCTTTTAATAATTATATTTTCTTGTAGGTGAACTTATGTTTTCAAAAATTAGCAGCTGAGATTCTTGGTGTCAAGTTAACTAAGCCTGAAGTTGAACAACAACAAAGAGTTTTAAAAGCAGAAATCATTAAATATCCAGCAGACGCACCAGTTAAGCCATTACCCCAGCAACCTAAAAGTTCATTTTGTGTTCTTCAATGAAGAACTAGTTATGGAAATTAGACTTAGGCTAACACAACAGAATCTTACAATGAAAACACCTTCCAATTGTCCAATCTGATTGAATTCGTCCACAATCAAATCCTGCCACATATACTTATAACTTTATTCTTATAACAATTTGATTTTCTTTATCAGATGAAGCTTGTTTTTCAATTTACACTTTATCACTTATAAAAATAAGATTCAGAGTGATATATCAAACAAGGATGTTGATATGACAATAAATAGGTGATATTTATCCACCTTTGTTTTTAACTAAGGTTTCTCGGTTTATGAGACTGTCAGTTATAGGCTATGACTGTTTTTATTATTAAATGTTACCCCATGTTTGTCCGTCAATATGTCTGTTCACATTTCCTAGTATGATAAAATTTTGTATGTGTACACAATCCTAAAATGAAGAAAAAAATCAAATTTGATAGTGTTGAATATTAAAGCCTGTAATATTGATTTAAATTTTTATTATAATCATTTTTGATATGCCCACATCTCTCTATGTGGACATATTGTCGGCACCCCTGTCCGTCCGTCGGTCAACATTTGCTTGTAAACGCTCTAAAAACTAGATTGTTTGATGGAATCAAATGAAATTCGGTATGTGTATACATATTCATAAAACGAAGATCAAGTTCTAATTTGAGCTATTTTCGACCGTTAGAAGCAGAGTTATTGCCCTTGCCCTAAAATCTTGAATATGCTATTACTCTCTTAGTTTTCAACCGATTTTGATGAAACTTAAAATGGATGTTTCGTTTTTACCATCCGCATGCCGTGAAGGGCGTGTATGGCTGTGGTCCACTATCTTTATAATTTGTCAAAAAAATAGAAGACACATAAAGCATTTCAAGTAAAAGTTCTTTTCTGGTCCATTTTTAGTTGATGTGGCCGTACATTGTCGCTGTCGTCCCTGTCTGTCTGTCTGTCCACAATTGCCTTGTGAACACTTAAGAGACTATTTTTCATCTGATTTTAATGAAATTCATAGTCATCATTTAAATTGAAAGCTTAGTCAAGTTTGAATTATATTGTTACTGCCCTTGACTTAGTAAAAATTTGTTTTTGAACACTAAAGATACTACAGTTTTCATCTGATCTTAATGAAATTTGGTGTGATCATAATGGGATTTTAGTCAAGTTCAAATTTGATGATTTTTAGATGAATGGTTTGGGAGTTATTTATTAGGAAATGTGTGTCTTTGTGAACACAATAGATACTGCAGTTTTTATACGTCCATATGAATATGTGGTCGTATATTGTCGTCGCCCCTGTCCGTCGGTCCGTCCGTCAACATTTCTTGTGAGCACTATAGAGACTACAGTTTTTATCTGATTTTTATAAAACTTGGTGTGATGCTTTAGATTGATAAGATCTCGGTCAAGTTCGAATTTGAAATATTTTCGATGAACGGTTTTTGAGATATTGCCCTTGACTTAGAACGCCTTGAAATTTGTTAAAAATAGTTCGTGAGCAGGATTGAAGCTACAGTTTTCAACCGATTCTGATGAAACTTGGTGTGATCATTGGAATTGATAAGATCTCGGACAAGTTCTAACTTGACGCATTTTCGATGAACGGTTTTTGAGTTATTGCTCTTGACTTTGTTAAAATGCGTCGAAATTTGTTAAAAATAGTTTGTGAGCTGGGTTGACACTACAGTTTTCAACCGATTCTGATGAAACTTCTTGTGATCATTGGAATTGATAAGATCTCAGACAAGTTCTAACAAGAGATATTTTTGATGAACATTTTTTGAGTTATTGCCCTTGATTTTGTAAACACGCGTCAAAAGTTGTTTTTTACCCTTGATTAGAGCTGTGTAGTTTAATTGTTTGTTGTATTTGGGTTATTGATATTGATTTTAAAAAAATTTGTGGAATTATTCAGCATGAATAATTTCTTCAATATGAGAAAATTCGTACTTTAGTCACTAAAGACTGTTTTATTATTTCTGACAGCTGCCAGTGGGCGTATGTTAACTTGCAATGCAAGCTATCTTATCTGATATAAATGAAATTTGTTGTGATACATATATTGGTCAAGATATTTTAGTTATTGCTTTTGACTTATGAAATACACTTCAAAATTAGTTTGTGAACACAATAGAGACTAGAGTTTTTATCTGATTTGATACACTTAAAACGTGGTTTGTAAACACGATAGAGGTGACAGTTTATGTCAGAATTTTATGAAATTTTGTATGTTTGTTTAAATCATTAACCCCCATGATATTAATGCCTGTTCCTTCAAAGTTTTCATTTGATTTTCACAAAACTTGGTTGTAAATATATGATCAAAAAATGAATTTGGACAGTAAGCAATAATTTTGACCTCTGTGATCTCAACTAATGGAAATGCAATATCTTCATAGATTTTAATAGAAGTATATTACCAAAAAAGGAAGAGCAAGTCTTCTGTTTTTCACCAATGGCATACCAAAGTGGGTGTATTTTGACGTCGACCACTATACTTTTCAATATGTAATCAGTTTAAAATTATGACATCATTCAGGTTTTCAGCTGATACAGATATGTTTTAGCTTCTCGTAGCATGAAATGTCATCATCTGCTTGAAACATTAACAATAATGTGGAATCTACCAAAAGTGTTTGAGTGGACAAACCCAGTTGCAGAGTGCATCAGGTGTTACCAAAGAGAGAGCATTCCATGCCACAACCATCACAGAACTTCTTTACAGTGTGTTTTAAATTCTTTCATTACTTATGTTTATATCGAAAGATCTTATTTGTAAGATTGTAAATTAGTTATTTGTGATAGTGTTGATACCAGATAAAAGATTATCATTGTATTCAGTGAGGGCTCGTTCTAAGAAACAGTTAAAGTAAGATAATATTTTGAGATATAATGATCATACATGAAGGCAATGAGATGGATTTCTCTAAGATTTATTAAACTGCTTGTGTTATGGTCTATCAGTATTATAGGTACAGTCTAATTTATTGAATGTTTTGTTAAAGATTTTATGTTCATGTGTTTATGTATATTTTATCAGGTTGATGTAAATATTTATTTATTGTTGGTTGTCATATTTTATCAATGTATTTTGGTGTTAATAAGTATATTTTTAAACACAAATGTAGTAAAGTCACAACCATAAATTTAGAGTCCTTTCTTCTGTTCAAGTGATTGTGGAGAATAATTGTATACCCCTTCTTTTCACATTTTCTCAACAGCCAATTAGAAAGCTCTGTGAATGATGAAACTGCTATAGTTCCTTTTAGTTTCATAAAACTTAAGAAATTGACGAAATTCTTCTTTAAATCATGATGTATTTTGCTCTGTAGCATCAAAAGTTGTCATCTGTTATGGTTTTATGAAACATAATTGTTTAGCATAACAATGGCAATTTTTTTCATAACACCTTCACTGAAAATATCCAAATTTTTCAGGAAACTTTACTAACACCAGTTCATGCCTATCTTACATCCAAATGAAAGTACATGACATCACTGTGTTGTGAGGATTTGACAGAAGACTAACTACTTTTAGTACAGTATTCAACAATATGGTTTCTCATCTCCAAATAATAATGTTCAATATAACTTTCAAACTACATGCACTATACGTAATGTAGAAAAAGATCTGTTCCACCCAAACTTGTCCTTGTAACATAATACACTCTGTCAATTTCTTTTTCATGTAAATTTAAAATCCTCAATTCAAACTAGCTTTCTGGGCATAATAATAAATTCAATTAATGAGACTTTTTCATATACATTTGAAAGAAAACGGGTCCTTGATTTTTACCCATTTGTTGTCATAGGCATCTCTACTTCAGATATTTTATTTCGGTACAAAACATATATTCAATTTTTTAAAAATCTCACTGTACAATAAGTTTTATTAAAGCTGAACATCTTCATTTTAACCAGTTTTTCCAATTCAATCACATTCCTATATTTTGATAAACCTTACACCATTGAAAAAAAAGTTTGTTCTACTTCTATAGTAGACTATAACCGGGCATATGTAGCATGTGGATTGTGACTATAGGCACTATATATATATATATATATATATATATCATTACACACACTTTTCATAGTCACACAGTCTATAGATAACATTTAAACAGAAACATATCCAATTTCATCTCTATTGGCCTTTGACTTCTTGTTGCTGCTGTTGTTGATTTTGCTGCTGTTCTTGTTGCTGCTGCTGCTGCTGCTGCTTTTCCTTGTCTAGTTTCTCTTGCAATTTTTCCTCTTCTTCTATAGCTTCCTCACGCTTAATTAAATCTATTATTTCAGACAATTGTGAAGAATCAAGTTTCACATTTTCTCTGCCAATCTGTTCAATGACCTAGAAATAATGTTTTATTTGTCAAATCATATAAATCATTCATTCATGGATTTAGCAGTCAATAAAAAGGCTGTGCTTGAGGAAAAAATTGAATTAAAAGAGACAGGTAGGCCATTTTTTCAGTCAGTAACATTGTACATAGCTCACTGTCGAAATTTGAGCCTTCCTTCGAATCTATGTGTGTCCATTATTTTCTATGAATGATAAGATGAAGACTCATCATTTTAAGATACTCTGGTAATATATAGAAATAGTGAGTAAAATTTATAGTTTGAAGTTTGAATTATGCAATTTGTGTGCATGTCCTTCTGAAGTACTTCTGAAGACGTATATTCAAGACTAAAATTAACCCCCTAAATGCCACAAAAATGCCTTTAAAAGTAACAGTGTTTAGAAATAAATTAAATCTACCTTGAGAACATGACTAACATTAATATTACCATCTCTATCGTCATCTAATACCTCAACTATCTGTTGATTTCTTGTTTCATTTGGTACTTTCTGTAATCGTTTTAATCCTAATACCATCTCATTGATACTGATAATGTTGGCCCTAAAAACAAATACAAAAATACCCTGTGTATTATAAAAGTAATTTTTCTTTTACATCTATATTTGTGTTTGTGAAGAAAGTAAACACCTATTCATATTAAATTAATAATTGAAAAGTTACCTAGTTAATCATAGTTAAATTGCCACACAGAGGAAGGTAATTCACACATCATATTTTGTAAAAAACTGGAATATCTCAATTCAAATCTTCCTATTTATTACGAATTATTATGTAAAAATTTAAACACAAAACTATTCTTACTTGTCTTTATTGATCTCTTTTTGGTATTTCTTCATTAATTCTTCATCATCTCTCACTTCACTACTACGTTTCATTTTAACTTCACGTAATTCAATGTCTTCCTGAAATTTCTCTTTCTTTTCATACATCTTCCCTGTCATACCATCTAGCTTCTTAATCATTCTGTCAACACGCTTAGCTAGGCGTTTAGCTGCTTTAGATTCTTGTATGTTACTATCATCACCAGTTGCAACCATAAGTGACTTCAAGTCTTCTAAATCCTGAATAATGTATTGTTTATCTTAAAACATCAATTTTAGAATTGAAAACAGGATTGTTAAGTCACAGAATCTGACTAACTACATCTCTGGAAAAATTGTCATGGATGACTTGAAATGAATACGACTGACCAGAAAGATTAGGCCAGACAAAATGAATATCTTGTTACAGGATAAAAATGGCAATGGTTCTGCTATCCGTATGTGTCTTTCTACAAACAAAATGATTGCTTCTGTGGACAATTTTAGTTTTTTTCGCATACTTTGACTATGGCTTAAAGCAGTCTTCAGAATGAAGTTGAAGGGTTAGATGTTGCCATGGACCTATCAGCACCAAATATCCAAATTTCTTGAGTCATGGTATCGAAATCAAAAACTGGAACTGGAGCTGTTTAAACGTTACTTCAGAATTGAGGAAACATGGCTTACACATTTAGTTATGTTGAATTAAACATGTTAAATCTTCTTCAGAATATTATTTACAATAATTGCAATTTTCATTGAAAATGAAAACTAAAAAAATAAAAACCGCCCTCCCTCATCACTATTTAAAGATGGATTTTCTGAGAATCAAGATATTAATTTTGTTTGGCCTTACAAATACAGATGAAGATTTCAGCTTTTCATGTATCAAAAGTCAATGCCAGTTGTATTAGTATATGTTTCATGATAAGAATATGTGGGTTCATAAACTTAAAAGGTTCACTTTCTGGAAAATGGTGCATTTCTCTTTGATGCTGCACATTATGATTTTTTAATAGTGTCATAGTTTGTCAGACTGTATTCATACCTCTTTATATTCATTAACATCTTCTTTTAAATCTTCCAGTTCTCCTTCATCAATACTTAATCTTTTCTGTTCAACAATTTCTTCTAATGCAGATTCTATATCTTCTAAATCTTTACTAGTTATTCTATTATCAATATCCTCTTCTAATACTATACCATCATTTACAACTAAAATAACAAATATACTCCATGTACACATTTTCTTCAGAAGATGTTGAGATTTTCTGATTAACACACACTGAAATCTTTTTTCTCAGCACATGATATTCAGCTTACAACTATCTCCATCTGATCCAATAGCAGTCTTTGAGAAACAACACTAATCTTATGTAATTGGAAAAGAATCGTATTTAATAATATGATATAAAAATTACCAATATCTTCCTTCTACTTACTTTCACTCTGTGCTGGTTTGACATCTAGAGCATCTTCTTGTAGAATTTCCTGAGCTTCCATCTGTCGTTTGGCAGCCTTGGCTTCTGCTGCTTCAATTTCCTTCTGTTGTTCCAGCTAACAAAAATAGACAAATACATGGAATTGAATCAATTCGGCGAAGCAACCAATAACATAAATTTTGTTTATTAAACAATTGTTTTCTAGTTTGTTAATAAACAATAATGAGATATTATGGTTCCATACCATTTCTTCCATTGATTTTTGTTGTTGTTCTTTCTCTATCACAGCCTCTTCATGTTTAATCAAATCTAATTTAGCCTTATTATCAATCTTATCACCAGTTAATTCTGCCACTTTAACAATAGTTTCCGATGTCTGAAAAGAACAATGGAATACATAAAGAAAAAATAGAAAATCCAATTTTTGTTTAAAGATTCAAGCATTGTAAGTCTTTTGTATCTTGTGTGACTTCATTATCCCAAGATCTTCATATTCGTTTGACACATTTCAGTGACATCAGTATCCAATTATAGATATCAGTCTTCAAGCAATGTGAGGATTGCTGGTACATGCTACACAGCAATATGAGGTTACCTCAATGTGAATTTGCTGTCAAACAGAAATTTCAGAGCAAAATGGTACATAGAAAATAGGAATTCACTGTCTGTTACATGGAAATAATAAGTTACTGTCAAATTTTACACAGTAATGTGAAGTATCAAAGTTTAAAGGCATTATGAATTCATTATCAATTATCAAATAATACACAACAGTACAGCAACATTGGCACATCTTCGTGAATCTCTACAAAAAAAATGGCAATAATAACTCACAGTGGTCTCCGGTAAAGATGAAATTGTTGCCTTTAATTGTTCTGTTGTAGATAAATTGTCAGGTAAATATAGAGCTCTAGATAACAGCAATAATGAGGGTGGAATCTTTTCATTTAGATGTATATCTAACCATTGTTGTAGTTGAAACTTTAATCTTGGTTCTGATAGACCTAAAGCTCTCATACCTCTAGCTCTACATGCTGATTGTAGTTCAGACATAGTCAAAGTATCTATACCTTCTTTAACTATCATCTACAATATTAAAAGCAATAATTCAGTTACCATTTCAACATACAGCTAAAATTCATAGAATAGACCTTGATGCTTCACTTAAAATCATCTAAAAATAGATTTTTGAATTAATGTTTAAATTGAAAGATAGCTTGACAGAGAAGCTAATATACGCCAACTGGCAGCTGTCAGTGATGATAACTAAATCTTTATTGACCAAAAATATATTTAAGATCTTCATAATAATACCAAATTTCTCATATTGAAGATCTTCATTATGCATTTGTAGTTCAAAAACCCTGAATATCTCATCAATTTAGGGTCAGTTGAGTTTTTCCACAAATCTTTTTAAATCAATAGCAATAACCCGGAAGCATTGAATTATAATTTTCAAAGATATATAATAACGTATCATCAAATTCACACTAACTAACTAACTAACTAACTAACTTACTTACCTAGACAAATTTTAACTTTACTGAGATCTCATTAATATATACCTGCATACCCAGTTTCATCAAGATCCAATAAAAACAATAATAAAAATCATGTTTTCAAGTCATATTTGATGTATTTTTACTAAGTTAAGGGCAATAACTCAAAAAACGTTCATTGTCAAATTCTTATCAATCCCAGTGCTCACACCAAGTGTCATCAAAATCCATTGAAAATTGTACCTTCTAATATACCCACAACAAAATTTTGACGTGATTTTATTTAATCAAGGGCAATAACTAAATAACCGTTCATCGAAAAATCGTCAAATTTGGACACGACTGCTGTCATATCAATCCAAATGCTCACACCAGTTTCATCAAAATCCATTGAAAATTGTAGCTTCTATTGTGCCCACAAGATGGATGGAGAGACGGACAGGGGCAACAACAATATACGACCACATATTGATGTGGCATATAAATATCATTCTCGATTTTCCAATAATGGCAATAGAGGAATAAATCTTTGTTTTAATAATTTCATTTGCAATATCATTTAGTAGTAACTTTTAATAGTATTATATAGATATTTCAGAAATATACCAACTAGGCAAGTTAATATAGTACAACAACTATAACATGATATCATACCTTATCATCTGTCTTCAGTTTTCTAAGTTTCATTTGAAGTTGAAATCTTAACATAGCATCTGTACCAATTGGTTGTATACCCAATACTCTACATAGGGCCCTCAATTGTTCACGTGATAGTGTATCTAATGTTATTTCATCTTCAAATAATTTTGAATATTGTACAATATCTTTAGTTGTGACAGCTAGACCTTTTTCTCGAATCTATAATATAGAAAGAGATCAATTAGATAGCCTATTGAAGTTCATAATATAAGTTCAAATAAGCATAAGCTCAAATACACCAAATGAGAGGGAACATCATTGGGTGAGCAAACAACCAACTCAATGAGCTACTGCAGCTACAATCCACTTGTCATTTGATAATTCCATTTCTAACTACAAGTAACTACAATGTTAAGGGATCATACTTACATTATTAACGAAATTAGAGAATTCCTTTGCAAGTTTGGATGGCTTCTTCCCTTGCAAGGCAGACTCGTGAACTGTTTCTTGTAAAAATTTTGCCATTTCTAATTTAATTTTCAATTGTTTCTTTAATTTCTCTTGCTGAAAAAGAAAGAAAAATATTATCTAATAAATCAACTGCAGTATAAGATGTTCATTGACACATTCATGGTAGAATAAGAGAATCAACAAGCAGAAGTGTACTCCACATTTATGAGGTTTAATACAAAAGTTAAATAAAAAGCACAAATCAGCATGTGCATATGTATATAGGTTTATCACACAATACCCAAGTTATATATCAATGTCAATATGATGATAATAAAAAAACAATCCTTACTTCTTTATTTGCTTCAGCAAAAGTACTAGGTAACATAGAGGGAAACATTTTGACAACAACTGGCAATAGCAATTCCATAAATGGTATAATCAGAAATACTAGAAATGGTACTAAACGGAAGAGGTCAGCAGTAGTACGCACCAACTGTAAATTAAACAGATATTTTGTTAACAATATTGGATTATTTTTGATACAAAAAATTGTACAATTCTGCACTAAACAGAACTAAAACAATTTCTAAATCTTTAAGTTATTAAAACAATCACCATCAGAGCAAATAAATTCAAGAAAGTCAAAATTATTCACTATATTTCCTTCTTTCACTATCATCCAAATTTCACAGCCTGCATTATCCACACACTAAAACCTTACAAAATGGACTTAAAACTGAACTAATTCATATTTTTACAAGCAAAGCTCTTATTTCTTATGACATCATAGTATACATTGACTATGCACATAAAGCCTAATTGATCAATAAATTTGCTAGAGGAAGAGATTGAAGGTTAAGTTTACGTTTTTACCTGATTTTTTTCTCTACGGCTCAATGTTTGACCATTTAACACTCTATACAACAAGCGAGAAGAAATTTTTACGTCTATAAATAACAACCTAAATCCATTATAATAATGTTTAATTTCTGCAACAAAACGCTGCCACAAAGATTTTTTTACTTCAACCTCAGTTGACTTACTATTTTTATTATTCTTTTCTACAGTATCTGTCTGTTCTTTGTAATGTTTCACAGATTTTTCCACATTTGATTCATCTTTATATAATATAATAGAGTGAGAAAAACCTCTATAATTTCCCTGGCTAGATAATGATAAATTATTCAAGAATTGACTGGCTAATCTTCTATTAGCATCTAATAGATATTTGGATTTAAAGTAACTATTAGACTGTTTATGACTTAATGAGAACTGTGAATAATAGGCTGTAGTATAAATTTGGTTGCAATCATTTTTCACTTTCCACACTTCATTCCATCGTCCTAAGTTATTTCTGAAATATAAATGTTTAAGAACAAAGACTTTAACAGATCAATATATTATTTCTTGGCTTAAATAATCTCACAATCTAACCATTTGAATTAACACAAGGTTTCGTTGTTAAGTATTGAGACCTCATTGGAAAATGTGAAAAGACAACAACACCACATTGTAATTTAATTTGATGTCATCGAGCTTTTTCTGACAAATCAAATTTTTATATATGAAAGGAAATATCAAAATAGTACTGATCAAAGTCATTCTAGTCAAGACTAGATCTATCAATATGACACTATTTTTAAGCAGATATTCCAATCAGATTTACCAACGAGAGTGCTAAACCAAATAATTTCAATTTATTTTGACCATTTCCTTAAATGAGAGTTTGTTTACGTAAGTGTCAAAGTATACAAATAGCAATATGACAAAAAATAAAGGAGATATTTCAATAACCAATACGAAAGATAGCTTGCGAGGCAAGGTAACATACGCCCACTGGCAGCTGTCAAAAATGATAAAATAGTCTTTAGTGACTAAAGTATGAATTTTCTCGTATTGAAGAAATTTGAATAGTTTGAATTCAATGATATATATATTTACTGCCAGTTCTTTATGCTGAGTAATTCTACAAAATTTTTGAAAATCAATATCAATAACCCAAATACAACAAATAATTAAATCACACAGCTCTAATCAAGTGCAAAAAAAAAATTTTGACGCGTTAGTTGAAAACTGTAGCTTCTATTGTGCTCACGAACAAATTTTGACGTGTTTTTACAAAGTCAAGGGCAATAACTAAAAAAGCGTTCATCAAAATTACGTCAAGTTAGAATTTGTCCGAGATCTTATCAATTCCAATGATCACACCAAGTTTCACCAGAATCGGTTAAAAACTGTAGCTTCAATCCTGCTCACCAACTATTTTTAATGAGTTTTTACAAAGTCAAGGGCAATATCTCAAAAACCGCTCATCGAAAATACGTCAAATTTGAACTTGACCGAGATCTTATCAATCTAAAGCATCACACCAAGATTGATCAAAATCAGATGAAAACTGTAGTCTCTATATTGCTCACAAGAAATGTTGACAAACGGACAGACGGACAGGGGCAACGACAATATACGACCAAAATATTCATGTGGGTGTATAAAAATCGATGCTACATGTTTGCATTGCATTATCTATTAGTTTGTTGCAAATATAATCTATACCTTTCTCTGGAGGAGAATGACTGATAATTCCTGTGGAAAGAACATGTGGCAACAGGAACCTTCGACAGTAACAGTATTTCACCTGTAATACAAGAATCGTATATTGTTGCAATATGTTATGACGTTCATCATGTGTAAAATTCATCATTTGTGTTTAAATATTTTCCTTCAAGATTCTACATTGCATTAGGCTACATTGTCAAAAGTTCTAGTCTCTAGTCCTCGCTTTACATACATATCTGCAACAGGATCCAGCTGATGATGTTAGTCTAGACTCTGTATAAATACACAGTCTAACTCAACACTTTGATGAAAGTTCATGACCTCAACCCAATCTAATCAAAATTAAAAAAACTTTCATTCCATTTTTTTTTCATTAGCTTTTATTTTTAAAATATTCACATCAGTAAAGGTGTAATGCCAGCCCTCTTAAATGTTCGTCAAATTAACTTTGTGACCTTAATCGATGAAGTCTGTTTTAACGAATCAAATTTCTACACTTTACAGGGCTGGCATTTTGTGACGCGGTATTATCAGGTTAGGTCATAAGGTTCAAGAGGGCTGTTGTTAGAAAGCTAATAAAAAAAAAGTTTCTTATTTTTAATAGACTGGACCTGAACCATGACAACCTAACAATCCAATCACTGATGGCCTTTAGGAAAATGGCGGAGAAAAATTTCATAATTTTCACTCCTTGTTGATCGATCTACAGTGTTGACAGAGTAGTTAGATTTCGATTAGACGGTAGAATTAGCATTAGTTAGTAGTCTCTGTCGCAGAATTTGCATACCCTACCATAGGGCCGACTGATGTCATCATCTTTGACATGTTGGACTAATGTATGATTAAATTCATTACGCCTACTGAATAAACAGATGTAGCTGTAATTTAAAAAAAAATATAACAATGAGACGAAAAGCATTGAAAGCTCAACTTAAATATGCACCAAGCCAAATGACTCTTGCTATATTTTTGGTATAACTTAGCATGGATGGAGTGAATGACAACTTACCGGTTGGTCGGGCTCGACGAATAGAACACGAAAATACTCTGTAAGACATCGTCTGAAAAGGGTTGTTATCACTTTATGAATATTAATTTATCCCACCCTACCCAAATCAATGCATGCATTTCATAGAATTCTTGCTGAATATTACATTTTTAACCTAACCCTTAACATAACAACACATCACGTCAGAAAATAACCCTCACTTTCAGGTCAATCATAAAAAGCTAGCCTAGAACAACTATTGAAGGTTTCGTATCCAGCGAAATTTAATGTCACAGTTTTCAATACTTTAAATGATATTGCACATGTCGCCTAAAAAAGAATGTAACTAATCTTAGATAAAATCAATTTAGTTTCTGATTTTTCAAATATAAGATTTATGGATTTGAAGTAAAGACGAGGTTAAATGGATCTGTATAGGGACACAACTCTTTTCTAATTAATTGATTTCAGACCACAATACGTCTTGTCTTGCAACCCGGTGGGTTAGTTTTGCCGCATTGCCCAACATGCCGCATCGTGCCCACCTGCACAAAAACAACTTGCAAGAGTTATGTCCCTCTACTGCGTGCCTATAACGTCACCCACGTGCTAGAAAAAATGGCCACTGAAATGTCTGAAAGTAAAAATCTTCTGCATAGTAAATCAGAATTATCAAGCGAGGAGAATTTTAGAACTCTCGATAAATGTCGTCAGTTGGAGACAAAAATAGACCAACCTGCGATTGTTTAGAAAAATGACAGTTCAGACATCGGATGGGTCCACAGGAAAATAAGTATTGCGGAATCTAAAACCGTGAGCGGTGAGGTTATATTTTAAAAACTCAGTATTGTCACCATAATAGCGAAAAGTATGCCTCTGTAAAAAGGCACAATACGAAAGTCTTGAAACTATAGTTTAGATTTCCCTAACAGGTCCAAATTATAAATAAAAAGGAAATCGATGCGGGACAACTGATTGAAATATTTCGTTTCATATGAAACAAATGGCCATTCTGGATTTTATCAGAAACCTTTAGTTTCGTTTTACAAGTTGTTTTTGTGCAGTTAGGCACGATGCGGCAAGTTCGGCAATGCGGCAAAACGAACACACCGACAAGAACCCGTTTTGTTCGCTTATCAAAACCCACTCTTGTAAGATTAGTTCGAATATCATGACTTGTACGTTCGAGAACATTCCAATTGTATTCTTCCAGTCCAAAACATTTTCATATTTCAAGCGAATCCAACTTTATATTAAATAAGGCTGAGTCTTATGGAAGGGTTTTTGGGTCAAAATAAGATGCTCTGTTAAATTGTCTAATACTTATTATGATACGGTCAACTTTGTCATATTGCTTTAGTAAATTGTGATAAAACAAAATAATGTGTTTTGTCATTTCCTCACTAATTACACGTTTACAGATCATTTTGGTATTATCATTTTAAACATATCATTTTCTACATGTCATTTTGGTATTATCATTCTAAACATATCATTTTCGACATATTATTTTGGTATATTCAATCTTTATGTAGCTATCTAAGACAGATCTGATGTCGATAATATTCATATTATTATAAAGATCATTCTTTCAAGTACAGGATTTTTACTTCGTAACTTATACAGTTAAGTAACCTAATTTCGTGCTAACCTATTTTTCGTTCATTTCCGGAAAGGATTAATAATTTACATGTGCGACCTCGCATGACGTCCGCATTAACGGATTAATGTATACTTTGACAAATACAAAATGGCGGATTTCAGTTATTACAAAACGTCACAATTTTTCATCGGCTTAATTTCCTTATAATCCCTATCTGTAACCGGAATTCCAAGCGTCGTCTGCTAGAATGTAGCAATTATTAAATCAAATCGTCTGTCAAGGTGCTTTGTTAAATTGCCCCCCTCTATTGCACATTTGCCCACCCAGGAGTATTGGTCAGGCTACGGGCCTGGACGCATTTTGCAGCCGTTGTCGAGTTGGTTACTCATGAAATATGGGTCAAAGTGAGGGATTCATAAAGAAAATCGAAACAAACCAATTTTAATTATACTGGTCTTTAGTTTTCATCCAAAGGTAAAAAGATATGTTCTGTTATGAAACTTATTTGTTGCTTGGATATAATTAAAAGTGTTCAGAAACTATGAGAGTAAAAGTTTAGCCTATCTGCTCAAGAAAGATATGATAATAAATTGGTACACGAGTTCCATTACAAGTGGTCCGTGGGTTGAGCCAAAACATTCTGTATGGTGAGTGGTATGCCATTGGTTTCCAAGTACTCTAGCTGTTAGTGGCTCACGAGCGGTTTTCAGTTTGGTGCATAGAAAAAGGAGATTCGACCTTGTGGCGACGTGGTCACAACAACATTAAATGGCGCTGAACTGATAGTCTCAAACAAACCGTAACCTGTTGCTGTACTACTCTTGGAATCATTTGTGTAGATCTTCAATTAATGGTCAGCGTACACCGAATCAATAAGAGCAAATAATGAAATAATTCATGAAATTTGATTCTTTGGATAGTCAATGACTGCTTTCCCGTAAGAAATACTCCGGTTCTTCTGGTTATTTCCGACAAGGGGAAGTTTCTGATGCTGGTGTACGTTGGGAAGCTTTCGGACGAACACTGCAGTTTTCCCCAGAATTTGAGAAAGAGTTCCTCCCTCCGAAGAGATAACGGTTTCATAATATGATTAAAATTAGACCAAACCTTATTTCCGTTTAACATTAACTATTATTTTCAATTTGAGCACTTCAGGTAGGTTCAAACGACGGCCCGGTAGAACATTCGTCAGTTTGATAACACCGCCAGCCAATCCTGACCTCCCAACGCCGGGATTATGTGACGTGAACAAAAGGCACTTTTAGTGTCTAATACTTCTCAGAATACATATTTTTTTCGCATCACAAAGTCCCAGCGTCAGAGTGACCTAGCCATGTAGAAATATCATCATTATAAAGTGCCGTGCTAACCGATAGCTCCTTATGCTTCACATTGTCCTGAGCATGATCGTTGATTAAAATGGTGAAGAGTGTAGGGTTAATAACAGAGCCTTGCGGGGTAACATTTTCTAATGAGTGCTTACTTACTGATAGAATTGGCGGCGTTCACTTGTTCAATCAACGTCATCAATATCTGTCGTTTCTGTGATGCGAAATGGTTTGTAGGCATTTTTGTACGGATTAGCCAAATTATTTAAACGATGTGTTGGTTTAACTGGATCATTACATATCTCTCGATAAGTTTTGACACATAACTGAGGTTGATAACAGGCCTGTAACTCGAAATCTATTATTTTTGATAATTAATTTTGACAAAGATGGTAGAGATATCGACGAGGATGGTAGTGATATTTATGATTGTTATCTTAATGAAGATGATTGTGATATTAATGAAAATGATTGTGATATTGATGAAGTTGTTAGTTATATTGATGGAGAGGGTAATGAAATTGATGAAGATTGTGATATTGGAGAAGATTGTAGTGACATTGATGAAGATGGTAGTAATATAGATGAAGATGGTAGGAACATTGGTGAAGATTGTAGTCGTATGAATGATGAAGATGGTAGTGATATTTGTATCTAGAAAATGCCTGATGGTAGAGGGGAAGATTGTAGTGATATTGATGAAGCTAATTGTGATATTGGCGAAGATGATGATATTGATGAAGATGGTAGTGATATCAATGAAGATGATTGTGATATTATTAATGAAGATTTTGATATTGATGAAGATGGTAGTGATATTGACGAGGATGGTAGTGATATTGATGTAAATGGTGGTGATATTGATTGATGGTAATGAAGATTTAGTTTAAACTTAGTCCTACATTTGAAAATAGTTATATACGTCCACTGGCAGCCTTGATTTTCAATAAAAATATTTGGCAGTATAGTAACAATCACCAGTATGAAATATTCAACCTTATATATTCAACCGAATACTCTTACCAAGTCTTGTCAAAATCTGTCAAGAATTCGGCTTTCTGGAGTTTTTACAGACTAAAACTTGAACGCGTTTCAAGAACAAGGGCAATAAGTTATACTAAGAATTTTTCTATTTTTATGATTTTCAATAAGGTTCATCTTTGGGCGATAACGAACACTCACGCCAATTATTGATTTATATTTCCGTTAGTTTCCGTGAATTTCCGGATTATGTAAATGAAGTAGGTCACGTTACCTTATATGGTAAACGTTCAAGAATGCAGAAATTGACTTTACAACTCTCAAGAATACAGTGGTCGAACTTACATCTTTCACGAATGCAAAGTCAAGAAGACATATTTGATAATGTCAATAATGCAAAGTTTAGAATTCATTTTCGTAAAGGAAAGTTTGAATGGTGCCTGATTGGAAATAAAGTTTAAAAAGTAAACTATCAATATCTCTACTTTGTAATTAGCACATTGACCTTTTGATTTTAGGAAGGTTTATTTTGTAATTGTGTAATGTTGAAATATGACTTTGTAAAGTCAAGGCCTTGTTTTCAAGTTTGACTTTGTAAATACTTCTGGCAACGACCCCCCTCCATAAACCCTAAGTCAAAATCCGTCAAGAATTGCGCCTTCTGAAGTGTTTACATGCTTAAATTGAACGCATTTTCAAGAACAAAGGCAATAAATTATACTATATATTCTCGATTTTTTTGATTTTCAATAGGGTTCATTCCTGGTTGATTAAAAACAGTCACATCAAGTTTCGTCAAAATGCATCTAGAATTGTGCCATCTGGAGTATTGCCAATATCTGTTTATTGAATTGTGTGCTGTTTTGCTTTCAAAATTATGTATAAGGGATTCAAAGGAGTCACCATAGGCATATTATTCAATATCAGCGTTCAAACAAAATTTTAGCTGATTTTCAAAATATCACTTCATTCTTCACGTTGGAGGCTTTGTGAATAAAAATGAACAACATACAAGTTTATTTTATTTTAAGCAAATACGATTGCAAAGATAATATGTCATATATATTTAAGATTATTATGTGCTATGAATAGAATTAATTTGAATTATCTGACTAACTTAAAGGCACCAATCCGGATAGATAGGGTATACTATCCGATATAAATGAAAATCACATGATGCATGTATATATCAATCAGATAATGTCTCTCTGGAGTTCTGATTTCTGTGGCTTCAAGTCAAAACAACAACAATTTTGTAGCTACAGAATTTGATCTGGTATCACTAGAAGGATTCGAAGAGATACAATTTATCGGTATTTTACACATTGTTTAGAACATTAAAGGTAGGGCTACTTTAACCGATTCTGGGGTCTTCTAAATAAACACAAATATATAAAAGATCTCAAGACAACTGAAATGACGATATATAAATCAAATCCAATTTTATCGAAACAAAAAGTCATTGCGTTTTAGTCTATGAGTTAGTCCTAGTCAACATGAACAAAGTGTTCGGCTAAAATCATTCAGACCTAAATATAAAAAAAACAGGTTGCCTTCATAGTTTTGATCAGATTTTGCTAATGAAAACGATCTTAGCCGTGTTCTGCCCGAACCCTGACAATGATATTGTTCCGACGCCAAATTTGACGTATTTTCATCAAGTTGGTTTATTACCCAAAGTTCATTCTACTATTAACCCAACCATTAATAAAATAAATCATTAAATATTATGGTTTTTTTTCAACCAATAAATTTTTATTTTCGAATAGAACATCACCACCATTGAAGGGATTCTGTGAAACATTGAGCTTACAATTACTTGTATCCTGCTTCTCATTCAGTCATCGTGGGTTTAACAGCCTCGTCCAACAACCTATTACGTCAATTGCGTCATCAGACTAAAACGAGTCAAAATCAAATCGAGAATTAGTAAAATACTTCACAGAAAAAAAGACGAAATAAAATATCTTCAGCAGTGTAATGGTCAAAATGTTCAGATCAATTTCCGCCATCTTTTCGTTTATAATCATAAAGATACTTAATCGTGTATGCATTTATGTCTTTGCTAATCAAATCTAACTATGCGATACGGCAGAATTACCACCATTTTGTGAATCATTTTTATAGTCAATTGGAAGTTTTTCATGAATATATTCTAATCCCCCTTCATCAAAATCTTGCACTATCTGTCCGGAACCACGTAATATCCACTTAGTTGTTAGGAGACCTTCTATTCCAACGGGACCTCTAGCATGAATTCTTGATGTACTTATACCAACTTCGGCACCTATAATATACAATATTAGATGCACGATACTAATCAATATTATAGCTACGACGTTTCCTCCAACTTAAAAAGTCAATCAGGACTGTGAAATAGTTAACCGATCAGAGGCCCCCGAGGCTGACTGGCTGAGAGTAAGCACTTTTGAGGATATGTCAGAATTAACTTTCTTCTTAAGGAGCCTACTTCTGTAAAACGTAAAGCGTAAAAATTTGATAGAACCTACATGGAAAACTTCTTGTACCCGATACTTACCTAATCCAAACCTATAGCCATCTGCAAATCTTGTACTTGAATTATGAAATACACAAGCACTATCCACCATCTTGATAAATATCTCAGCATTGTCATCTGAAAATAAAATAGATAATTTATCAATGATAAAGGGACATATATTACGCTTTTTGTAGGTGGAAAATATTTTTAGCTCAAATATGTGAAAACTATACACCAAAATGTAGAGAAATGTGCCCTATAACGTATCTGAAAGTTTAAACTCAAAAAAATCAATCCGTTACATTACATTACATTACGTAAGGTTTTTAAATTCGTTATGCTTTTTGGAAGCGGAAAAAAAACTACTATACGGATTTGAGTAAAATAAACACCTAATTGTCTCCTACATATTCGAAAGGTTTTAACTAAATATAAAAGCCAAACACCAAATCGAGGTCAAACTCATTAACTTTAACTTAAATTAATTGATTCATTAACAATTAGTACTGTCAGTTTTTAATTAACCCTTTTAAAACAAATTCAGTTTGATCAATAAGATATACAGATATAAATAGCATATTTTAGAAATATTTTCATGTATAATTTACACCGCTTTTGATATGAAAATATTTCATCGAAAAAAGCAGAAAATCCAAAGTTTGTGCTTTTCCTTGTTCCAAACAAAGCTTCATGTGGTCCTTCTGAAATCTTTACATCCTTTGACGTTTGCTCACAAAATCAGCTTCAGGGTTCGATCCCGGAATAGACGGAGATAACATTATCACATTTTTTTTTACCCCTGTTTGCCTTTCGATGATGCAGGTCGCAAGAAAAAAATGGAAGTCTAATGCAAGTATCCGGGCTAAACGTCTTACGCCCTCCTTATCAAAGGCTATATAAAAGTCGTCAGCTGAAGGCAATTGATACAGATTGCGGCTACAATTCATCACCGTGTATGATGTCTTTGGAAAAGAAAACGTGTCATGTGCCCTCAAAATTCAAAAGTAAGTTAAAAAATAATGTTACCATCTTCAGTTACTATTGTATCAGTATGAGAACTACCATTATCATTAATATGTTTGATAGCATCATTAACATTATCTACAATTTCAACAGCACATTCTAAACTACTATATTCCTTCTTCATATCAGTATCATTCACCGGTCCAAACTTCATTACTTCAGCTAATCTAGGACCTAGATGTAACTTTACCTATAAAATATTCCCCACAGAAGTTAAACTTCGTTTAGCACCTACCAACCCTGACCTTATTGGCAAATTGGTTTCAGATCAAATAGCTGGCGATTGTTCTGTCATAATCTGCATTACAACATAGGCTACAAACACGTGGTCGACCTTCGAAGTTCGTGAGAAGTTGGTATACCGATCTATAGATAAATTTTGTGGAATATCTATATGGAATACAAGTTTAGAAATGTGTAATGAGTATGTTATAAGTAAATAAGTGAGTTTAAATAATGCTACTTATAGGTTGTCAAATACTCACATTTTCCTGCTTCAGGACATCGCAGATCTGATCAAACAAAGGAGTATATACAAGACTTTTATGTACCAAAACCGTTTCCATAGCATTACAAGCTGCTGGGTATTCACACTTAGAATCTAAAACTAGAAATAAGAATGAAAGACTATAGAACTCTCTGTATCTGTCAATTGATGTCAACCAAGTTTCGGATATGCCGACAAACGAAATTGAAAGCCATAATGTGCACGGTGTCTTCCCACATCTTGTCAATTCGCCCCTGTTTTTTTTGCCGCTTTCTCATATCGCCTCCTGCTATTGTTCCACTTTACCGCCCCTCCCCAATTCGCCCAATCCAACTTCGCCCCTTCCTTTCTTAAAATTAGGTCACATAAAAGATTAATCAAAGATTTTAATTCCGGTCCCACATGCATTTTGGCTCTGGGGCAGTTGGAATTTAATAAAGAGTAGGCGGGACTAAACAAAAATTAAGATTTGTATTCAATAACTTCATGAAATTATATGTAAACAGCTGATGTACGTCCTTTTCAAATTCCTTTTCAAATTTAATTGGAATTCTTTTACTGTATTCAGCTTACCCTTACTGTCGCACCCCTTTTTAAATCCAATGAAAGATAGCCTTGCGAAGCAAATTGACATACGTCCATCAGCAGCTTTGATTGCAAGTACAAATCATTGTTTGTTGTCCATTCACATTTGTTTAATGTTTAGTCTATAGAGAATTTTAAGCAGACTTTATTGTATCGCATCATGTCTTGATTCTTGCAAAATAGACAGTAGATTATGTAAAAAATATATGTATCTGAAAGATAAAGAATTGTGAATAATGAACACACTGCAAAACATTAAATCAATTCTTTACCCAAATATCAATCTTATGGCGAAATTCGATATATTTACAAACAAACAAAAATCAAAAGAATACATCAAGAACTGTAGTCTGTAGCGTTTTAAGTAATTTAAGGCCAAATGTGAATGAACAGACTGACAGACAGGGTGAAGACAATTTAAGTCCATACTACATGTGGGCATATACAAATCAAAAGAATCCAAAAAGAATTGTTGCCGGACAAGTCGGGCACGATATATCAGGGAAAAGTTATCAGACCATCATGAAAATCGATAGGGTTCATCATCATAATGACATTGACCCACAAACTATAAAACAAAAGAATCTGTAAAGAATTGTTGCCTGTAGAGTGAGCACGAGTTGCACTATATAGCTAATTGAGTGAAAATGCTAGTCGGACACGTTATTCCTATTCTATCATGACATTGTCTCACAAAATAAAAAGCAAGAGAATCCATAATGAATTGTTCCCTTAAGAGTGAGCACAAGTAGCACAATACAGTTAATAAGTGAAAATGCTAAGTTGCACAGAATATTTCGGTGAAAAATTATCAGATCATCAAGAAAATCGATAGGGATCATCTTCATAATGACATTCACCTACAAAATAATCAAAACAATCTGTAAAGAATTGTAAGCCCATAGAGTGAGCACGAGCCAAATGTGAACGGATCGACGGACCGCCATATGGGTGATTACAATATACGCCCAAAATATATTTGTGGGCGTATAAAAATGGGAAAGGGCGAACTAGGAAAGAGACGAAGTGGGGGAATAAGGGGAAAAATGGTGAGAGGGATAGAACGGGACGGGGCGAAATGAAAAAGACGCGAAAAAGGAAGGGACATAATGGGAAGGGGTGAAAAGGGAAAGTGCAAATTGGGAAGAGGCGATATGGGAAAAAACCAATGTGCGCTTTCTATCCTGCATGGTTAGTGATAAGAATTTTCTTGGGCTCTTCGATCTTTAAATGCAGTCGATCGAGCGTATGTTGGAGTGGGTGAAATTGCCAATCAACATAACATACGAGTCCATGACAATGCAAATTATACAAAAAAGTGTATTTGATCAACATAATACCTACCAATTCTGAGAGCTTTATCGATGTCAGCATGTTTGTCTATATATACATGACAGACACCTTCACTGTGCCCTAAGACAGGAATCCCTGGTAATAACAGCATGGACAATTAATACAAAGCTTTCAGGAAACCACTAACAACGTAGAAAGATGATAATATGTATGTCTGACCATAAGTAAATACTAATTTTGGTGCTATTATCAGGCATTATCAAGGAAATAAACCCGGTCAATTATCCTTCTCCCTTTCTGGCTCTTCCAAGTTCAAGCTTCTGGACCTATAAGTCACGACTTCGTGACTGGAGTCAGGCCTGAAAATAGTTTTATCGATGTGCTTTCCAAGTCCGTTTATCATCTTAACTGTTCAGTGAAAACATACCTTTACTAGCATGTTGTATGCTTTGTACCAATTGACTGGAACCTCGTGGTATGATTAAATCTATATAGTCTGATAAATGAAGTAAATCTTGAATATCTTCTCGTCGACTCACCTAATATTGAAGACATAAAAACAGGTAATAAAATCAAAATGTAACGGTTGTGCCAGTTATGCGCTAAAGTTGACGTTGTCAGAAATGCTACGAGGGCTGGCTGAAACGATTTATACTTAACAGATCGAAGGTTTTCATTCTTTCTCTACACAGTTGCCTTCCATGTTTACACACCAGCAGCTCTAAAAAAATGTCATTTACAGCGGAAATGACGTCATAACTCGAAGATAGCTTGCCAGGCAAGGTAACATACGCCCACTGGCAGCTGTCAGAAATGATATAACAGTCATTAGTGATTAAAGTATTTTCTCATATTAAAGAAATTTTATTAGTTTGAATTCAATGATGTATATATTTAAAGTTATTTATTATGCTGAGTAATTCCACAAATATTTTTAAAATCAATATCAATAACCCAAATTTATCAAATTATTAAATCACACAGCTCTAATATCAAGGGCAAACAATTGTTAAGAGTGAAATCGTTGAAAATTCAAACTTGACCAAGACCTCATCAATATAAAATAAAAAGACGTAAAACTCCATTCATTTCATTTCAATCATCATAAAAATCACATGCAATCTGTAGTCTCTATTGTATTTATCAACAAGTTTGAAGCATTTTATCTAAGTCAAGGCCAATAACTCAAAAACTGTTCATCGAAAAATCGTCAAATTCAAACTTGATCACATCAAGTTTCATTAAAATCAGTTGAAAACTGTAGTCTCTATTGTGTTCACAAAACAAATTCTGACTCATTGTCAAGAGTTTTATCACCGATCTTCAAGATAGGTATGTTGACAAGATCTATCCCGAATACGGGTTTTGACATGGTCTTATTAACCCGTATTACACTAAGCACGCCACAATTCGGATTATGGCGTGGAAATGAGTTTGATGCTATTTGAATCCGACCAATCAGATCTGTAGAACGGAAATGAGGTCATGTAAACAAAATACAACACCGCTTTGCCGCCGCTCGTTTGAATAGATAAGAACACATTCTGTCCAAGTAAATATTCAAAAGTAAGGTTTAATTTTCTCTCGGCTTCAATTCTACCGTCCATATTAACCAAAATATGTAATGAGTACGTAGGCGTACGTTGCTTTCGCAAACAAAGCGTAACAGCGGGGGCCAATTCGATTGAACAATATTTAGCTATAAATACGTTATTTAACTACCAACTACTACGACTTCCAACAACTACCTAGTTTGGGATTATAGCATACGCTGGAAGCGAACGTTAACTTGTCATCTACCAACCAACCACTTGTATTACCTCCATGAAGTATGACGAATGGGGGCAAGGTCTGGTCACGATGACAAGATTGTGTGATACCAAGACAATAATTACACTTATTATAAGTTCCATTTATTATGTTTATGATTTATTGAGTGCGCGTAGTTGTTGTTTCCATCTAATAGAGATATCCCACACAAACTTAAAACTTGTCAGCCAAGCGTGTACCTTATGAGCTTATTAAGCTGGGAGTCTTCAAGATTGTGGGCGTGAAGAAAAGTCTTCTAATCTTACCAACGATATAGTTTCTTTAGGTACAAACAGCAATAAGGCTTCTTCAACTAATTCATGTAATATCTTATTAGTGTGAGAGGCTTCTTTGCCCCCTTTCAATAGTAAACCATTACCACTACATATTGCTAAAGCTGCCACCTTAAACAAGAAAAAAAAAACTTAGACGAGGTCTACAATAGCTTATCATGACATAACATAATCAAGCAAAATTTTACAGTTTCGCAGCTATTATAGATTTCTGTCTGGGCATCTGTGCAGTAACTCCGTAATACTACTAGTAAACAGATTCTTGTTAAATGAGTAAACGTGAAACTAGAGAGACAAAGATAATATTAATATACCTGGGGCAGAGCATCGGGTCTGGATTCAAATATCACCATCAATACCCCAATTGGCACGGTTATTTGTTGTAATTCCATTCCATGAGATATTCTGGTTTTCTGTAGAACTCTTCCTACTGCATGCAAAGCTTCGTCAGCTATTTGACGTAAACCATCGGATAATGTCGTCAACTTCTTGTCATTCAAATATAAGCGGGATGCCAAAGGTCCAGACAATCCTTAAAACATAACCAATCAATGCGTGATAACTAATAAATCAGACCGTGAAACACTTTGGTCGAGAGAGCATCCTCAAAAAAAAACTTCTAAATTCTAAACATAAATTTCTGTAAGAAGGAAAGATACAAATCATGTATTAAGTACGGACGAACATTTTGCTATTTCCATGCCTTAGCCAGATTCTAACATATGTCTGGCTGATCACGAGGTTTCGGCAAACATTCAACCTCTCCAATCAATATTCAGACCAAATCAATTGAGCCATTACATAAGGTATTGAACATGTGGGAACATTTGCGAAGTGAAATTTCGTGAAATTAAACATGGCAGATCAGGGGATATCCCCAGTCATCATAGAAACCAATAAAGACATATCTGAAAAGTAGGGAATTCTAGCAGTATTCAACATTAAGACTCTTGCAGCAATACAAATAAACCAGTGAATCAGACAGTAATCTAAAACAAGCGATTTCCAGCACTAATCAACAACCAGAAATTCAAGAAGTAGGCCTTATTGGACAACCTGACGCTTCCAGCAGTATCTACACCAAGAAACTTCAAACAGAAATCTACAACCTGTTTGTTATCAACAACCATAGACCTCCAGTTGTAATCAACAACTAAAAACTTATAGCAGTAATCTAAAACCATAGCCTAGTAACCGACAACCAGAGACTTCTAACAGTAAGCTACAACCAGGGACGTCCAACAATAATCCGAAGATATAACATTCGACAGTTATCTACAATCAGAGACTTGCCAAAGTTATCTATAACAAGAGAAAGTCAGACTTCTAACAGTAATTGCAACCAGGGACTTTCAAAAGTAACCTACACACAGAAACTTCCGACACAGGCAGAAATCTACAGCAAGAGACTCGCAATAAAAATCGACAATCCGAAACTTCAAAGTGCAGTAAGCGAGCCAACCGGACTTACAGCCGTACCGAACAACCAGTGACTTGCGACAAAAATTGACATCAAACAGAAATCGACAACCAGAACCTTTCAGAAGGAATCTTGAACCAGATATTTTTAACAGTTAGCTAAAACCAAAGCCCCAAAATCGACAACCAGAACCTTCCAGGAGGAATTTCAAACCAGATACTTATTACAATAAGCTAAAACCAGAGACGTCCATCAATAATCGTCGACTTTCAATAATCTATACTCCAGTGCTACTTTGAAACCAGAGAAAATTTTAATAAAGCTTGTCAAATCTGTTATTTGTTCAAAAATCGCCCACCTGATTTGGCTGCTAACTGTATATCTTGTTGATTTGCGGCTAAAATTTCCTTTTTTCTTTCTAATAAAAGATCAGCTAATCTGTGAACCATGGCGGCTCTTTTCTCTCCAGATAAGGCTTGAAGGAGCCGACTGCCTTCCCGAGCTAAAATAATAATGATAAGCCGAGTTCAAATATAAACTAGTGTCCAAAAGAAACGATACCAACTTATTTTCAAAATTGTTTTTTACTAAGTGAATTGTCTAATATGAAAACATGCCAATTCGTATTGCACATCCTAAACACAGCATAGTCGATAAAAATACCGGGAACACGTGATCACTTCCGGGAAAAAACGTAAATTTCGTGAAAGTGACATTTCCCTCTCAAGCATGTTCTGCACGTGCATAAAAACTGTATAAAACGGCTGATCAGACACGTTGATATCACAGCAACAAAAAGAACACAAGATATGCCACGTTTGACAGCCATCGAGAGAGAGCGAGCCGTTGGAATGGTCCAACAAGGAGCGACACACGTCGACGTCGCCAGAAGGTTGGGCTGCGCACGCATCACTATCACGAGGTTGATGCAGCGGTTACGTCAGACAGGTCAGACGTCAGACAGGCCCAGGAGTGGAAGACCACGAGTAATCACGCCCCGTGAAGATCGTTACATCCGAGTATTACACCTGAGGAACCGCACCGTAACAGCGACGACCACGGCGGCTACAGCACTGGGACACAGGATCAGTCGACAGACCGTCTACAGGAGACTACGGCAGTATGGTATCCGGCCACGTCATCCCTACCGCGGACCGCTCCTGACGCCTCGACACCGTAACAACAGACTGATCTGGGCCAGGCGAGTTCGACGTTGGCAACGGCGGGACTGGGCACGTGTTATGTTCTCTGATGAGAGCAGATTCCTCATCTTCAAAAACGATGGACGGCAGCTTGTATGCCGACGATTTGGTGAACGTTTGGCGCCTAACTGTATCCAACAGGTCCGGCCGTTTGGAGGTGGAGGGTTAATGGTTTGGGGTGGCATATGTGGTGACGTCAAAACGAGGCTTGTCGTAATTCGTGGAAACCTGAATGCACAGCGTTATATTGATGACATCCTACGGCCTGTTGTGGTGCCCTTTATTCAGCAACAGCCTCGTGGACTCCTTTTCCAACATGACAATGCAAGGCCACACACAGCAAGATTGACACAGAACTTCCTTGCCAACGCCAACGTAAAGGTTTTGCAATGGCCCGCATGTTCACCTGACATGAATCCCATCGAGCACTTATGGGACCACCTCGATCGGCAAATCCGACGTCGCCGTGTGCCTCCAGTCAACCTTCCGGACTTGGAACGATGTCTCCTCGAAGAATGGCAACGCATCACTCCCAACGTCATCAGACGTTTGACGGCATCGGTCCGTAGGCGTGTTCTGGCATGTATTGATGCTCACGCTGGACATACCCGCTATTGACTTGACTTTGTGACGTGTGGTGTGACATTTCCCGTTGTTTCTGTGATCAGTGCTCTAACGAAATGTTCGACCCCACCCATCTTTAAAGGCTTGTCATATTGGTTGTACAGATTTTATTGAAATGAAATTTTTGTACAGATGTTGTGAAAGGATTCCTCAAAAGTATAACACCAATCCTAAACTTCTGCATTGTTTAGTTTTTCTTTTATGTCGTTGCAAACAGGTGGTATCGTTTCTTTTGGACACTAGTTTAGATGACCATGATAGCGGTGTTTTTTTTTTCTCAAAAAATAGATTTAGGAACGAGAACAGGATAAGGCAAGCTTATTGACCAAAAACCGTAATAAATCAAAATGTGGTATAAGTGTATCTAAGAATCGAAGATGAGGTGATCATCTGACCGTGTCTTTAGATGTTGTTGAGAAATAACATATTCTACTTTATAAAATGATATAGAAATATTTTATATTAACTGACCTTGAATAGCTTGTAGTTCAACAGGAGTCCCTGTGGAAGGTTGAGATGTAAAAAATGTTCCGACTTTTTTCCCTCCAGCAATATTGATGATGGCATTATCTTCACATCCATTGCATATAACACAAGATACACCATGTTTTAATGCCCAATTTGCTGCTGTTACCTACAAATTATACAGAAAATCGTCTCCTTTTGGCTTTTATTTGTAAATAAAAATTAAAATGGGCCGATTTCAAGCATGCAACCTTTCAAATCACTACATGACTGGAGCATCTTTAGGTGAAAATGGTGGAAAATTAAAATTATCTTAAACAGGTCTTACTTTTGATTCCATTCCTCCAAGACCAACTCGAGATTTTTCACCAAAAACAATCTGACTACTCTCATTTGATGGACAGAATGTATGTAGTAATCTGGAACCAGGTGTACCGGGAGGAGTGTTATATAAACCATTAACATCAGACATTATAATCAACAGATCAGCTTTAGTTTCAACTGATAATCTGGCTGCTAAACTATCATTATCTTTAACACTAATAATCTAGTAAAAGAGTGAAACAAAATATCAACAGATCATATATATATAGATATATGTAAATATAAAAAAGTGCACACACAGCAGAAAATTGTAGCATTTAAAGGGACACGTTGGTCACACACTTGACCAATCGTGCCTTAATCTCGGAAACGGGAATTTTTAGCTAAAGTAATCAGTAATAGTGTTATCAGCCCGCCGTCGAATTTTGAGCCTTCATATCCATGCTTGATACCCACAGGCATCTGTTTCTATCAATATAGTCGACTCTATCTATAATAGTATATATACTATTATAGAGATGGTCGACTATTGATAGAAACAGATGCCTGTGTTGATACCCCTAAATGTAAAAGGTATTAATAGGAAAAGAAAATGAAATTTCTAGTATCTAGTAAATCATACTTGAAGGGATTATGCTATTTTCGAGCAGTTCTGGTAGTTCTATTTACATATATTCAAGACCCTGTAAGCTACTTGATGGCAAAATCCAAAAAGGTTGTAGCAAAATTCTGTTCTTACACACAAAGCAATAAAAAAAAAATACATTTATATTATGAATGTGACGTAATAACGTAAAGCGAGGATCAATTTCATGTTTACCTATTGATGCTAGTAGTTTCATCAAAACTCTTGCATACCAGGTGCCATTTTTATGCTTAATCTGTATGATCAGGTTCAAAGATTTATTACAAAGATATATAAATATAATATATTTTTATAATATCGTAATGCTAATGACACTAAAGCGCATGCAATCAAATGTCATGAGTGTAACAGATTAATTAAATCCCTAATTTTATATATATTTATGCACATTTTCAAAACTGCCGTTTCCTTAAAGGGACTTATTCGCCATTTTTGGGGCGTACCATGAACCCAGAAACGGAAATTGTTCAGCTAAACTAATCGATTATAGTAGTAGTTTACAGTCTAAATTTTAGTCTTCTTGGCAATGTGTATCCATAATCATCTGAAGAGTCGCTTTTTCAAGAGTTTCCAATTTGACAATCGGTTAATGACTTCACTTGCATACAGTAGACTCAATCATCCTGTCCACCTTGGTCTACGCACAGCTGTGACAAAAGATGTGTCTGGGTGTCAGAGACTATATCAACAAGACGTTCAACTTTCGGATACCCCGATTTTTAGAGAGAAGATAAGCTTGTGAACGAAATAAAAAAAAGTGAAATTTCTTGTTTGGGGTCTTACAGTTACTTTTTACATATCTTCATTAACCCCTGAAAATGGCGAAATTGTCCCTTTAAATATATTTCTCCTATGCAAATAGTCGAAATAGTTTTTTGAGCTCAGAAAACAAATGTTTCGGCGATGTATCTATAATGCATTTATAGCAGCGAAAAAGAGTAATTTAAAATGTTGAATAAAGAGGTCTTGCAGTGCGATAAACGTAATTGCAAAAGTGGAGAACACTATATAACACAAAATTTGCAATCTACTTTAGACACAAATGATAAAACAATTTTTACAATTAGCCGATTTATCTTTTTTAAAAAAGCTAACTTATCCCAATCATGGAGGTACAACTGTTGTGTTTTCTGTTTCGAGCGTCATGATTGGCCATTCGCAGCTGGTCATGAATTTCATCTGAAATCTTTGGTTTGGATACGATGTGATACGAGTCGATCGTTAAAATGCTTTTATGATTAAAGATGATACGCTTCCTTATGTTCAATTCACAAGGTTTTCCATAAACAGCCAAACTTACTTTACACGGCAGAAAAAGCTAGGGAAAAATTCTACAGCATGTTTAAGAGTGTGCATGCATTTATCGGGATTTGAAAGATATAGGATTGAGAATGGTGATAAGAACTAGGTATACATACATCAGGCTCACGCCTTCCATGCAGTAAAATATTTAAATTTAACTGAAATACAGATGTTTTGTTTTTATTTTTTTGTTAAGTTTAGTAGATACAATCATCTACAATTCATCAGTCTTAAATCTTTGAAGCCTGAATAAAATTGTCCTTATACAACACCCTATAAACCTAAACAGTACACAAATAGGACCGGGTAAAAAGAGCATCTACTGCTACTATTGGATCACACATAATAATATACCAGTGTAAACATTGCAAGTGTCATTAATCAATGTTAGTTCAGAACATCGTAATGAAATGCACCAGTGTGTGTGGATGATTTATTAGAATATAATTATACATTATATTATAGTTATAAAAACATTGTGTCATAAACATAAGCAGTGAAAGAGGATAAGTTGCTCCTACAAGGTAAAGCATTTTATAGTTTTAAGAAAATCATATCAGAGGACACCAAAAACAACATGTAAAATAAATAATTTACCCCAGCTAAGTCTCTGTCAGTTTCTGGTGGAGGTGCAATGGCATCATTAGCATTTAATATTGGAATAATATTCAATTTAAGCAGCTCGTTTAATGTACTTTGTAAATTCTTACATGTATATGCATCATCAAAATCAGGTTTAGTTAATAGAACCTAAAATAAAGAAGAAAAAAATATTACACAATGTTACAGACAAAGGATTCTTCGATGCATACTTAAGAATGGGTTTGAAAAAATCGGAATCTATCAGACACCGAATAAATTCTTTTAAGATAAGGTTATTGATATAGATCTTCGTGTATGTTATACGAAGAAACACATATCATTATTAGCTGCATGGAAGATGTTGAACAGTTCACGACCAAAAGATCCTGTCCACCCTTTATCGCAAAGTATCAATTATTACCTGGGCTGTTCGGATACCATACTGTAAAAACATAGCTTCATATAGCGACATCAAACCACTCTGTCCAGCAGCAGCACAAGCTCTTGGTTCTAATAAAGGGTGATTCTGTAAAAGACAAAATAACGTATAATATAATATAATATAAATTGCATGTAAAATATTGTCCTTTATGTTTGTGGATCGAAAAGGTGTTACAATCAGGTCAGTGTGGTGTATAGAATATAATATAAATAATAAATATAAAAAAATCTACCGAAGAGTCACGTCTTGAGATAGTCTGTCTCATACTTCTGGACATAATAATTTCTTGGTGTAATTTCTGTTTACCAAACGCAACAGCTCCACTAGTTACCATGAGCACATCTTTTCCTTGGTTCTGCAATTGCGAAACCTAAAATTCAAATCAGTTAATGTTCTGTTCAGCAAAAATAAAAAAAATTCCATTCACCGCCCTTGTCAAATGAGTAGTTAATATCTCCAAAATATCAATATTATTGATACTCTATGACTCGACCGATTTTTCCAGATTTTAGTAGAAGCTAGGTAGAACTCGTTGTGCAGTTACGAGATGTACCTCTTTGCCCGAAACGCCTCTACTATGTAGTAGACTTGGTCAATATGAATGACTAAAGCAAGTAAAGTGAAGTAGCGTTAGGCTAGCGATCTAATCAGGGTCGTAACAATATAGTTAGCCTAGCTCAATGGTTCCCGCTTGATGAACTGACCGAGTCTTTTAGGCAGGAGTTGCGCCCCTTATTTCATTATTATATTTCTTTTGTATTTCTTTTGACTCATAGCCGTCATCCTATCGGAAAGAGGCATTATTTAATTCATTTTACCTGTTCAACAATTGAAGCTAGTCGACCTAACGCAATACCACATTCATCTTCCCTTGTTATAACAGCACTACCTAACTTCACTACGATTCTTTCTGCGTTTACCAGATCATTTCGATGAAGAGCATGCTGTTTCTGAATGGCTGAGGTTGAGATATTTCTGTATTGTGCTGCCATAAACTTTGTCTTCGATCTGTGTTTACATGCCAGTTTACCAAATTTACCGATAAGAAAAGATGTTGACTGGAGTCTAGATGAAGCTACCTTGTAAAACATCTTGAAAACTCTGCTCCTCGTCTATTCCCTTAACCTCGACTGAAAATAAATGTTTCACTTGTAAATCATACCATATTAATTTTAAATTTTAATAGTTTGTATTCAATGATATATATATTTACTGCCAGTTATCTATGCTGAGAAATACCATCAATTTTTAAAAATCAATATCAATAACCCATGTGGGCGTATAAAAATTGTTTGAAAACTAAAGTAGTTTGAGCAATACCACTGCTTCAAGTAATTGGAAAGCTTCTGAATTTGAACTAAATCTTCATTTTTGCTTATTATATAAACAGCAGTAGTGTTGTTAATTCATTGCAAACTAATTGAGACAAAACAAATATCATACGGATATGCTGAATTTCAAGAAGAACGATATTTTAGCCAAACTCATTAAAATACAGTATCGTTCGATTATTAAGTAATAAGTTCAAAGCTAGCATATCCTCTTCAATACACAAAGGACAAAATTAATGATGACAAGATAGATCACGATATTGTTACAGATGTTACAGCTATTAGGCTGTCCATATGATATACTTAGGCCTACATATGTACCTAATTTTATCAAAACTTTCGTCTTCTTGACACTTTCAGGCAAGGGTCTCGATAATTTTTCAAAAAAAAAAGATCGATATTCCGATTTTATGCTCTTGTTAAGAAATAAGATATCTACGCTACCCTTAGTAGTTGAAGTTAAAAGTTCTTTATTAGTTTTGTATTATTGCGTAAAATGTATTTAATTAAATGTTTTATTTAAATTGTCGCAGGTTTCTAGGGGCGCCAAAAACGGATTCTGTCAGTCCAGTCAATTATTTGGAGCCACAACTCCACTGCAATATCTAAAAAAAAAAAACGACCAGCCAATTTGTACCAAAATTGAACTCGTCAATATCAATATTATTATCAATATACACATTCCAGTTTTATCAAATAGGGAATGAATTACGTAATTTTGACGGACATCGGCAACAGCAAAATACGACTACATTTTCATGTGGGCGTATAAAAAGAAAAGAGTTTTCCTTGCCTGTCGACATCAACGTGTAAAATATCCGATACACAAATATCTCTTTCTAATCAAGGATCGTTTACCTTCGAGACGTTATAAATAATGCAGACTTTAGGTAAATATAAACGTGAAGTCACCTTTGGAGTTTGGACTATCACATTAACCCCGAGTGATTCGACCTTAAAAAATTGAAATTTACACATACATTATTGCCATTATATGCTTACTTAAAGGACCATGACATTCGGAAAGGCTATATATGGCGCGAGTGATTCATAAAAACTTTTCTTATATTTTATTCAGTTGACCTTATCTGCTGCTTGGGACAAAATGGGTAGTTTTTGACCACTCAACCAACAACAACCACCAGATCTAACTATCATGGGTCCCATCTCCCATCACATGTCTACATTCTGCAGAATCGTATCATCTATGATCAACCAAAGTTTCTAAAATAATTTATCATGTTTCATTACAGTGATTAGAGGACATCTTAATCTTTGTTGAAAGCTTTTACCCCTTTTCTGCCTCTTTCTCACATTCTCTTTCTTTTCCTTTCGAGTCTTCCAGATTTCAAATATTTATCGAATAATTAATCTGACCATTAACCAAACCAACGACTACCACGAATTACCACAATCAGAACTTTTACATTAGAGTACATGCATAAACACCGTGATGCAATCACAATGCGGGCATTCAATCATGTTCCTTTAGCAACGGTAGGCCTAGTGGTGGAGAAAAAGTTGGGGGGGGGGGGGGGGGCGCTGCATGGGGCAGAGGGATTTTCTGAAACCCTCGCAACCCCGAAGGTATGTTTTTCGGGCAAAAATCTTATCTTTGTTGAAAGATTTCCCCCCCTTTTTTTCTCTCTTTCTCACATTCCCTCTTTCTTTTCCTTTCGAGTCTTCAAGTTTTCCAACACGTATCGAATAATTAATCTAAACAAACCAAACCAACGACTGCCAATCCCCAAGAATTACCAAGATCAGATCGAGTTTGGAAGAATGAAGAAGGACGACAAGAATGGCATTTATAGATTGTTTGCAAAAACATATGTTGTCAAGGTCATTTTTTAATTTGATTATAATAATGATATCAAACTAAAATACTGGAAAAGAAAATCAATTCGTTATATTTACCTTGTGCCTTGAATTTGAAGGATTGTAGTAAATACTCCAAGTTCACAAATTACGGACTGAAAAGAAACTTTCATATCAACATTTCGTTGCATTGCATCAGCTTTAAGTATTTTTGGATTCCGTAAAAAAGCTCAACAATAACAACAGTTTACAGTGTTTACAGTGAATACATGTCATTCAACAGCTGAGTTGTGTACTGTCATCAAATAACATCAACAGCTTGTCTAGTATAGTCCGAGTTCTGACCCTAATTATCAGTTCACTCACTGTCCTGTGAATTTACTGGTTGATATTGTATTCATAATTCTGCATAATTCCGAAAATGTTGGGGGCAATGAAAGTTTGTTTGGCATTAGAATACATGCATAAACACCGTGATACAATCACAAAGCGGGCATTTAATCATATTCCGCAACGGTAGGCCTACGATGATTATTCGTTGCTTTGTTGATTGATTCGCGGTTCATTTGAATAAATGTGAATATTTTTCGAGAAGGCGTATAAAAATTGTTGATTTTTTTTTTATTCTTTCTCTGAAAACTATCAAAGCTGATTGGCACTATGACAACATCTCAACCATGAACTTTGATATTTAAAAGAAAGTAAATTTGGTCCCTCAAATTTTCCGACTTGTTATTCAAACATTTTCCCGCAAAAATACTTTTTTATTTGTATTGGGGGTACTGATAGCAAAATTACAATTTTTAGTCAGTTGTCTTCCATACGAAACTTGGTTCTTACATAGAAATAACACACTTGAACGTAGTTCACAACCAATTTGAATCTCTACCTCAAATTTAAAAAAAAAAATTCAACCAAGCAAATTATTCACGCTTGAAGACTTTGTTGAAATATAGCCTTTATAAAATTTCTACTTCAGCGAGAATTCAAAATGGTTGTGAACTACGTTCGTGTTATTTCCATGTAAGATCTATACGTAGTTTCGTTTGAGACTTCTACGTTAGGGTAACGTCACTTTATAGCGTATACGTGTTTATAATTTTTTTGAGGTGCCATAAGACGCCTAAATCGATATCTCGTTTTCGAACAGACATCAAAATTAAGACCTCGATCTGAACCTGTTCACCACTTAACCTTGTTAAAGGAGCATATTAGGCCTATGCACAATTTTCATTATCAAAAACGTCGTAAATAAGGCCTATACCTGAAAATAGTTTTAAAATATATGGTATTTACATCTATAATCTACATCGTGAAACTGAATTATTTTTTTAAAAGGGTTCATTAAAAACAGAGTGTACTAATTAATAACTTAACAGCTTCAACTAGTTTTTGATGTTTGGGTGTATTGAAAGCACCGATCTTGGTCGAAATAGCTAAGTTTATCAATTATATGAAAAGAAGGATGCTTGAGTCAGTTGAGAGACCCTTTTCTCTGCCATTTTTTTGTTTTTGTTTCTAAAATCGTAACGTACTTAAAAAGTTTACATAAACCTTTTAAATACCCCGATAGTTTTTTTTTTGGGGGGGGGGGGGGGGCAGAATTTTGAGTTATACTCAAAGGTTTTTCAGTAAGTGGCTATGTCTATGGTATGTACAGATCAAAGCATAGACAGGATGTTTATGGTGGAACTAAGAGAATCCGAATAGAAATATGATTGAATCAAACACACCCAAAGTACCCGGATGAACACATGTATTCGACTTCCTGTTATATTATCAATAATTATTTATATTTTTCCGAATTTCAGTTCCAGTTTATATCAGAAACATGGAAGGTGACGATGAAGTGTGCGTCCCTTTTCAGGATATGGGATTAGACGACAGGCTTCTAAAGGTAACTGTGTTGAATAGAAAACTTATCGAATATGTAAAACTTCTATGACTTTTTTGCATTTTGGTGTGTCAGATTTGCCAACTTCTGCAATAATACTGAGAGTGAGAGCAAACAAATGCAACTTTAACCATGTGCCAGTGTCTTCTGTTGATGTTAAATAGTGACTACTCTCTGATTTCCAACCGTGTGTCATTTGTCTTCATGTCAACATTTGGTTTCATGGAAATATAAGGTTCAGTGATCTTACATTTCAAATAGACACACTTCCCTCCCAAATATTCACGAGAAAGTGACCTACTCTTTGGCCTGAAAATTCTCGTTTGTAAAATTATTGTTACAAATAATAACTTTTCCAGTGATAACATTTTCATCATCCCAAAGACAATGCAAGACACTGACAGTAGTATTTTGAAATAAATATTTCAGTTCATATCAAAATAATTGCCAAATTTCAATTAAATAAACATTGTAGTCAGAGAGTGGTTGCTTGTCAATAGACTACAGTTTTCATCTGATTCGAATGAAACGGTTTTTGAGTTATTGCCCTTGACTTAGCCAAAAGGCGTCAAAACTGGCTTGTGAATGCGATAGACACTACAGTTTTCATCTGATTTGAATGAAATTTGGTGTGATCATTAATATTCATGAGATCTTGGACAAATACGAAATTGACGATCTTTCGATGAACGGTTTTTGAGTTATTGCCCTTGACTTATGAAAAACGCCTGAAAATTTGGTTTTGTACACTGCAATGGATGGATGACTGGAGACTACAGTTTTTATCCAATTTCAATGAAATTTGGTGTGAATATTTATAATGATGAGATCTTGGACAAGATCGATTTGGCTTGGCTATCTCTCGATGAACAGTTTTTGAGTTATTTCCCTTGACTTATTAAGAACGTGTCAAAATTTGTTTGTGAACACAATAGAGACTACACTTTTCATCCAATTTCAATGAAATTTGGTGTTAATACTTATAATGATGAGATCTTGGACTAGTTCGAATTTGGCTATCTTTCGATTAATGGTTTTTGAGTTACTGCCCTTGATTTATGAAAAATGCGTCAAAATTTGTTTGTGAACACAATAGAGACTACAGTTTTCATCCAATTTCAATGAAATTTGGTATTAATACTTATAATGATGAGATCTTGGACAAGTTCGAATTTGGCTATCTTTCGATGAATGGTTTTTGAGTTACTGCCCTTGATTTATGAAAAACGCGTCAAAATTTGTTTGTGAACACAATAGAGACAACAGTTTTCATCCGATTTAAATGAAATTTGGTATGATCATTTATAATCTTACGATCTTAGTCAAGATTAAATTTGACAATTTTTCGATCAACGGAATTTGAGTTTTTGCCCATGACTTAGTAAAAACGCATCAAAATTTGTTAGAGATAAGAGGTGACAGTTTATGTCAGAATTTTATTAAATAATGTGTGTTTGTTTAAATCAACAATATCTGACACTAATTAGATTTTTGGTATGATTTGACACAGATATCCTTGATATACTGAAACTGTGTCAGGAAAGTGGGCGTATCTTGCTAGGCAACCACTTGTTACAGTAAAGAACTGTCCCCAAACCCTAAAAGTAACCCAGTAGCAAAGACCCTGACTGCTAGTTCTGTAACAATAAACACTTCCTCAAATATTAAGCATAAATTTATCATTATTTTTTTTTGTTAATGCCAAAAATATAGTAAAACCTTAGTCATGATGATATTGGATACTGGATTTTGTCTCTCTCACATTATCCTTTATTTATTTATATTTTGTCCCTCAGAGTTACTTTTAAGGGGATTGTAAAGAGGTTTTCTCGCCTTTTTATGTGTATCAGGGAAACCTTTGACTGCTATTTGGGACATTCTAATTTTTCGTCTGATGCTTGTGGTTCCTGCAATTCCAGAAAGAGTTAACCTGAAAATAAGCAACTCCTGCAAGAGAATTTGTAACCAACCTACCACCAGACAACGATAACACTATAATATATCTCCCCTTACAAGATAGCAGCATTTCTAACTAAAAATTGCAGATTCATTCATATTTTGTTTCACCGTTGCCTTATAAAACTCTTTACTACGTCTTATATAGACCGAAACAGCCGTCTCTATTCCAACCTCTGGCAGCTCTTTGGACAGAATGTAGGTTGGTGTAGAGAAAAAAAAATACACTGTCAAATGGAGACATTCTGCATCTTCGCAGGTGTAGTGTTTTTCAACCTATTTACATTTCTCTGATCTACGAAACCGAGATTTATTTGGACAGATGAATGATTTTGTAGTTCAGTCCTACCATTGTTTTCTCCTTAACCATTTGTGTCACGATTCTGGTTCCATCAAAGTTTTTTTTCACGAAACTGATCTGGAATCAGCCGTTTAAAGCTCAATGGTAATAGAGTCACAGGTTACTAAGAAAACAAAAGTTATGATGCCCAAGATTAATATACTATCATGGTAAAGGTAATTTGATATTTCATTATAAAAAACAAATCTTCGAAAGTTCGAATGTGTGGAAAATCCCCATTTAACAGGGTCTTTTTTTTCGGACTCTTCTCCATCAGAGCCTGTGATGGAGTAGAGTCAGAAAAAAAAGACCCTGTTAAATGAAAAATCTGGAGATTGGGTGAAAAGTCGGGAGATTTTTCCAAAGCGCGTAAATTCGTGATTTGAAACTCCAAATTGATTGTTTTTTTCTTTTTTTTTTCAAATAACCTTTAAGCCTTGTAAATTAATTATATTGATCATAGGCCTATATGACACAGTTAAAATTAACAATCTATAATTATGGATAATTCTAGAAATAGTGCCTGATATTTCAAATTTAGGGGCCCAAAAAAAATTTTATATTATCATTCTTCAGTATTGATTGAATAAAAAATGATGTAAAGGTGAAATGATGTTTGAAAACAAGAAAGCAAGCATGATCCCAGCCCTCTAAATTAAATGGTACCGGTAGGCCTACATGTAATACCATATTAAAAATCAGTATGTCCTGAAAGCAATATTTAGTAAATAATATGTACAGGCAATGTTACTTTTTCTAAAGGTGTAATTCATGACATCTTAAATATCTCCAGTCCGATCATTCAATACTTTTCCTGCAACACTCTCATGAAGTATTGAACTAGATTTTCTGCTTCCATTTTGACGTTCTTCAGAATGGAAAGACTTGTAATAAGTAAGCCCGTTATGCAGGCAATCAAATGAATGTTTACAGGCTACAGTAAAAATTACAAAACGATTTTATGAAACGAAGTTTGAGTTTACATAAGAATTAGACAGGCAGTCGCGCATGATAATCTATCGATAATAACAAAGATTTCTGAAACGACGTCTATGTTAGATAGGCCTATCATAGACCTCGCAGATTGACACTGACAGTATAAGATACTGAGAAGACTTAAAGATTTCGTTTTTTAGTAAAAGTAGGGCTACCGTAAAATTTATTATAAAAGCGAAAGTAGAATCTACCGGATGTTGTTAGAAAAAGTGTGTCATGTGGGCTTAAAATACACATTATCGGGCGAAAATTATCAAATTACCATCTTAATTGGGGGATTAATTAATCAGGCAATGATAATATTATAAAGTTGATGAGATTAACGCGTGTTACTGGCAATAAAGATACAAGTGATGATAGATATTTTGTTGATTTATGGTAGAGAATTTGAACATTGAAAACGGTAGGTCCCGTGAAAATTTGATCAGGAAAAAAAACAAAAATCCGTAGAATCGGTCATCCCGCCGGTAGAACGGTAGACAACATGCAAAAACGGTAGAAACCCGACAACATCGGTAGATTACACATGTATGATCAGAGGATAGAATAAAAGCAGATGTTTCGGACTTCATCTTGTACTGCTTAGTTTTAACAGAATGGAAAAAATAGATAAGTGCAAATCATAGAGTTAAATATTTTTACTTATGATAATATGGCCGTTTCGAATGCAGTGAGGCGATCATTACTGGATCACCTTGATTTAGTTAGCTCTTTCTCGATTTGCAGGTCAAAGGTATCCCCGATACACATAAAAAGGCTAGAAAACTGCTTTACAATCCCTCTAAATATTGCTATTTTCACCCCCTGAAAGCTATTTCCTCAACATTAAATTGCAAAACTATGAATTTCAATCAGATGAGATGATTTCAATGAGAGGTGAAAATTTCAACAACATGTCCACCATTTATGAAGATGTTTTCACTCTACATTTAAAATCATTATGAAGTTTCAAAATCCAATGTTAATAGACTATTAGTTAGCAGAGAAAGGTGTGCTCACCTTGTTTTGATCCAGGAAGGACTTTTAAGTCGTATGTAAAATAAAATGATCAGATGAAATTTTTAATTGTCTGTCTTTTGTTTCGCATTCTTGGTACTTATTTTTGTGGTATATTAACCGTTATGTGTTTGCAAATTAGAAAATCATATTCCACCAGAACAGTTTTTCATCTGTCCGAATACAATCTGTAGATTATATTTGAGTTGATATTCAGTAAACAAACTTATTGACTGGTAAAATTCTGATTAAAGACAAATAGGTGTCAGCCAATTCTGAATTAAACACCTTTTGTTCTAATTTTAGGCAATATCACTTATGAATTGGGGAGAACCAACTCCAATTCAAGAAAAAGCAATACCTCTTGCTTTAGAAGGAAAAGATATTCTTGCCCGAGCCCGAACAGGTTCTGGAAAAACTGGTGCCTTCTGTATTCCTGCGATTAACAAGATTTTGATGCACAAGAAAGTAAGTCTGCAATCTCTAATTCATCTACAGCATATATAGTTATTACATTCTTAATATACTCTATGTTTATTGAACAGTCATGATAGGTACGTACAGCAGATCATTGAGCAATATGTATCATAATACCATTATAGGGCTCTAGTCTGATTTTCACTGGAATTTTGAGAAAAAAAATGTTTTTTTTTTCTCATCTAAGAATTTTAATAGTAATTTGATTTCCTATATGTACATATCTTAAACTTCGAACCACTTTGAAAATTATGTTATAGACAGTACTCAACAGTTGTAGTTTGAAACTATCAATTGCAAAACAACTGTTATACAAAATAATAATTGGTGATTATTAAATGGCTCATTGCAAAATAATACACCAATACCAAGCTATATCTATATTGTTACTATTTTATTATACATATATCATAATTCTAAAAATGTACCTGTTTTAGAATGTAGAAGAACAAACAGTAAAGGCTGTTATCTTAACTCCATCAAAGGAATTATGTAATCAAGCATTTAAGAATGTATCTGTGAGTACATCTATATTATATCTACTTTGACCTTATAGTCAAGTCCTAAAACATAGTTTGAATTTGAGATGTGTTGCTATTATTTATAGTGTGAATTCTTTTGCTATCAAGGCATTATTTAATACCTTATTTATTTGTCAAAAAATTCTTTACAGTGATGTAACCTATATTGGTGCAGATTAGGATTCAACCCTAAATTCCATCAAAATTAAAAAAACAAAATTTTTTTTTTATTATTTCTTAGATGTTTCAGATTCACTTCAAAATTATTGAAATTGGTTTGTTTCGATATTCTTTATGAATTGCTCACCTTGACCCATATTTCATGACTAGCCACCTCTACAACGGCTGCAAAATGCATCACCTATTTTCTTGTACAATGTTTAATCTATAAATAAGTTGAGAAAAACATGTATGGTTACCCAGCAGTATAATTATCACCTCTTAGTATTTATTTGCTTTGTTTTCGTATTGATTTTTTTTTTTTTTTTTTTTCGTCCAGAGCAGGCCGGTTTTCTCGGAAACGGCAACAGGTACGGGAAAACGGACTTCGTGGCGTTTCGTAACGCGTGGCTAATCCCAGCTTAAATGTAAAACGAAAATTTTGTGAGCAACATTACGCAAAATTGCAACAAACGGAAAATGGACTCTAGAGGGCGTGTTTATCAACCGATTTTGATCGGGTTTTCTGCATCGTATTTTTTGTAACAAAGGATAGCAGTTGAAAATTTTCAATTTTCGAAAATTCGTTCGATAATTTTTTTGGCGTAATTAATCAGAAAATACTATTTCGGTTGTAATTTGGTGGATTGACTTGAAACTCACATGGTGGAATAAAAGCACACATTCAAAAAAAATTTATCACTTCCTGTTTTGATGTTAGTACTTCCGGTGGTATCACTTCCGGTGAAATTGAGTTATGTCCAAAATAAAATATACATTATATTACCAGCCTTAATACAAACTTATTTAACTAAAAAAAATCGCACCGGAAGTAACATGTAGGCCGCCATTTTGGTTTGCCTCATTTTCCAGAAATTGCTATTCAGAGGCCATTTATCATCCGATTTGCATAACTTTTGTTTCATACGATACGTTTAATGTCTGTCTACAAAAAATGGGAAGCATAATTTTGATTTTCGGTTTAGCCTTTTTTGTACGACCTGATGTTTTTTTTTCAAAGTTTGAAGGCTTATAACTCATGACCTTAACCTTTGATGACCTTTATATTGACTATAGTGATAAAGGCTGTCCTTGACCTTCTCATGACCTTTTGACGTTCTGATTTTATAGGGGTCTAAATATGGTCAAAATGGCATTTTTATGGTGCTGTATCTCAAACCCTAATTGATTTAGCGCCATACCACTTTCAGATTATTAATGCACTTAATAAATGGTTTCAATTCATGTGACATTTGATGATGTCAGAGTCACATTAAAGGAAATCAACTTTCTTATTCTTATCCGAATTTAATCAAACTTGGTATGTATGTGTATAATCCAATTCTAAATTTGATGGAAATATGGAATTTTTGTTGTGCGCATGCGCATTATCAACTTTCTTATTTCTTATCCGAATTTCACCAAACTTGCTAGGTATGTGTATAATTCAATTCTAAATTTGATGGAAATCATAAATTTTTGTTGAGTGCATGCTCATTACCAAATTTTGTATTTCTTATCCGAATTTCATCAAACTTGGTCTTTATTAATTGACAAATATTCTTTTATTCCTAGTAAATATACTTTAAACTCCAGGCACTTTTGGATATTTGCATTTAGGAATGCAGAAAAATATTTACATCAATGTAATTGCAATAGACCATCTTCGTATGTACCTGAATGTTGTAACCCGCCCTGCATCAGTACTGTTATTAGAACAGTTCTAGTTTTAATTATATTTCATCATAACTAATGAAAATTCTTTCAAAGAAGGACTGACAAAATAAGATAAGCAAAACGTAAGATTAATTTATTACTAATAGTGATTGGAAAAATCCTGCAGGTTGACGTTATAGAGATAAACCATTATCAAAACATGCAAATGGGGAGGTCACATGAGGTGGCATGAAATAAAGTTATTTGACTATATTATTGGTCTGAAACTGTTATGTCTTATTACAGGCACTTACACGATGCTGCTCTCGGGATGTCACATGTTTTGATGTTGCTCCACAAGTTTCTTTATCTTCACAGAGGTAAATATGATGTAGTTGATATATTTGATATAATTATAATCAGTATGATGGTTATTGCTAGTAAAACATATATAGATGGATAAAGTTAGTTCTTGTTTTAAATCCATTGATGTTCGTTTATTTGTCATTTTCTTCTTTACAGACCGATGTTAATGGAAAGGCCAGATATAGTTGTTGGGACACCTAGTCGTTTATTAGCTCACATTAAGAAAGGAAACCTGGATGTAAAATCTAGTCTAGAAATGATAGTAATTGATGAAGCTGACCTTGTATTTTCCTTTGGTCATGAAGAGGACATGAAAGAATTATTAAAGTAATTATTATTATCAGACAAAAGGATTTTAAGATGAAAAATAATCCAGATGTTGAACATAGACCTGATGTCATTATTTATGAAATCCTTTCAAGACAGTTGTCTTGTGGTTGCACAAGTGAGATTGACTAAATTTGAAGAAACATTTTGAAAGTTTATTGATTATGGTCAAGCATGATAAAATATTTTAAATATTCTGAAGCTTCCACAGCAATCATGATTTTGAAAGCATTTTAGCACCATGGATTTATGCCCATTATGTTTTCAGACATTTTCCTGAGAAATATCAAGCTTTATTAATGTCAGCTACGTTAACAGATGAAGTTAAAACATTAAAGAAAATGGTTTTACATAATCCAGTAAGCTATAACTACTTTGATTCTTTGTAAAGCTCATTGAGAAAGACATTGGTTCATGATCGTAATTTGAAAACTCTTGAACAGTGTGCTATAGCTTGGTAGATGAAAATCAAAAAGTATCTTGTATTTTGCTTCTGGAGTACGGAAGAGATGGCTTTGCAAATATAACTATCTGCTTGATGATGATTTGATCTATGTGCTTTAATTTGAACTTCCAGGTAATATTAAAGTTGGAAGAATCTCAACTACCAGAAACAAATCAATTAACACAGTATGTTGTCAAGTAAGTAAATATTCATATCAATATTATTTTAATATTTTAACAGTGACCTCCTTTTGCGATTCTTTGCAAACTTTATGAATGTAACTCAATTTGTAAGGTCAATAAACATCTCATTGAACATTGTCTATAATTCTCATACATCAAATCAAGATAACAGAAATTTATCCTGTTAAGTAGAAAAAGGTCAACTGATAATTACATTGTTAGTTTTGTGTATATTGGTCATATTCTTTTGTATATCTGTTTGTACTGCTAATGATCTGAATTAATTATTTTATTTTAGGTGTGAACACAGAGATAAGTTTGCTTTATTATGTGCATTATTAAAGCTGAGATTAATTCGAGGAAAATCGATTTTATTTGTTAATTCAGTCAATAAATGTTACAAGTAAGATCTTTTACATTGCCAAGCATTAGAAATTGTATGTTTTTCTTTTCAAGGTAATTGTTGGTGCATTGTAGTGATATCAAGAGCCTTAAGTCCAGCGCTCAGCCATTTGAGTAACTGAAATCTTACTTGTGCGGTTAATTTTTGCTACATCGTTTGACTCATGAGACACTGCATCAGAAATCTATCCTGTTTGATATTTTTTGGCACGAATGACGATTTAGATGATAGCTCAGTCAAGATTTTCTCAACGGCCAATAGAATGTGTTAAAGTTGTCATGTGATATTTAAGAGCCTTTGTCAAAAATTGAACTTTGGTTGGACTCTCGGTATCATGAGCCAAAGTTGCACCCACTGCGGTGAAACCATATGGCTGAGACAATTGACTCATGTGTGTGCCGGACTTTAGTAAAATGTGTTATCAGTTTCAGTTTATTTATACAAACTATAATAATTGATATTATCATGTACAACTTCAATCTTCTATATTTGTAATGAATGTGACTGTCTGGTGTGCCAATTACTCTGAAATGATAAAAGAATTTGTCTGAAATATCCTACCTAACTGGTACACCAGTAGAACACTTCTAGCTTACTCATTCATACAATATAATACAATTAATCATGGTTACAAGCTATATTTCATAATTACTTTCAGATTGAAGTTGTTTTTAGAACAATTTGGGGTACCAACTTGTGTGTTAAATTCAGAACTTCCAATAAAATCCAGGTTTGTTACAAATAAATCTAATTAAGTACAAAGTCGATAATTGGGCTAATGCTTTACAATAAATTGTACAGAAAAATTTGTTGTTAACTATCAGCCTTTTGTGCTTTTGAAAGATAAACTGCAATTCTCTCTAAAAAATTAACCCAATACAATATTTTACTAGATCAGTTGATGAAGATTTGGCTTCATATTCCTTTAAATTATGAGTGGTAAGAAAAATACAACACAGAGGAAATAAACATTTATAATTGAGATTATGTTGTTATTGGATTTTATATTTTAGATGTCATATAGTAAGTCAGTTTAATGAAGGTTTATATGATTATATTATTGCCTCTGATGAATCAGCATGTTTTAATCCTGTTGGTAAAGCATTAGACAAATCACATAAAAATAAGTGAGTACATAGCTTTTCTGTCATGTCATATATATTAACTAAATTTAAATTCTTTATTCAAGGTATCAACTAATAAGACATATTACCAACTAATATGTTGCCAACCTTCCCAGATTACTGAGAATTCCCAAATACTGACAAGTTGTTAAAACAAAATCTTTGCTGGACATTTTCACAGATTTTTATGTCTAGGTTACAATAACACCCTGTTATCATGGTTTAATAAAATATAAGTCTATATTAAGGAGTAGCATTTACATTTTATTCAATTTGAATTAAAGGGGTTCCAAAAAAGACAAAGAATATGGTGTTTCACGAGGTATTGATTTTCATAATGTAACAAATGTGATCAATTTTGAGTTTCCTAAGACTGTCAAAAGCTATATTCATAGAGTTGGAAGGTAAACATAGATTTTTTATTCATTGATATTTATTTTTGTTCTTTAAGATATTTTAGTAATCATTAACAATAGTTTAAGCAGAGTTTACAGTTTAAGAGAGAAACTGGTATTTTGTGAAAAACTATTTACTATCTGTTACTGTTACTATCAACAGTCTCTTGATATCAATTTTACATCCATACTTCTGAATATTTTAGAACGGCTCGTGGAACAAAAAAAGGTACAGCCTTGTCATTTGTAAATGTAAAAGAAATGAAACTGTTAGAAGATGTAGAAAAGGATTTAGCTGAACAACCAGGTAAACTTGTCTTCTTTTCTATCACACAAAATCTTTTTCTTTATTTTGTCTGTCTTTGTTTGTCAATTGCAAGTTTTTTGCTTTTAAATTTGAACAATTTTTAGCCAGTATGGAACGATTGTAAAAATTGTATAATTTCCATTGCTTTTACTTCATCTAATACATTAATTTATTTTATTCTGGCTATAGGAGGTAATAAACTAGAACCATTTCAGTTTAATATGGCAGAAATAGAAGGATTTAGATACAGATCAAAGGTGAAGAATATTTATCTCTATTACAATAGAAACTCACACCAGTTTTGTAATATATTGTATAGGCCATGTTCTTTGAATATTTACATCTTAATGAACAAGAATATTTGAAACTACTGTTTTGATTGCATTTTAATGAAACTTACTGATGAGTTTGAGGATAGGGGTTTTAAATGCCTATGAAATAAATTTTCTATGATTTTATTTAAAACATATTTCTATGTTAACTATTCTGATGGTGAGGAATATTTATTTATTTACTGTGTAAAAGATTGCCTTGTAAACTATATTTATTGTATACCCTGTTATAGGATGCTATGATGTCAGTAACTCACCAAGCCATACAGGAAGCCAGATTGAAAGAAATCAAAAGTGAAATGTTATCTTCACAAAAATTGAAGGTATTACTGTATTTATCAGATATTTATCCCTTTTTGGAATTAAAAAAAATTTATTGAAAGAATTCTATAGAGGTTCTCTAGCATTGGTATGGTTTGGGATACTTGAAACTTATCTCATATTCAGATTATCATGTCATGTTAGCAAAATCCATTTGGCTTGAATGATATGTGCAATAATGTCAACGCATTCTTAAAGTCTGATATCTCATTAGAGCTGTACAAAACATCTTGATAAACTGTAAAAGAAACTCTGTATCAAGTTTGATGCCACATTTAGCTTGTACTTTCATATCTCTCTATTGATACTACCTGGTTCTACATTAGGAGGCAGACAGCAAGTTTGATTTCTAGAAGCTAAAACCAACTTTAACATTGTTAAATTTCACATAAATTTTACTTGGTTTATTGTGTTGATCTTTTTCAATAAAATTATTGGATCATCACCAAATTCAATAGTGCACATCTTCATAATGATATTGACACACATACAAAAGATCAAAAGAATCGTTGGAGATTTGTAGCCTGTAGAGTGAGCACGAGGTAAATGTGAACAGTTCAGACCGATGGACAGATGCAAATACAATATACGCCCATACTTATGTGTGGGCGTATAAAAATGAGAATAATTGACAGCAATATTCTTTTACTGACAATCTATTTTGTTCATTTCAGTCATATTTTGAAGATAATCCCAAAGATTTACAAGTTCTACGCCATGATAAACCATTAAGAACAGTTAAACAGCAGGAACATTTGAAACATGTGCCTGATTATATTGGTAGGATAAATTTTATTTTTGTAGGCTCCTATAAAGTTGTTGTAGGGCAAAATTTTCCTTATTGCACACTATGTTACATTGATCATCCTCTTTATCTGAATATTTGGTCCTTGGCCAAATAACTGAGCAATGAAAAAAAAGATTTGAATAGTTTATAATTCAGAAACTGAACTTTATATCTCTTCAGTCCCAAGAAGTTTACATGGTTATAGGGGATTGAAAAGCAGGTCAAACCAAAGTCACCATCCTTATGCAAGCACACAATCACATGCTCAAAAACGATACCAGGTATGTTGAATTTTTGCTAGCATTCCTTATAATAATTTTCTTAATATTTAGAATTTGTATAGTTTTTATAGGCCCACATGGAAATGTTGACGTATATTGCCCCAGTCCATCTATCAACATTTCTTGTGATCACAATAGAGACTAGTACAGTTTTCATTTGATTTGAATGAAACTTAATGTGATCATTTACACTGGTAAGATCTTGGACAAGTTCAAATTTGATGATTTTTCGATAAAAAGGTTTTGAGTTATTGCCGTTGACTGATGAAAAACATGTCAAAATTTGTTCGTGAGCAAATAGATAAATTTTATGAAATTTGGTGTAATGATTTGAGCTGATAAATGAAATGAGTTATACATCCTATTTATTTATATTGATGAGATCTTAATTTTGAATTTTGACAATTTCTTGCTTAACAATTTTTGCCCTTGACATTAGAGCTGTGTGATTTGATGTATTTTGGTTATTTTGGAATTGATTTTTTTTTTTTTTTTTTTTTTTCGTTGTTGCAACAAACGGAAAATGGACTCTAGAGGGCGTGTTTATTAACCGATTTTGATCGGGTTTTCTGCATCGTATTTCTTGTAACAAAGGACAAATGATAGCAGTTGAAAATTTTCGATTTTCGAAAATTCCTTCAATACTTTTTTTTGCCGTAATTAATCAGAAAATACTATTTCGGTTGTAGTTTGGTGGATTGACTTGAAACTCACTTAGTGTAGACTGCCAGCATAGTGGAATAAAAGCACACATTCAAAAAATTTTTGTCACTTCCGGTTTCGATGTTAGTACTTCCGGTGGTATCACTTACGGTGAAATTAAGTTATGTCCAAAATAAAATATGCATTATATTACCAGCCTTAATACAAACTTATTTAAAAAAAAAACTCGCACCGGAAGTAACAAGTAGGCAGCCATTTTGGTTTGCCTCATTTTCCAGAAATTGCTATTCAGAGGCCATTTATCATCCGATTTGCATAACTTTTGTGTCATACGATACGTTTAATGTCTGTCTACAAAAAATGGGAAGCATAATTTTGATTTTCGGTTTTGCCTTTTTTGTACGACCTGATGTTTTTTTTCAAAGTTTGAAGGCTTTTAACTCATGACCTTAACCTTTGATGACCTTTATATTGACTATGGTGATAAGGGCTGTCCTTGACCTTCTCATGACCTTTTGACCTTTGGGGTCAAACAACAACTTCTGATATAGGGATCTAAATATGGTCAAAATGGCATTTTTGAAGTGCTGTATCCCAAACCCTAATTGATTTAGCGCCATACCACTTTCAGATTATTAATGCACTTAATAAATGGTTTCAATTCATGTGACATTTGATGATGTCAGAGTCACATTAAAGGAAATGTTACAATTTCCTTAAATCTTTAAATGCGTCTATCAAAGGAACTTGGCCTCGGATGACGTTGATATTTACATTAATGTTTACTATTGACTTCAGCTTTCACATGATGCTAATATTTTTTGTGTCCGACACGTGGTTTCGGTGTTATGGGTGTCACTGAAAGTTGATTCTGCATCTTTAAAGCGTCCTCACATATGCCCTAATAGAGGTAGAGAAATAATTCTGTCGGATTCAAAATGCTGAGATCCTGCGCTTTCCAATGATATATAACATACATGCCTTACATGCAAATTCGAAACCCCATTCACTTAACATGGGGTTATTATTAGATAAATCGGCTAATTAGATTAACCTGGCTGTCAACCCCAATAGAAATCAAAGTTTAAGTTGTTTTAAAGACACCCTCCTTTTTATATTTCTTTAAAATGTTTTGAGTCCCGTTGCGGTATATAAATAATCTCTAGGGTGGATTGAACCGTGTTATACTGTAAGTTAAGCTTACGGAAGCAAATTAAAGGGATACCTCCACTTAATTTACCAACTTTCTTATTTCTTATCCGATTTTCATCAAACTTGGAATGTATGTGTATAATCCAATTCTAAATTTGATGGAATTATCGAATTTGCGTAGTGCGCATGCGCACTACCAACTTTCTTATTTACTATCGGATTTTCATCAAACTTAGTATGTATGTGTATAATCCAATTCTAAATTGGATGGAATTATCGAATTTGAGTAGTGCGCATGCGCATTACCAACTTTCTTATTTACTTGATTTTCACTAAACTTGGTATGTATGTGTATAAACAAATTCTAAATTTGATGGAATTATCGAATTTGCGAAGTGCGCATGCGCATTGCCAACTTTCTTATTTATTATCTGATTTTCATCTAAACTTGGTATGTATGTGTATAATCCAATTCTAAATTTGATGGAATTATCGAATTTGCGTAGTGCGCATGCACATTGCCAACTTTCTTATTTACTATCCGATTTTCATCAAACTTAGTATGTATGTGTATAATCCAATTCTAAATTTGATGGAATTATCAAATTTGAGTAGTGCGCATGCGCATTACCAACTTTCTTATTTCTTATCCGATTTTCACCAAACTTGGTATGTATGTGTATAAACAAATTCTGAATTTGATGGAATTATTGAATTTGCGTAGTGCGCATGCGCATTGCCAACTTTCTTATTTACTATCCGATTTTCATCAAACTTGGTATGTATGTGAATAATCCAATTCTAAATTTGATGGAAATATTGAATTTTTGTTGTGCGCATGCGCATTATCAACTTTCTTATTCTTATCTGAATTTCACCAAACTTGATATGTATGTGTATAATCCAATTCTAAATCTGATGGAAATGTTGAAATTTTGTTGTGCGCATGCGCATTATCGACTTTCTTATTTTTATCCGAATTTCACCAAACTTGGTATGTATGTGTTTAATTCAATTCTAAATTTGATGGAAATATTGAATTTTTGTTGAGCGCATGCACATTACCAACTTTCTTATTTCTTATCCGGATTTCATCAAACTTATTCTTTATTAATTAACAAATATTCTTTTATTCCTAGTAAATATACTATAAACTACAGGCACTTTTGGATATTTGCATTTAGAGATGCAGAAAGGTATTTACATAAAGTAATTGCAATAGACCATCTTCGTATGTACCTGAATGTCGTAACCCGCCCTGTACTGTTATTGGAACAGTTCTAGTTGATATTGCTTTTTATACGCCCACATGAAATGGGGCCCTTGCTATTGAAAACGCTACAATTTTTAGCTCGTTGACACTCTAAAAGGCACAATTCCTGACGGATTTTGACGAAACTTGGCATGAGTGTTTGTTATCACCCAAGTATAAACCCAATTGAAAATTGAAAATATTATTAATGCCCTTGTTCTTGAAAACTTGTTTAATTTTTAGCTCGTAAACATTCCATAAGGCTCAATTCTTGACAGATTTTGACAAAACTTGGTGAAATTGTTTATCGAAAATCAAAAAAATAAAAAAATGTTTCATACGAGTTACTGACCTCGTTCTTGAAAATGCTTTCAAATTTTAGCTCTTAACAGTAAAAGGCATGATTATTGCCAGATTTTGACAAAACTTGGTTTTATTATTCAGTACTGCGTTGAAGGTTATAGTTGCCTTTTAGAGTTTTCATGAGCTGATAATTGAACATGTTTACAAGAACAAGGGCAATAACTCAAACTCTATATTATTCAGTATTGCCCCAAAGTGTATGATGTTACTGTACTGCCAAATATATTTCATTCAAAATCAAAGCTGCCAGTGGGCATATATTTCCTTGCCTGGCAAGCTATCTTTAAAATTTTTGTGGAAAATCTCAGCATAAATAACTAACGGTAAATATCTATAACAATGAATTCAAACTACAAATGCATCTTTAAAATGAGAAAAATTCGTATTTTACTCACTAAAGACTGAATCGTCATTTCTGAAAGCTGCATGTGGGCGTATGTTACCTTGCCTGGCAAGTTATCTTGTTTTTTTTATATCAATGTTTATTGATGATATATTGTTTTTGTTACAGAGAATGAAATCTGATCCACTAAGAAGTTTTGAATTTACAAAAGGCAGGAAGCATTTTAGAAAAAAATAAATTATATGGAAGCCTTGTCTTTACTTTTTGACTTCAAACGTAAATAACTTGTTCTGAATTAGGGGATAAATGACTGCAAAGATGAAGTTCATGAATTAATGATTAGATAGAATATTCTTTTGTAACTGAATACCCATTCATGTTAATGAAAAAAGTTACAATTCTAGTTGTCATTTCTCTCCACCCATAGCAAAAAGAAAGATGGTGGACCACAACCAAATACGCCCTTCACGGTATGCAGATGGTAAAAACGATACATCCAAATTTAAGTTTCATCAAAATCGGTTGAAAACTAAGAGTAATAGCACATTCAAGATTTTGGGGCAAGGGCAATAATTCTGCTTCTAACGGTTGAAAATAGCTCAAATTCGAACTTGATCTTCGTTTTATGAAATGTTGACGGGCGGACGGACAGACATGAATATGTATGCACATGCCGAATTTCATTTGATTACTTCAAACACTCTAGTTTTTAGAGTGTTTATGAGCAATAGATGTTGATAGAAGCACTTACTGTATAGAGGTTAAAGGGCAATAACTCCTCAAAACTGACGTAAGAGGCCTAAATCTTGAAAAAGCCTTAAATTTAATCAGAAGCAAACTAAACTTTCTCAAACCTTTCGATTTAGGTCCAATTACATCCATTTTAAGTCTCATCAAAATCGGTTGAAAACTATGGGAGTAATAGCATATTCAAGATTTTGGGGCAATAACTCTGCTTCTAAAGGTTGAAAATAGCCCAAATTCGAACTTGATCTTCGTTTTATGAATATGTATACACATACCAAATTTCATTTGATTTCATATGCGTTTACAAGCAAATGTTGACGGACGGACAGGGGTGCCGACAATATACATCCACATAGAGAGATGTGGGCGTATAAAAAACTATTAATCTCTAATCAGTAAGATGTTACAAATTAACAACCACCATTACTGTACAAAACAAAGTTTTCAACAGACTAAAGAATGTCCTGTGAAATTTCTGTCATATGATATATTGATAACACTGATATACATTATACACTTTATTTTAAGTGGCAAGTTGTGTTTTTAAAGTTTGTATAATAGAATCATATTTATCAGCAGTAAATACCATCACAGATCTCATAGCCTCCATACTATCATCATCATCATCCCAACTTCCACCAACAATATTATCTCTTTCTTTAGCTACACTAAAACTTACTGCTATATCACTCAACTAAAATATACAAACAATTTCACATTACTTCACTGTCTTCTTTTTGTTTGATAAATTAAATTGTATTATGTATCATTTTATGTGAATTGGAATATCAGCTTCAAAATAGTAACATTAGACTTTCAATTACACATGTCCTATATTTTGGCTGAAAACTTATCTTATGTGAAACAAATAGCAATGCAATACAGACTAGCTAAGGTTTCTGTCAAATCAAAATACATAAAATGCAGTTAAAGTGGTAGTTAGCAAGGCAAGGATAATACAGGATGCATTTTGTGCTGATTGACGTAAAAATTGATGGTTTAATTTATTTTAGTGATCACTGTCACAGTGTGCCCTATGTTGACAATTCTGTAAAAAGTTATTAAGTATTTTTGCTCTTGAAGAGACAAACAATACTAACCTCATTTAATATTTCATCTTCAGGATTACTGTAAAACATCTGATTATTTAATAGACTATCTCCTCCCTCTACTCTAGCTCGATAACATTTACTTATTAATACATAATAACCAAAATTATAATTCATATTTTTCTTGTTAGCTTTAGTCATATCCTTCCTAAACATAAAAAAAACAATAGAAAATTAAAATACACAAGTGACACATAATATTATTTTGAAATTTGACAATTAACTTTTGTAATAAAAAAAACATTCACAGAACAGCTACAATAATTTCTTTTTTCTCTTTCATTATAACCTGTCCTCAAAACCAATATTTTTTACTTTTTTTACTTTGTTCTTTACTTATTAATTGACAAACAAATGGAGAGAAGATATTTCATGTAAGTTATATGTGCCTTATATTTCAAATATAACATGAGATGACCTTTCCATAATTATAGACCTTATTCACGCCTTGTTTTTGAGACACTGAAAGCAGGGTTTAGAACACAAATTACATCATCCATTGATAAGATGGAGACCTCATTGAATGAATAGCCAATTTGTAGCTCAACAGCAATAAAATGGGATTAAAACTGCCCTTTCTAGGAAATGTGTGAAGGTAAATTTCATCTGAAAGTATCATTAAATAGCTTAATCAGTTTTGAATTTAATGATGTAAAATATGATTAGTTTCAAGTTAGACGTCAAGGTGGCGATTTTATGCAGTGACGCAACGGAAAAGGTAAGCGTTATGAGCCTTGTTCTAGATTCAATATGGCTGACGTGTGAATAAGGTCTACAGCATAATACTATATGAAAATTACACACAACACAAACCGTAAAGATTCATAAGATGGTGCTGCTATTTCAATAGGTATATTGAGAAATCTTTCACTTATTAATAAACCAACATGACATTCCTTGTTATTTAGTACTTCAAAGATTTTTCTTCCATCCTCACCAGCTGATTCACATTTCTCTGATAACCAGGATATAATCTCTCTTACACATGCTAAATCATTCTGAAATTAGTGATTTCATTAGATTGCACTGTAAATAATTGTCGAAAACATGTATACCGGCTTTCTTTCTTTGACGCTTGGGGAGTTAAAATCCTAATCATTTGCTGGGTCATGTCTAACAAATTGTGTTTGTGGGTTCTAATCTTATCTCTGAGGTAATATTTATAGTTCTGTTTTCAATGTCGGTAATGATCTGCAAATACAGCTCCAGTCAATGCCTTCTCTCTACACAATTATATAATAAAACATGCAACTGAACTGTTTAATGCATGGCTAAGTGCCTTTGATGCAATTATACAAAAACAGATTAACAAACGTACTTGTCTTTCTGTGAGATTTATAGCTGACATAATACCAAATACTGGATCACCATCATCAAAACCATTTTCACTATCATCATCTTCATCATCATCATTTAGTTGCTATAAAAACAGTTACATTAACACTGAGAGAAAGACAAACATGTCAGTAATTAAAATAACCAATTTGGGTTTGCTGAATGATTTAAATTGAATTATATGCCATGCTAAAAGTCATCAATCTGAATTCCTGCTTCCTAAATAAAATACTGATAAAGCCATAACCCTATTATCCAAATTTCTCTTAGAACTGGAAACCTAATAATTGTAGGTGCAGCTGTCTAGGCAAAAGTTCTTGCAAAGTGCAAAAAAGTACGGTTAAATGGTATTTAATAAAACATCATTTCCTTTACCTTTATTGCATTACCAATGTAGTTCTGTGATATAATGGTATTTGTCAGTTCTGATAAATTAACATTAGCTTTTAAAAACAGCTGAAATAAAGACATATTTTAATATTCTGAAACTTTGTTTTAATATAAAAAAATCTTCCATTACACTTTTTGTATTCTATTGTATTGGATAAGAGACAGATGTTTCCGTCTAATATACACAGAGCACAGAGCTTTATGTAAAGTGTCATTAAACAACTAAACTAAAGATTTACCTGCTGGAGGAGTGTCTTTATTCCATGAAAGTCTGAATCTTGTGGCATTCTTGCTTCAAACTCAACTTCCATTTGCTGAAGTGAAAGGAAAAGAGATCAGAGAAAGGTAACTACATCTAATAGATGTAACATAGTTGACCCTTGGTCTGGTATTTTAATTCTTGTAAAATTAATGCCAGTGTGTTGTCTCCCTTTTGTTTACTTTTTGTGGTTTTCAGGTAGGCAAATCTCAATACTATGTTATCAAGAAGTTTCGTATTTTTTGATGATTCTTACTTGGTCCATCAATTCATCTCCAGAACCCGCTTCATCAAAATCATCTTCAACATTGTTCATTTCCTCTTTATTTTCTATATCATCTTCAGCACGTTTCTTCCTGGAGGACGCCATTTTGAAATATGGCGGTATTTCCAATTGACACTTCGTCATTACTTCAGTGGCCGGCCAATTTTTGTGGCCGATGGATACACTAATTTTTTGGATTGATTGTCTCCAAAAGAAAATCTGATCAAACGAATTGTAGTATATAGCGTACTTTAATTAGATCATAAATTGAGTACATTTTCAATCAAATCGATGTTTCGGATAATATCTTTTATTTGTCACTATTTTTTCGTTTTGTTTAATACTATTTCAAGAATTTGAGCTTGAGAGCGGGATCAAAATATGAGACAGTAAAAACTTCTATACAAATATGAATAAAAATTACAATAAATTAGCCTAACTAAACGCAAAAATTATGGATTCATTTTCATTTCCTCAACAGGTATAACTGGTTTTGATCTATTCTCAAGAACTGTAATGTCTGGAATTGAATGAATTGATTATTTTTGAGGAACAAGATAGAATTAGAATGCAGCCGTAATTTGAAATAATTTTTCTATGCTTACGGCAGACTACTCACTTTTTTGTTTTAAACAACAAAGAACTGTTTAGACCCAAACAAACACGCTAAAGGCAACTAAAGAATTCATTAAAAAGTTCATGGCTGCCATAAAACAATAGTCTCTTCCTATTTTTATCAATCAACAAATATGAATTGGGTCATTAATTAGACAGGTCCAACTGTCTGATCACATTTTAAAGCCACATAAAAAAAACAATTGGTGACTGTCCTGTCTGTGCCCGAAAACGGTCCCGACCCAGATTTTCTTTTTTCGAAAACCGTTAACAATCTGCTCAATAGCGTAGGTATAGCAAAAATTAAACTTTTCGCGGACATTTAAAGTGGAATAACGGTCATATAATAGGAAATACCAGCAGTAGGTCCATCTAGCGACTTTAGAAGGAACTACAACACCCATCCGCGGATGGCGCTGCCATCACAAGGGTCACTATCCTCAGTGTGACAACTGCTCTGGGAAAAAGGCTGTGAGGTGAAAAAGACAAAACCATGAGCTGTTATTAGTTGAATAGGCCCAACACATATATATCATCTGTATGTTAAGGGGCCTAAAACATGAAAGGCTTCAGTATAAAAGTAGAACTCTTCTCAAACACAAATATTTGCTTGACACTTCTAGAACTGTCTGTTTTGAAATTTTGATTCAGGGAAGAACAGGACGATGACCAATTTGTTGTTTATTTTGATTATTATTTGTGTATGATTTGTGATATAAACCCCAAACTAATACTGAAGGTCTTAATTGTCTGTCGGTTGATGAAAATGCCTACCAATAGACCTAATAAAAAAATGATAATGGGGAAGTATGATTTTACAGATGAGGAGTTCCAGACTGAAATGTGGGTCATTTTGATGGAATATATCTGGGGGGGGAAGTGGTATTATGTCAGAGGGAGTGTTGCTAAACCTTATCTTGTGTATGTATCATGAAGACATTCTCATAAAAAGAAGTTGACATTTTGTTGTTGTTGATATGGATGGAATGACAGAAAAAATTCACATCTGAACTCACAGTCTCATCATTGGTTTGAAAATAGCAAAGGATGTCTTCAGGTCCTTAGATTTTAAATTTCTTTTTTGAATTACTGGTATATGTGAAAATTACCCTCTGCAAAATCATATTTCCAAATTACAAATTTCCGATTAGATTCTTTTAAAAGCAAAAAAGACAACCTTCAACTTTCATGATCATTTTGGAGTTTCATTTTCAATTCATTTAGTAATGATTGGCACACAATATTTATTGTAATAATAGAACACAATTTTATGGGATACTCTTCCTGATTTTTTTTTTTGGAGATAATGTTTCAACAATTTACATTGTCATCATCAGAGGTGAAAAAAAAAAATTAAGAGTGGTATTAGTATATCATATGATTGTGTTGCGTTATCCATAAAGGATTCATATTTATTGTGATTGGTGATATTTGCTTTTTAGAAAATGAATTCATGGTGAAAGTGACACACTCTTAAATGTTGATGTATACATATCATTCTTTCAGCTTGTTTGATTTTGATAATAGAGTTAGGAATCATTTGTATGTTTATGGTTAGCTTCAAATATAAACCTGTAATTTCATTTCAGAAACTGGATAGTCTCTTTCCAGAGAAATCAAAAGCTGCTTATCAGCAACAAGAACAGCATTCACTGCCAAAACCAAACTTTCATAAGTGTATCCTTTTTTCTTCAAGAAACATTAATTTGAATATCTATGTACAAAAATTGGTATCATATTTGGAACTACTGATCAGTATGAAATCAGTAACTCTTGATGAAAAAGCACAAATGGGTTAAGATTTTTTAGTTTGTATCAATTATATTTATTAAATTAGATTACACCATAAAAGCCTTAACTTTTGATTAGCATTACAGTTATTAGATGAAGCTGTGGCTTCCCCTATCCATCCACCAAGATTTCAACAAACACCTAAATCTGGTATTTTGAGGAATAGTACATGTAGGTATTTTTATCTCTTTTATTGTGGTATTCTGCATGTGCCCTATTTTATTTTGTTTTAATCTTTTGACAAAATGTTATAAAATGCAATTCTATACTATATTTTTTCAGATACAACAAAATATGCCTCTCCTATCCCAGGACCAAAATTTGATATATCAGCTATTGGAGCTGCTTCACCAAGTAGACCAGGAGTGACAGGTTATCAGACTATTAATGATAGTATGCTTACCAATTTCGCCTTTTCTCGAGATCAGTCAAATTATATGGCTGCTCAGGTATGAACCATCATCTTGTACATGTATTTGTGTGTTATAATTTGAAATGAAATGAGCAATAGAAAATTCAAAGATTGCTTTTAATAATGCCTCAATATTGAAATTAAAAAACAGAACAAAAATGAATTTTCTTTGAATTTTGCCGTGAGCTTGATATGATTATTGTGTACAATAGGGCTGGGTAAAATAAATCAAAATAATTGAGTATCATCACCAGGAAATTATAATTTCGATTATCAAATTTCATAATCGATTTAATATCAAAGTAACATTTTTTCCAGTCTACCTGTCTTTTTAAGGTCACTTTTCCACAATTTTTTCCTATCAGCATATAACTTACCCAAAATAAACTGTAATAATCGATCTCAGCATTGATATTAGTATTATCATAATTTTATGATACAAAAAAGTATCTAAGGATTATTTTGATTATTAATCGATTATTGATCGATACCTTGCCGTCAATAATCGATCTCAATTTGGTAATCAATACCTAACCCTAGTGTCCATAGCATATGTTGTTTCTATTCTACCATTGTTTTCGCAATCCATATTCTCGTCATTAATTTTGATTGGTAGAGAGCTTACTTCTCAACCAATTAGATTCCTAATTTTTGAATTACCAGACACAAAATTTTAGTAACAAATTTGCTTTCTGATAATTGAGTCTCAAAGTTCATGGTTGAGTTTTTTGTCATATAGTGTCAATTTTCAAACAGCTATTATATAGTTTTCAAAAGACGAATGAAAAGAATATCTTCTATAATCTTTACGACAAGAAAATTCGTATTTATTTGAAATGGCATGTGAATCAATGATTTGGCAAGGCGAGTACGACTACATGAATGAATTATGTCCCCTTCCATTTCGCCATTACGGGAAAAATCCCACCTGAAAAAATTGAAAATTGCTTAAGATGGATGAAATGTTAGAATGCTCTGAAATTTTATGTGAATATTAAGCATATGTGTTAGTAATTTTCTGTCAAGTTTCACATAGATGGAAAGGGGTTTGATGGGATGCAACATTTCCAGATAATTGCAATCGCCATCTTTTGCTACGAGCTTCCTGATTGTATAAATTAAATAGTGACATATGGTTTGCCAAGGGAGGTTATTGGTCTCTAATGACGAGAATATGGGATTGCGAGAGCAACGGTAGAATATAAACAATATATCCTACCGGTGATTAAGGAACATCAGTGTACAATGGATAGATTTGAAATAACATATAAAATGATTTTTTTTTTATTTGTTAGTTTGGTGATGATTTGACCACCACTAATGTTTCATTATTGATTGAAGATGACCCTGGACTTGCAGGTTTGTCAACTTATGTCTTTAATTGGCAACTTAACTTAGTTGATTTATCTGTCTCTGTCAGATTTGTATTTTAGTGGAATAGAAGAAGTAGAATGCTCTGCACATGGAAATTGAATGGTTAATCTACAGGGTTTTTTTCTTAGAAATGGTGGAATAAACAAAATCTTGATCTATTTTGTTTCAAATAGAATAGGAAATAGAAATTAATTTTCAACAATTGATCAGATCAAGAGTGAGAAGTCACCATGGAAATTCAAATTGTAAATGAAAAAAAAAACAGCTTTAGTCTTGAGAATTTGATGTCAAAGATATATGATCAACTTTAGTCATTTACTCTGTTGTCTGTTCTACTTTCCAGCATCAAGTGGTGTTTATCGAGAATTTCACCAATCAGTAAAACGTAGTCCATCCAACATGCAGGTGTTTAACTTGATGTCTGATTGTGAAAATATTTGTTCAGAACATGTCATATTATTAAGGAAATTAGTCAACAGATCAACCAAAAATGCTCAACACAAGTAGGTCTTATGCTGTATTTTTTTAGCTTTTGTAGCTTCAAATTTATAACTTTTGATGTCATTTTCATTAGTTTTTGCAAATCAGTCAGCTTTCAGGAAATTAAGAATGAAATGTATTGAAGTGAGGTGTAATTAGAAAAGTATTTTATGTAGATTTCAGAAAACATATGACACATTAGAATTATTAGAAAATGAGAAATATACGTGGCAGTTATTACGGTCTCTATCTAAAGATAGATTATTAGATACAGAAGATAATAATGATGAAGAAGAAATGATATTAGATACACCAGCAAAGGTATATTTTGTAGCCATTTTCCAGTCTCTTTTGTACTGTATTTAAGTCCTGATACCATTGTGATTTGTGTCATCTTATGAAGAAACTCAATGTTGCTTTAAAAGTTCTGAAATAATTCATAAAAAAATCAGTATTGGCTTGGCAATTTTCTTTCAGAAGCAGTAGATTATACTAAGTATGTTGATGCAACTAGTAGCTAGTAATGATTGTACATCACATGAATTGTAGGATTCAAGTTTTGTTTCAATATCATTAGTTTAACTTATGACAATGGTAACATCAACATTTTATGCCATAATAAGATACTTAACATAAAAAAAGCTGACTAAACAGTGGTCAAGAAGATATTTAACTGTGCCTGGCAAAATAGTTGTTCTAATAACTCTCTTATTACCCATAATAACACATTTTTTCATAAGTTTACATACACCAAGAGAAAACAAAATTAAAGAAGTTGAATCATTGCTGGAATGATAAAGTGGATAGAATCTCAAGGAAAGTTATCGTACAAACTCATCAAATTGGAGGCCTGCAAATGACTAATGTGAGGCTTTTTATAAAAAGTTCAAATTAACATGGATGAGAAAGTTAATAGGATCAGAAAGTTGTTGGAAAACATTACTTTTTGACATATTGCCTGACAATAATAAACATTATTTCAAATATGATGATAAGTTTGGTAAGAACATAAATAACCATTTTTAGAAGGATGTCTTTTCTGCAAGATTTTATAGAAATATTAATAAAGGAAAGTCTTACCACTGAAAAACTAATGTTACCTATTTGATTTAATAGTATGATTAAAATATACAATCAAACCATATATTATAAAGAATGGGAACTAAAGATTTATATGTGACCTACTTTATGGAAATATAATGAATGGATTCAACACGATAACCAGATACATTTCCCCATGTATACACAAAACGTTTGGTTGTAGCTTACAAAAGAAATCAAAATCTGGAACCATTGAACAATGCCCATTCATCCTAGGAACAAATATTTCTTCATGTAAATGTATCATATTACATTAATAGATTAATCGATTTGTAAGTTAGATTTCAGGGAATATTTATTTCAGGACTGGTGCCATGGCTATATACAGTACATTATATAACATACAGTGTATGTTTTGTGTGTGTGTCTTTTCAACTAAAATCATACTAATGACTAACTAATTTTCACATAATTAATGGGCTTATCTATTGCTCTGTGACCTAGACAAATAACTAAATGACATAAAGGGTTGCAAATCCTTCTATAATCACTTTATCCAAAATATTGATGAAAAACCTTGAAATGAGATCAAATGGGAAAATGAATATCAGATTTGATAAACAAATGGATGAGTTATTTCCTAATTTCCTAATTTTCCAATGTACTATAGTAGAATAATTCACCAAATTTTAGGAACAAATGATATTTTATACAAAACGGGTGTCAGTGACAGTCCATTCTGCAGCATGTGTAGAGAGCAAATTGAAACAATCAAACATTTATTATAGGATTGTCCATATGGCATCATATTTTGGGAAAATGTAATTGAATGGACAAATTGTAGGTTTGAAACAGAAATTGAGTTTTTTGTTGCTTTGGAAGAAAACAGGAAATTGGAAACTTAATTCTATGTAAATTCATAAATATATTTAAAAAAAAAAAGAAGAAAAAATTTCATGCCATGTTGTGGTAATTGGTGAAATTATGGTTCCTCTACTCTGCATTAGGGACATTCTTGGTACGCAAAATTTAAAAATTCAAAAAGACACTCAACTTTGATTATCACTTTCAGAAGATTCCAAATAGCTATAAGTTTATCCCAGTTTATTTTGTTTTCTTGACGTATCTATTCATTTCAGATTGATAATAAAAGTGACCAGATGATAGTTGATGATTTATTTGAAAAAACACCATTAATAAGACAATCTCAGTTGGTGATAGATTGGTTAGAAAATTGTTCTTTAGATAATCTAGAGATGTTTTCTGATGATGTTAGATTCTTCTCTGATCAGTCTGTAGCTTGGTAAGTTAACTTGACTACCTTAAGGCATGTTTTAATTATGGTAATATTTATTTAGAATTAGTCGTCATACCCTTTTTATACTCTCACATGATAATGGGGAGCGTATATTGCTGTCACCCATGTCCATCCGTCCACAATTGCTTGTATATACTCTACAAGACACAATTCTTGATGGATTTTGACAAAATTTGGTATGAGTGTTCGTAATCATCTAATGATGAACCCTATGGAAAATCAGAAGAATCAAAAAATATTTAGTATGAGTTATTGCCCTTGTTCTTGAAAACGTGTTCAATTTTTATCTCGGATTTTGACGAAACTTGGCATGAGTGTTTGTTATTACCCAAAGATAAACCCAATTGAAAATCAGAAAAATCGGAAAATATTTAGTATGAGTTATTGCCCCTGTACTTGAGAACACGTTCAATTTTTATCACGTAAACACTCTAGAAGATTTGACAGATTTTGATGCAATTTAATTTGAGTGTTAACACCCAAGGATGAACCCTATAGAAAATCCGAAAAATTGGAAATATTTAGTAGGAGTTATTGCCATAGTTCTTGAAAACTTGCTCAATTTTTAGCTCGTAAACATTCTAGAAGGCTCAATTCTTGACCGATTTTGACGAAACATGGTGAAATTGTTTATAATCAAATCAAAAATAAAAAAAAATCGAAAAATGTTTCATAGGAGTTATTGACCTCATTCTTGAAAACGCAAAGGCATGATTCTTGCCGGATTTTGACAAAACTTGATTTGAATATTCGCCTTTTAGAGTTTTCACGAGCTAAAAATTGAACAAGTTTTCAAGAACTGGGGCAATAACTCATACTCAATATTATTCAGTATCGCCCCAAAGAGTTAAAAAAAAGCGTAAGACTAAAGGTTGAATATTTCATACTGGTCATTGTTATTGTACTGTCAAATATTTTATTCCAAATCAAAGCTGAAAGTTGGCCCTCTCTAGAAAGAACGCATTGCAAACACCTGTTTTGGTTAGGAACAGAGTTGTTGCCTTTCCCCAGAGCATGCAGCTGCTGACAGTATATTTTTGACACTATTTGGTTTAATTTTTTTTATTTTGCTCGATTTTTGGTACGATTTAGACGACCGATTTCTATACTATTTTGTCCATACCCAAATCTATATCGGTAAGATTTCGGACCCAGCTGGGTTCAACACGCAAAGACTCTGTCAGTTTGCGGTTAAAGATAACTGATTAGACCTGTGAGCCACTGAAAATTTGCCACAAGCTGCCGCCGGACTACTTAAAAGCCAGCAGCTGGCTCGCCAGGTGTCATTTCAGTATGAAAAGCCTCCTCTCGTGGATATGACAACAACCATTCCAAATTTTCAGTCACTGAATTCCTTCATCAAGCATGCCACTGGAAAATATGAATGCTTGATATTATTTGTTGAAACCTTTAGAATACGTAGGAGACATTATATTTTTATTCAAAATCAGCTGCCTGTGGGCGTATATTACATTGCCTGGCAAGCTATCTTTTTAAACATGATAGCTGTGATACATTAAATATCGAATGTAGATGGGACATGCTTCAAAGTTATTTTTCAAAATGGTTTACTTACTATTTATTATGCAAAATATTCTGCTGGGTAAAAAAAAAATAAGCCAAATACTAATATTTACACTGAGAAAACAAGTAGACAGAGAGTATATTTAATGTCCTGTGACCTATTGTAGGGAAAATTCACTTCATGAACTGAAACAAAAGAAAGAAGGTAAAATGGTCCGAACCTCTAGAGTGTTTGTTGATGAATTGGTAGGTATCAACTAAGTTATATTGTATCAGATTTAAATATGACTAATGCATCCAATCTATGTAACATGTGACATTTAGAATGATATTGAAGAAGTTCTTAAAAATATTTCTCTCCGGTCATTTTGAAGAAAATATACCTATTGATATGGTGACTTATTTTGAATTAAGGCTGGATTTGAACAGTATTTTTCTTTATCTCTTATTTTACCACTTGGTGAAGTGTTACTATAAGATTCTCATTCTTTATTTTAAGGATCCTGATGCACCTATACGTCAGAACAGTTCATTAGATGATTTAGATAAGGAAGATGAATTGAGATTATTACAACATATGTTTGTATGCATCAGAGCTGGACAGTTAGATCGGGTAGGTTATGTAGAATTCTTCATCATTTATACACATTCTTATAGAACTGCAGAGCTTCTTAGCTAGGTCATCTTCATTTGGTGTATCTTCCCAGAATGCAGAGGACATAAACATTTATGAATCTTGCATGTACTTGAGTCTTAATCAAATAATCTTGTTTTTTAGTCATGGTCATCATAAGAATTCTGATGACATTTAATACATGTATATCATCTTTCCTCAAATCCTTGTTAAGTTAACTGAGCAGTAAATGTTATATTTGATATGGGGAAAATGGTTTGGCTAAAGACGAGTATTATTGGTCTGGTAAATTTAAAACAGCGTTTCTTTTTTCTTCCCTTTGAAAGTGGTAAATAACAAATCCATTACTTTGATTTAAGGCACAAGAAGTTTGTCGTAATTGTGGCCAGTCATGGAGAGCAGCAACATTAGAAGGTTGGCAGCCATTTCATGATTCTAATTATCAGAAGTTGGGTGAAGGTGGTCAAGTTGAATCTATACAGGGTAATCAATATAGAGATGTCTGGAAACTTGTTTGTTGGAAAATGGCACGAGAGGTAAAATTACATTACATAAGATTGTTATATTGTATGAAATGATTTGTGTACACATTCTGTTTGACAAGAAGTAAGATGTATTTATTATCTTCAAATACTCTATAACATGATTATGCTATAAAATTAGAGAGCTTTAAATTCATTATCAACTTGCCCATTTAATTTGTATATGATTAATGGTAGAAATAAAGTTGTGAAAATCTACTTTTTAGGCAAAATTTGATAAATATGAGAAATCTATCTATGGAGTGATGAGTGGTAATTTGTCAGCTATATTACCAGTATGTAAATCATGGCATGATTATTTATGGGCCTATTTTAAAGTGATGGTTGATACACATGTTGAAGGTGAAATAAGAAGAAATACCAAATCTGCCAGAAAATTTGTAGACTTACCACCAGAATATTTTAGTAAATTGTAAGTTTTTGATTTTTTTTTTAAGACAGAATTGAGATCTGGATGTATGATGGCAGAAATTTTATTTATATCTGAGGTCACTGTCTAAATACATGTAATTTGCTATGGGCAACAACAGACATGAAATGTAACAAAATCTGGTTGATTTAAAATAGAGCAATGTTCCCTCAGTGATTTTGGTATTAACATCATAATCTGAACAAAAATATGAAAGTTAAGGTACACTGAATTCAAAAGTTCATGATTTTGATTATAGGTTGTATCCAGATTTGGTGTTTGCTGAAATTGAGGCTAGTTTAAATGAGGTAAATTCTATTTCTCTGGTTAACTTACAGATACTGTATAGTGACAGAAATACATTTGTACGCTTTCAGAGATGATTCACAAGCAGTGCGCTTTACTTTTACCTAGTTGTTATTTAACACAACATTATATGTCTGACTTGCATGGAGTCAAAATATATCTATTCTATCTTGAAACAAAATAGACTGCTCTTATTTATGTACTGACTAGACCCCAGTTGTGTACAAAAATCGAACAGATATGTCTCAAGTATGCTACATGTCAAATGTGTATGTTGAAATGTTGACTGTCATAATATATTGGTCAGATTAACTACATATTTGTTTTTTATTGTAGAAAATTCAACTGGAATGTAATTTATGGTATAATGTGATACAGAAGTATATTATACTAGGAGATATTTCTAGTAAGTATATAAAAATTTTAGTAATCAATGCTCTACAATAGTTTTAAACATGATTCAGTGAAATAGAGTAGCATCTTGTATTGTAAAAGCCTACATTTTAATGTGATATTTGCAAATTTGTTTTTTGAGATATGGCATTTGACTTCGTCCAAATACCTAAATAAATCTGCTTGTGAATGCAATAGATACTACAGTTTTGATTTGATTTTGAGGTATTATTCTTGATGAGGAAGCAGATGAGTAGTAATTATTTTTCCTTGTTAGCATTAATTCAGGTTATGTACAAATGGATTCAATCAGACAATAATGGAATTCCACAACATCTTGTACGTTTTATGGCACATCTAGTTCTTGTATTACGTAGAATAACAGATATAGCAGAGGTTAGTTTTATACTATGACTTTTGGTGAGGTTGACATGAGGATTTATAAACCCAAATGGTGTAATATTTACCGAGACCAACAGTTGAGATGAATATTGCATCCCTGAGGTTGATAAAACCCACGTCAACTGAAACCAAAAGGCATTAAACGTTTTATTAAATGACAATTTCTCAATAAAGCCGCGAATAGACTAGGTACGGTATTGAAAATGATAGAAGCAAATCGTGTCCAGATCCATAGCTCGTATATTCACTTTCTATTTTCGTCTGTATAAATTATCTTGCACTGTCTATTCATGGCTTTATACGTCATTGGCATGAGCCAGTGAAATGTCAAGATGCCGTCATTTGCAATTCTTGTATACTGCTGTCCATGACATCTATAAATACAGACTTTGTTGACTGTTGTCATCAACTGGGGAAATCCGAAGGACACATACAAAACCAGTTTGATTGGCCGAAGATCAAATTTTGTCCAATGAAAACTGTGAATCTAATTTATGCTAACTTATACTATTTTTGGGTAGATGCTTGACCCAATATGAAAGTTATTAACCTCTCGTGCAAAGTTGCGCAGTGAATATTATGTTTTATCAAAGGAAGCGATGTACACTCTCAACCAATAAAAAGAGAGATATTTTTCGATCATTTAATAAAACAAGTTATTACTCTGTTCTATCATAGTATTCAATTAACATTTATTATATGAAGATTGCCTTTATATTATTGGACCAGGTAAATGAATGTCTTGTTTATAACTTTTAAGGTCTGCATTGATATTACAAAACAATTTTGATTAAGTGATAAAGTTATTCAAATAATCTCCTGCCTCAAGGCTAAAATTTTTATTAATTGTCTTGTAGTCGAGGTTGAAATCCATGCCCCCAATTTTCTGCAAGCTTCGTACATGTAGAGGAAATCTACCAAGTGAAATTTCCCTTATTTTTCATGGTGATCGTGTTTCTCTTGCATCTTAATTCTGTGTACAAGTTGTTTTGTTGTTGTTTATTTCATATAATTTTTTTCATTAGGAAGAGAAAGCTATAGTAATTATAGAGACTTATATAGACATTTTAATTAAAAATGGTAATAAAGAATTAGTAGCATTCTATGTGTCCAACTTACCTAAAACATCTCAGATTAATTGGTATGCCAAGTTTTTAGAAGGTAAGGTAATATCTGAAAGTCTGTCATGTATGAAATTAAAAATCAGTGTTTGTTTCTCACATGGTTATATTTGTAACAAATCATTTCTTTAAAAATCTTAAAAACTTTCAATTACAAACTGAAAATAACATACTTCCAAAATATTAAATGGCCATGTCCTTCCGTCCACACTTGCTTGAGAACGAGATAGAGACTACAGCTTTTATTTAGTTCATACCAAATTAATTCATACAATCTACAATCTTGGTATTCTAATAAGTCTGATTCGAAAATACTCAGTAAATAAATGATAAAGTTGTCCATATTTTCATTTAGGTATAGAAGATAAAGAAGAAAGACAGCATGTATTAAATCTAGCTGAAGAAGAAGAATTAGATATAGGTTTAATAACCAAAACTGTAGTAGAAAATATACGTAAACGGGAAGATTCAAGCACTGTATCAGATAGTGCTTGTAATATTGAAATAACAGATGTAAGTCATTATCTCTTATTTGGGAGTCTTATGCTTACGTGATGATGACCTCAATGAATTTACTTATGATAGAGCTTAATTAAAAACATTTTTATACGCCCACATGTATGAAATTTGGTGAGGATCCGATGATTTCCTTAAGAGATATCGCATAAAACTCTGACATCGTGTTTTTTCACTTTTTTGGCTTGTGCTCACCTTACAGGCTGCGATATAGAGTTTGTTTTACAGTTCACATTTAGCTCTTTATCAAGCTGCTGGTGGGCGTATTCGCTTGCGAGACTTGCCGCAAGACTATGTTTTGTTCTTGGCAAGAAATCATGAAGAAGTAGAAACTATCCCTTTGTGAAAGTAAGAGTTTATGGAACATTACATGTTTATTATATGATATTGTAGGAAGACCGTGAGAAAATTGAAGCCATTGATTGGCTGGTGTTTGATCCTAAACACAGATCAGAGGCTGTTAAACAAGCTAATGCTGTAATGAGAGGTTTTATAGGTTTGTGTATTTTTAAATTAGCTCTATTTTCTTAAAGAATTTGAAAATATAGAGTGCTTTGACAATTTTGAGAGTAAACCCTTATGAACAAGAAAATAACTCAAAAGTGAATTTGGTCTGTAATACATTTGACTCATATCAAGTTTATGTTTTAGAATATCAAATTCATGGTGGCACAGAGATTCATGATTGTTATGTTTTAGTACATTTTGATAGGAATGATATTTTGACTGTATTTATATATATATACGTAACTATAGTTATTCTTTTTCTAGCTGTCAAGAAACATGAAGCAGCAAAACAAGTATTTCATAAGTTACCCAATGATTCCATTGACATTATATATAAAATACACCATAGTACAGTAAGTATTACATAAATACCATTTCCTTAAATTAATAAAAAAAAAACTATGATAATTGTGTTCAAGCTCAGGCTATATATAATGGAGTGTAACTTCGACATTAAATGCCACACAACAACCTTTTCTTGCAAAACTTTTGTTGCAGTGATCATACAACCATTTTTATAGGTCCACATGAAATGGGGTCGTATATTGCCATCATTCATGTCTGTCGTCCGTCGTAAACACTCTAAAAGACACAATTCTGGACGGATTTTGACAAAACTTGGTGTGAGTGTTCGTTATCACCCAAGGATGATCCCTATTGAAAATCAGAAGAATCAAAATATATTTAGTATAAGTTATTGCCCTTGTTCTTGAAAATGTGTTCAATTTTTAGGTCGTAAACACTCTAGAAGGCTCAATTCTTGGCGGATTTTGACGAAAATCAGAAAAATTGAAATTATTTAGTAGGTGTTATTGCCCTTGTTCTTGAAAACTTGTTTAATTTTTAGCTCGTAAACATTCTTGACAGATTTTGACGAAACTTGGTGAAATTGTTTATTATCGCCCATGGATGAAACCTATCGAAAATCAAAAAATAAAAAAATGTTTCATAGGAGTTATTGACCTTCCTTGAAAACGCGTTCAAATTTTAGCTCTTTAACACTAAAAGGCATGATTCTTGCCGGATTTTGACAAAACTAGGTTTTATTATTCAGTACTGAGCTGAAGATTGAATATTAGCCTTCTTGAGCTAAAAATTGAGCAGGTTTTCAAGACCAAGGGCAATAACTCATACTAAATATTATTCAGTATTGCCCCAAAGAGTTGAATATTTCAGTGGGCGTATATTATATTGCCTGGCAAGCTATCTTTAAACTCATTTAGGCAATAAAAATGTGATATCCTAACATTGCATCCTGTGAGTTAGACGCTTGCTCGCTGACCTGAAGGTCCGGGGTTCAATCCCGACATAGGTCGAGATAATACCTTTGGTTTTTTCAACCCAGTTTTCCCCTGTCAGTGATGCAGGACAGTTGGAAATTGAAAAAGAGCAGGCTAATGCCGCTGTCCTGGCAAAATTTCCCTTATTGTACCCTGCATGGCGTTGCCCGTCTTCATTAGCTCACATGGTGCAGAAAAGTAGAACGTAAAACTCGATTCATTTCATTTTTCATTTCTAACATTGCATCCAGTTCTTTTCAAATAAATTGTTACATATATTTCAGGCTGGTCACAGAAATCTAAAACCAGCAGATGAAAATGCTATCAGAGAATACATGTGTATAAAGGCATATCTAGTAAGGATAAACATCTGAATCAGTAATGTGGATTTGTTAAATTTGACCAAGCTGGTTACATAGCTTTATGAAGTGAACCCTATACAAACTTCAAGAAACCGACTGAGGAAATGTTTGGCAGTATTGTCAGCATTTTGTAAAATCTATAATTCAAATTTAGATCTTTCTCTTCTGTAGATTTTATTTTTATATGCCCGTTCACATTTCTTGTATGCACCATAAAGGCTACAGTTTTTATCTGATCTTGACGAAACTTGGTACGCATGTATATATTGATGAGATCTAAGTCAAGTTCGAAATTGGTAATAATCGGATGAATCGTTTCGGAGTTATTGCCCTTGATTTAGAAAAAACGTTTCTAATTTGCCATGTGGGCACGATATAGACTAGTTTTTATCTGATCCTGATAATTGTTATGTATATATATTGATGGGATCTCCATCAAGTTCGAAATTGGTAATAATCGGATGAATGGTTTCAGAGTTATTGCCCTTGACTTAGCAAAAACATGTCAAATATGGCTTGTAGGCACGATAGAGACTACAGGTTTTATTTGATCTTGATGAAACTTGGTGTGCATGTATATATTGATGGGTTCTCATTCAACTTCGAAATTGGTATTATCAGATGAATCGTTTCAGAGTTATTGCCCTTGACTTTGGTAATAATCGGATGAACAGTTTCAGAGTTGTTGTCCTTGTGTGTACAGCACTGAGACATTGTTTGAATTTGATGAACTGTTTCAGGTTTTTGCCTCGACTAATAGATTATTTTAAGATTACTTGAAAATTCATTATTAAGCCACCAAGGATTTTGTTATCATTTCTGACAGTAGTGGGTGTATGTTACCTTGCCTGGCAAGCTATCTTTTTCTTCTAAGGTCATAAAACTTTTAAACTTTATTTTTAAGGATGCTGTGGACAGTTTTAATGACTGGTTTTCATTCTTCCATCATGCTAAGCCTCAGAAACCTAATTTAACTGTTGGAGCCAGCTTTACTGATAAAGTAGCTTATGAACATAGAATGAAACAATTTGAATCAGAATTAGATAGATGGAGACATAACCTCACTGCCCAAACAAAGGTAGGGAAATGCAATAGTGCATGAATTTATGAATTAATATGATATTACATGATATTTATACAAACTTTATACACCAGTTGATATGGAAATATACCTTCATTATTCTAATGTAACCAAATGATTATCAAAATTAGTAAAGATAAAAGAGATTTGAGATAGTATATAGCAGTAATTTCTAATTGTAGATTAGTAAAGATAGAATATATAATTTATTATTATTTACTGATGGTGGTTGGATGGTGGATTTAGTACAGGTAAATATATTTTTATACGCCCACATAAAATGGGGGGAGGGGGTTGAAGCGTATATTGGTGTTACCCATGTCATCTTTCTGTACACAATTGCCTGTAAATAACACAATTCTTGATGGATTTTGACGAAACTTGGTGTGAGTGTTTATCACCCAAAGATGAACCCTATTATTGAAAATCGGAAGAACTGAAAAATGTTTAGTATGAGTTATTGCCCTTGTTCTTGAAAATGCATTCAATATTTAGCTCGTAATTACTCTGGAAGGCCGAATTCTTGACAGATTTTGACAAAACTTGGTAATATTGTTCAGTATCGCCCAAAAAGTTCAAAAGAAGTGGACTGAAGGTTGAATATTTCATACTGGTGGTTGTTACTGTACTACCAAATATTTTTATTCAAAATCAAAGCTGCCAGTGGGCGTGCGTATATTACCTTACCTGCCAAACTATCTTTTTAGTAGTTGACAGTTCTGAAACAGAATAGTTTCAAATTTGAAGAACTATATATAATAAAGCATTGTGACAAAGAATATTACATCGAGCCTGTGGGACAATCGGAAATTCCAATAAAATCCTACAGTAATTTCTATAAATAATTGCTTTATATTTTTCTCACATTTTGTGGCACTTGTCAGCTAATATATTAGCTTACTTAAAGAGGCATTCTGCTTTTTGTAAAACATTTTCATTATCAAAAACATTAATACCTGTAAATTAGAACTGGGTAAAATAATTAAAATAATCATTTATTGTTTACTATGATTTTCAAATTTCATATTGATTGAATGCCAAATTACATATTCTCTCATGTACCAGTTGTTGGGTTTTGAAAGGTTTCAGAGTTATTGCCCTTGACTTAGTAAAAACGTGTTAAATTTGGCTTGCATGCATGATAAAGGCTGCAATTTTTATCCAATCTTGATGAAACTTAGTATGCACTTATATGTTGATGAGATCTCGGTCAAGTTCGAAATTGGTAATAATCAGATGAACAGTTTCAGAGTTATTGCCCTTGACTGAGTTAAAACGTGTTAAATTCTGCTTGTATGCACGATAGAGGCTGCAATTTTTATCCGATCTTGATGAAACTTAGTATGCATGTATATATTGATGAGATTTCGGTAAAGTTCAAAATTGGATAATCGGTCTCAGAGTTATTGCCCTTGACATAGTAAAATTGCATTCAAAATTGCTTTGTAAGCCCAATGAACGCTACAATTTTGATACCATCTTGATGAAACTTAGTATGCATGAATATATTGATGAGATATCGGTCAAGTTTGAAGTTGGTAATAATTGGATGAACGATTTCAGGGTTATTGCCATTGACTTAGTAAAATTGGCTTTTAGGCAGGCTATAGACTACAGTTTTTACCTGATATTGATGAAACTTAGTATGCATGTATATATTGATGAGATATCGGTTAAGTTTGAATTTTGTCATAATCAGATGAATGGATTTGGAGTTATTGCCCTTGATTTTGTAAAAACCCTACAAGTTTGGCTTGTAGTCATGATACAGGGTGCAGTTTTTGATCTTGATGAAACTTGGTATGCATGTATATATGGACAAGATCTCAGTCAAGTTGAAATTGGTAACAATCGGGTGAACGGTTTTTGAATTAATTCAAAGCGTCTAATTTGGCTTATAGGCCTGATAGAGACTACATTTTTTATGTGAGATCTCTGTTAACTTGAAATTAGTAAAAATAGGGTGATTGGTTTCACATATTAAACCACTACAGACTTTCTGACAGCTGGTAGTGGGCATATGTTACCTTGCCTGGCAAGCTATCTTTAAGAAACCAATGTTTTGTTATGGTTATATTTGTACCATTTCTATTAATAAAATAGGATAGCAATGAAGATGAAGGAAGAAGCTTACAGTTGAAAAGATTAAGAGAATTACACATTCCTGGTTTATGTTTTAACCTACATCATATGTTACACTCTTCTGGACTGTATGCCGAATGTTTACAACTTGCTGATTATATAGCATCAGAACGATATCTCTTATACAAGGTATATGGACTTATATTTTTTTTAAATGTGTTTTACAATGTTTTTATTTATATTTTCTAAACCATGCTATAAAATATCAAAACATATGAATTAAGAGATCGAAGTGACTCCATTATTATGGCTGTGAAGAAAGCATATCTTCGGAAGATTCAATGGAATCAGATTTCTTTGTTGCAATCAGAATTATATTCTTTTATTTCGTAATATTTATAAACTTTTCAAAAATTAAACCTTTCTGATATGCTGTAGAAAAAGCTTTAACAGAAAAGTGGAGTTTTTACAAGTTCCATTCTTTTTTTACAGGAATTCAATCCAGAAAATTTAAAGACCTTACTTCGTCATTTACAAGATTCTTCCTTACAATTATTAGATGAGAATAAAGATCCATTGGGATATGATCTGGTATAATATGTATTAAAGATAGATGCCACCCGTTCTATTTTGATCATGTTAATTCTATATAATTTTTGAATATATTGCCGTCACCCATGTCCGTCCATCCGTCCACAATTGCTCGTAAACACTCTACAAGACACAATTCTTTATGGATTTTGACAAAACCTGGTATGAGTGTTCGTAATCACCCAAGGATGAACCTTATTGAAAATCAGAAGAATCAAAAAATATTTAGTATGAGTAATGGCCCTTGTTCAATTTTTAGCTTGTAAACACTTTAGAAGGCACAATTCTTGACAGATTTTAACGAAACATGGGGTGAGTGTTCGTAATCACCCAAGGATGAACCCTATCGAAAATCATGAGATTCAAGAAATATTAATTAAGTGTTACTGCCCCTGTTTTTGAGAATGCGTTCAATTTTTAGCTCTTAAACAGTTTTGAAGGCACAATTCTTGACAGATTTTGACAAAATTTAGCATGAGTGTTTCTTTTCACCCAAGGATAAACCCAAATATTTAGTAGGAGTTATTGCCCTTGTTCTTGAAAACTTGTTCAATTTTTAGCTCGTTAACATTTTAGAAGGCTCAATTCTTGACAAATTTTGATGAAACTTGGTTAAATTGCTTATTATAAACCATGGATAAATATCGAAAATCCAAAAAATCGAAAAATGTTTCATAGTAGAAATGGACCTCGTTCTTGAAAACGCTTTCAATTTTTAGCTCTTAAACACTAAAAGGCATGATTAATGCCAGATTTTGACAAAACGTGGTTTTACTATTCAGTAATGCGCTGGGTTGAATATTTACCTTTTAGGGTTTTCACGAGCTAAAAATTGAACAAAAATTGAACACGTTTCAAGAACAAGGGCATTAATTCATACTCAATATTATTCAGTATTGCCCCAAAAAGTTCAAAAGAAGTGTAAGACTGAAGGTTGATTATTTCATACTGGTGATTGTTACTGTACTGCCAAATATTTTTATTTTAAATCAAAGCTGAAAGTTTGGCGTATATTACCTTGCCTGGCAAGCTATCTTTTTAGTATGTAAACACCAATAAATTGATGAATAAAGTAAATTGTATATTTTTATACTTTGATCTGTTGAATTCTTCAACATTACATGATTCATATGAAGTCAGTTAACGGTAAAGTTTGCTTGTTTCAAATAAGTGGGACTAAATTGGTCTCATTCCTGACACTTTTAATATGTTGTTTCCCTTTAACCATGTTGAATCCAGCTTGACTCTCTTTGGGTATTGTTCTCTAGAAAGAACGCTTACTTTTTTGCAAACACCTGTTTTGGTTAGGAACAGAGTTGTTGCCTTTCCCCAGAGCATGCAACTGCTGACACTATTTGGTTTAATTTTTTTGATTTTGCACGATTTTTGGTACGATTTAGACGAATGATTTTTATACTATTTTGTCCATACCCAAAATCTATATCGGTAAGATTTCCTTGGCACAACGGTCTGCTTGATCATTGTCAGGAATGGAGACGTGCGATGGAACCCATACTAGTTCAATCTTCTGGTCGTTGTTGGTTTGTTAGTTGTGGATCATTCTTCTTATTTTGGAAATAACTTCTGACCTGCAATTAGAAGAGGTCAGAAAGATAGATTGGAGGCTGCTTAGCGAGTCGGATAGAATCGCGGCATGCTCCGTGTGATTGACGGACAGCCATGCTACCGCGTCCCTAAAGGTAAGAAGTTCTGCTGTGAACACTGAACAGTGCGGGGGGATCCTTTTACTAATGCTGATGCCTTTTGCTGGGATGCACAAACCGTAACCTGTTGCGGTACTACTCTTGGAACCATCGGTGTAGATCTTCAAATGGTCGGCGTACATGGAATCAATGAGATCAAGAGCGCTAGCTCTTGCTCCCACTGGGTTCTCGTGCTTGCTTGTGAATTTGAGAGATAGTTCCTCCCTCCGAAGAGAGAGGGGTTTCTCTCCCACCTCCTGAAGTAGCGCCTCATTCTTCGTACCTACGGCTGCCCTGGTGGCAATACGTATAGCTTTCATGTGTAGAACGTCGAGTTTCTTCAGTTGAGTATCACTTGCTTTACCATAGGCAATACAACCATAATCAATAACTGAACGAACCAGTGACCTGTACATCATCATTAGATTTCGGGGAAGGGAGGGTTTGATTCTCCCAAATGTACAGGCCTAGGGTGGAGCAGACACTTTATTTAGAAATTAGGATTAAGGGTCTTGATATTGGTTTTCTTCTGTTCTTATTCTGATCTGAAATTAGAAAAATAACTCGCCCGATGGGCGAGAAGTATAATATCTGTTATGTACTGATTGTTTTTAGTTTACTATGAACAATATTATCATTTAAGTTCTTATTTTTTGAATGTGCAACTATCATTTTCTGCTTATAGACATGGGGGAATTTCTCTTGAAGGCTCTTTAGTGGGCATGAACTATCTTGCTTGCTCGATTGCTGGTTGTATTAAACGGGACAACAAAGGGTGCTATGCCTACATTATGATGAATATTTAGTCCTATAGGTCTTGCTGTATAGAAACTCTTTGGAACTAATCCAACAAGCTGCTGAGCAAATAGGAAAACTGTGCTCCAAAGAACAACAGTATTTTGGATTAGGACATATGCCTATTCAAGGACATACTGGGAGACCAACTTTATTCATTCCATTTGAACAATTGGAATTTTTAGTTGCCAATGGGTTTTCTTTACAAACCATGGCAAATTTATTTTCCGTAAGTAAAAGGACATTATGTCTGAGGCAAAGTGAATATGGTCTTGAACTAGAAGTTACCGGTACTTCATTTTCCAGGGACTCGAAGAATTTCTGCGGATTTTTTCAATTCCGACATTTTTTGTAGAAGTAGCCTACCAATGCTGCATTTGAACATCCGGTTTTGAGGCTTATTTAGATTTCAGTCCCTTTGACAAGGAGCAATTATTGATTTATATTTCCGTTAGTTTCCGTGAATTTCCGGATTATGTAAATGAAGTAGGTCACGTTACCTTTTATGGTAAACGTTCAAGAATGCAGACGTTTACAACTCTCAAGAATACAGTGGTCGAACTTAAGAATTCATTTTCGTAAAGGAAAGTTTTTGCTTGAAAAATTATAGTTTTTAAGCATTAACACTCCCTTCGCTCGTGTTAACACTTAACAAAACTATAATTTTCAAGCAAAAACCGAGGGTTGGTGGCCTTATACATATACTTCTTTGCTCAATAGATTTCTTCATTAAATTAACTCATTTAAAAACAGAATGAGTTTAATTTTAAAACACGAACAACACAAATTCGAAGGAGATGGTTTCTTCTCAGCTCTGTCATCTCTCATCCAAAAAGTAGCCAACTTTGTCTCAAACAATAAATCCCTTATTTTCTCAGAAGCCCATGCTGTTGGATCTGTTGCAAAAGAAGGAGTAAATATAAGCGAGGCAGTGAAAAGATCTAACTAGTTGAAAGAATTACAACATATAGGGGAAATGCGAAATAAAAGACTGGAAAATTAAAAAGGCAATGGTTTTAAATTATTGGATAAAAATCTCAACTGATTAATGGGAGATAAGTTTTTTATTTACTTCAGAGTAAAATGACAACTAGTTTATACACAGTTATTGATTTATAATAGACTGAATAAAAACTCACACAATAAAAACCTTTAACGCCTAGTAACAGTCAGACTGACTATTATTGACTGGATATACGTCACTAAGTAACAGATGGTTATATTAACATATAACATTCCGCCCATGCCACGTCAGCATAGACAAACTAAACTCAACTATTAATACTGTCTCAATTTTGTTACGCTGGAAGATTAGGAATTTAATCATGCAAAATCAAGGTATGTTCTTTGTTTAATTCAATCATAAGACGAGAGGGTGGAATTAAGATGATATGTTATCTGTTGTTTTTCAAAATATCAATTTTGTTTTATTCCAGACACAAGTTTAATAGATGCCAACATTTCATATCACGTAGAACATTTAAACCATAACTGGCAATTGAAGGATATATTGTTAACTAAAGGGTACCAAGAGGCTAAGAATTTTCATATAGAAAAATTTGAAGAACTTAGTAAAAAGCCTAAAAATCAGTTTAGTGAAAATCTTACTCACAATAAGGGTTTGTTAAAAGAACTTAAAGCGCATCTACATGATATAGAAATTCCAATAACAATAGAACCATATGACCATACAAAAACTGGGGATGAAGCTGTCAAAAATATTGTGATCAACTGCGATCGATTTATAAAACAAGCCCCCTTCCGCTCCATTAAAGAATATGTTACTTTTGGATTATGGTTACAGAAATTATATATCTTAAATCACGGGGATTTCGAATCAATTCCGATAAATGAGTTAACAATATCAGTAAGTTGGAGTAGAAAATTACGTAAACTTGCCAAACTCTGTGACAAATATCCGAGGTTTCAAAATTTAACCATTTCAATTTCAAAATTATTGACGCAGGTTTTAAAAATAGAACGAGAATTAGAAAGAACAAGTGCTGAAGAACAAGCGTTTTGGAAAAGGATATAATATGTGACGTATATCTACCGATTCTCTAGGAGCGGTCATGACCTTAAACTATGTCTATTGATTGTGTAAGAGGGGAGATAACTCTGAACTATGTCTACCGATTCTCAAGGAGCGGTCATGACCTTGAACTATGTCTACCGATTCTCTAGGAGCGGTCATGACCTTGAACTATATCTACCGATTCTGAAGGAGCGGTCATGACCCCTGAACTATGTCTACCGATTCTCCAGGACCGGTCATGACCCTAAAGTATATCTACCGATTCTGAAGGAGCGGTCGTGAGGTGAACATTACCAATCTTATTTCCATGGGGGTAAATGGTTTCAAATAATAGGGTAAAACCTATCTTTAAAAATGACAGAAAAAAAATTACAGATTAGATCCGATCTATCAATTACATGATTCAATTCGTTATTCTTTTAATAAGATAAAAGAGGATTACATTATCATATCACCAACCGTAGGCTCTAGGTCTCAACTAAATGATGGGGATAGTGTCACCTTCGAGATTAATTCATTATCGAATTGGTTGCTTCTGTCTGATGCCTATTTCAGATGCGATTTCAAAATAAAAAAAACCAACACAACCTTAGAAAACAATTTCTTCCCATTTTTATTTACTGAAATGGTATTGGAAGCTGATTCAAATCCCATAGAAACCATCAAACATCCTGGGGAATTTGACACAATGTTGAAAACAGTTCTATATCCCAAAAGTTACGATTCTGTTTCCGGATGGATACCCGATGTTGGCGATGGAAGTGTTTTAAAAGAACCGATGAGAAATGTTCCAAATGATGCAAATGAAGATAGAATGAGAGCTATTGCTCGAAAAACAATAGAAAGAGTAGGACGAGCAGGTAATCATGGATTTGAAAAATGAGTACTTCAGTACAATAATGTTGTTGAGAATAATAGGTGGGGTAATTACGTAAATTGGAAATTCGGTCTATTGGAGCACAGAAAAGTTTCCATAGGGTTACCATATAAAATTCATCTACGAAGAGAAATCAAAGAAGATAGGATATTCTTTGGAGAGAATGCTTCAGATGCAAAATTAGAAATAACGAATCTCCAACTTTACATACCGGTAATAACACCATCAATTGAAGTAGAAACGAGAATATTCAACTCATTAACTAAAGATATTGAAATAGCATTTCTTCGTCGCAATACAATAGGTAACTGGAGAATCCACTACATGGCCAATCACTAACACTATTAAACCAGCAAGATATTTAATAGTTGGTTTCAAGAACTTACCAGATTCTCAAACGAATAACAATAATATCTTTAGAGTAGCAATGAACCAAACTCAAGATCCTATAATCCGTAAAGTTCAAGAAAGATTAAATAATGATAATTATTCTAACCAACCTTTAACAATTAATCCATCCACAAAGGATTATAATGAATTGTATACAAACTATAAAAATATGTGTGAATTATTTGGAAATCCACCTCAGTTTGAAAATGTAGATTTTGCAATTAATCATCCAATCTTCTGTTTTGATCTATCAGCTCATCAAGAAGATCTTTTCAAAACAGGAGTAAATATAAATATTCATATTGAAAAAACACAAGGAGATGTAACCGGTTATTGTTTATTATTGGAAGAAGCAAAACATTTAATTAAAATATCCGACAGACGGATGATTCGTATAGAATAATCATTTACTTTCTTAAAATGAAGCCGGAAACTTTAGTAAAAAGAATAATAGAAGTTATCGAAACGGAATCATCAACTACAATGGTAAAAGGATTAAAATATCTAAAAAATTATTGATAAATATAAACATTGTTAGAGATGATATAGATTTGGAAAGAATTGACAAGAGTGTAAAGGAAGGTGGATTTTTACCTTTCCTACCCTTGATATTTGCTGGTCTGGCCGCGGCAGGGCGACAACTGGTGGGGCGGTTGGGATAACACACGCCATCAACGCCAAGAAAGCAGCTGATGCTGAAAAAAGTGAAAAACGTAGACATAATATGGAAATGGAGAATATAGCACAAGGTTCAGGAGTAGCAGATATATTAGGGACAGTTAAAGAATTTGGAAATCGGTTTAGTGAAGAAACCAAGAAAAACTGTTAAAGAGGGATTAAGTAATCTTATAGATAAAATCGACACTGGAGAAATGAAGGTCAAACATAAGGGGAATGCCATAGTTTTTAAAAACATACGTTCTGGAGAGGGAATCTTTCTTTCAAAGTATAAAGAAGATGGAGTAATTTTTGTTTTCAATTAATCACGGAATGGATAGAGATACATTCAAAAAGGATTGTAAAGCACAATGGAGAAACCCAGATGATCATGGATATATATTCGTTAATACTAGAAAACCTGCGGGTGAAAAAATTATGACAGATATATCTTAATTTTATTTCTTTAAAAATGGGTGATTGGAATAATATTATAAAAAGAAATAGACAGTATATCAAAGCTAAGAATAAAATAAAGACTCAAGTTGAAAATAACAAATTACAACAACTTGGATTAACAGAAAATCTACAAACTCTATTTAACCCAATATTAAAAAGTCAAGAGGATATTAAACAAGACATTAAAAAGAAATTAGAAGTAGCAGCAACCCCCACACCTAAACAAATTCAACAACCACCGCATCCTTCTCCTCATCAAATAGAATATAAAGCATTATTTTTCAAATCCAAACCCAAATTTAGCAAAGAGCATTTCACCAATCATTGATGAAGTGGGGGTAATGTTTAATGGTTTTAGAATAAGATTTAAGCCAAATACCCCCGAATTTATAATCGATACAAAAGACTTTATATTTACATTAACAGAAGGATTAATAGATTTAATGAATGGTGGGGATGTTGGTATTGCCGATTACAAGGATTTAGTAGAATACTCAGACCTTCTACATACGATAAGAAAGACGGGACCCGAAACAAAAAGATTAAAAGAAGTTGATCAATATATAAGAGCTATTAATCAAGATGATGAATATGCTGAAGATGATGAAATCACACAAAAATAGACGAATTGGAAGAGGAGATAGCTGGAGAAAAAAGTGGACAAGGTATAACGTTTTTATCCGATAATAACGAAGAATTGCTTAATAGATTAGAAATAATATTAGCAGCAATGAAAGAAGGTCATCGTTCAGACAGACAATATAATGAAGTTAATTGTATATTAAAAAGATTCCTAGAGAAAGGTATCATAGATAAAAATGATTATAAAAACGTAATAAAAAATGCCAAATAAAGAACAATATTTCGTTATCACCTCAAATAAATCAGACATTAAATTGTCTCTAGATTATGAGTATGAACTCGATCGCAATGAAGAATATGAATTGGGATTAAAATATTTCTCTGTTTACAATTCCATTAGAAATATCAACGAAAATAATAACCAAATGAAAATATCAACAGATAAAGAAGCTACATTCAAAACCATAAGTTTACTACCAGGAAGCTATGAATACGTTGCCATAAACGAATATCTATCTGAATATGGAGGAAGTGCAAATGGTAAAAAATGGTAATTTAAATCTGAACAAAATAAAATTGATATTGAGAAATAATAGTCAAGTTGATTTCAACGTAGAAAATTCTTTGAATACTTTATTAGGATTTGATAAACAAATATACACCACCCGATGAAAGAATCAACTAATAATAGGCGAATCGGGTGCATACACGCAATCCACTTTAGCGCCACATAAAGCTAATGTCGAGAATGATATCGACGTTATTAATATTCACTGTAATTTAGTAAACGGTGGATTTTTCAATAAACACAAACGTCAGATTATTTACAGTATTCAAACATTCACTGTACCGATTGAATATAGAATTATAGAGAAACCATTTCAAACAACATATTTACCACTTAATTCCTTTATGATTAAAGATATAAATCTGGAAATCAAAGATGGTAAAAATAGGTTTAATGATTTTGGTAACGAGGAAATTGTTTTTCAACTTCATTTTAAAGAAAAGAACAAAATTTATTGAGTAATTAATCACTCTTCATTCTCTTCTTGAATATATAGGTAATCGAAATCATCAAATTCATAGTTTTCATCAAAAGTATACTCATTTTTATCACTATAAGGAAACATAATTCCTCCACTGTTTGGTGGTTTTCTCTTTACAAGATTCAAATAACTTCTAAAAACTTTCTTTTGTTTATCATCATCCTTTGGAATAACCACTCCATTTGTGAAACTTTTTTATTAAATTCATTCGACACATCATGTCCACTAGCCAACCGAATATAATCTTCTACACTTGTCTTTAGAATTAGAATAATCCTTAAACGTTTTCTTTTCTTTTAAAACACCATCAGAAGTTAGAATGATATTATATTTGACTTTTGGCGCTAAATACACCATCACCATCACCGTTATCATTCTTGCCTTTACAATATTCATTTTCAGATACCAACCCAGCTAGATTTAATCTATCCCAATTTCTAGATGAAATGTATAAATTATCAGTATCGGTATATTTCAGGTTTATAAAATCCATTTATTACATGAATGAAATTATTCATTATTTTTTTACTGTGAGATAAAACGAATGATCCCAAATGACTAGGTGTTAGTCCTGTAGATTTAGTTGAGTGATCTTCAGCAGTAATCTCTTTTTCTTCAATTTCTATCTCAACGAAATATGGAGTATCATTTATTTTTTCATAGTTTTTAACATGTGCGTCGAAGTTAGCCTGAAAAGTTTTTTCATTCCACAAATAATTACTCGTGATTCTATCCCTCTGAATAGATTTGACAAAGAAGGAATTACCTAATAATTTCATGCAATTATTACCCACAATATTACCTTCTCGTTTATATTTATTTCTAAGACCTCTTAAAATTAAAATATAATCTCTATATGGTGGAGTTTTAAATTTTTCTTCGTATACTATACCATCTAATATCCTGAGTATTTTACCACCGGCTTTAAGTATTTCTTGAATATCAACCGATGTTAAAACTTCTGAACAGAAATCATTTCTAAACCTGATCTGACATTGCTGAAGCGTACAAAACATTAGCATCAAATGCCATTAGTTTATTACAGTTTATTTTTTTTAAGTTTTGAATTAACTTCTGTTTTGTCTTTTGTGCTTGCGCTGTATTCTTTGAATAAATCATTTATGTTATCACTTGGTGTTTCACTTTGTGAAATACTTTCTGTATCACGTGGTGTTTCACTTTGTGAAATATCACTCCCTGTTTTACTTTGTGAAATAAATTCCTTTAATACATTACAAATTTCATCCATTTTGTTCGTTTCAAATAATTTTCTATTTGCCGAAACTCTTCCTCCTTTAATAGATCGTCTAATAAAATGTCTTATAAAAGGGTGTGTATGCGAATAAACTTTTTCTATATTTTCTGTTTCTGTATGTTTCGGAACCATTCTAGTAGTTTCATACCATTCTTCTTCAACCATTTCTTTATCGTAATGATACAAATAATACCAACTCTTAAAAGACAAAGCTGGAGCCGTTAGATTATTGGACATATTTTGGTTTACAACTTCTTTCGTGACTTGGTTATATTTTATCAAACAAGCTCAAGACATAGGGTATCTCTTTTAGCATAAGGTTCCCATTCCTGTCTTAAAGATTCCCAATTATCTTCGGTGTATTTTGCAATATTGATATCAGTGATCTTTCTCAAATCCATTGGTAGAGTAGATGAATTACCCCATGCCGCTAAACTAGATGTTTCATGTTGAAAGGAACAAGTGAAATTAATATGTTGTAAGTAATTATCATTGCTTGTTATTTCTTTCTGTCTTTTCCATTTTTTCTGTAAATCTTCATCTGTGTATGGATTAGATAAAGGTAAAGATAGAATTCCTCTGGGTGTTTTTAAAGGACAATGCGTTAGTTTTTTTTATATTTTTAAGCACGATCCAGTTATCAAAACCGCTACCGTTATGAGAAATTAATATTATTCTCTTTCTATCATATTGATCTAAATATTTCAACATTTGATCTATACAATCTGTACCTACAAATATTTCTACGATATTCATTAGTTTATCATAAAATTCTTCTGGAACATTACCTGTAGGATTTAAATGTGGAAAGAGATTATTTATTCTGTCTAGCATTTTTCTTAGTTTTTCTAAATTGATTAACGTACAGCATAAGGTATTGTTAAGGTATTGTTTTACGCGTTTCACTTTCTGAATATGTTTCATAATCCCAAGCAAATAACCCACCATCACTTATACTTGAAAACACGTTTAGTTTAAGAGGTGAAACCTGTGTTACTGCGTTATCGTCTCTACAGGTTTTCCATACTTGTTCATAATTATTTTCTATTTCTTTAATACCCAAACTTTTTTTATTTCTTCTTATAAGACAGAAATGTGAGTTGTGTAAATATAAAACCCAATCTAAGTCCTCTTTTTCAATTGTGGGGCGCAAATGTCTATTATTATGAGTATAAATTTGAAATGAAATATCACATTTCTTATTGAATTCATTAATTCTAGCAGTTGCCATCACTCCTTTTCTATTTGCTTTTGAGAAACCATTGATGAAATTTTGAAATTCATTTGTTAAATCTTTATTTTAAACATAATTTACACATTTGATAAAACAGTTACCATCTGTTGGTATGTAACAATTTTCATTTTTATATTCATTTATTTTTTTGAGTAGTTCACTTCCTCTTCCAACTTTTGATCTTTTGATTTCTTTAAAATTGTCTTTACGTATAAGGATTCTTCCTGTAAAATACCTATCAGAAGCATCAGATTCTAAATCCATTTTAGAAAAGATTGTGTGAAAAGATTTAGCATTGAAACCAACAAGATGCATATCTTGTTTGTGTTTTCCATCTTGACATATCTCTCCATCTATATCAATTTGTCCTTTGAATGTTAAAAATTTATCAGAAATAATCTTGATAATATTTGAAAATAGCACGTTTTCTATGAATGTTTCATCATCATTAAGCTCAATTGATTTATTCATATTATTTTTTATATATGCTTTTTTAATTATCTATTTTTTTAAGTATTTTTTTTTAACTTTTATTGCTGATATTTCCAAGCCACAAGATGAAGTTTGAATAGCAGTAATTGTGGCTAATACAGTACTGGAACCATTAATCCACCAGTTACTGCTGTTGCAAGTGTTGTTCCTACTGTTAGAACTACACTCAGTGTTTTGAAAACAGAATCAACTCTAATCCATCTTTTCTTACAATTATTATACTGTTCTAGTTTGACTTTTAACTCGTTTTGTTTGTCTTTATTGTTGTCTACTTTCCAGTTCCATTTTTAAGACATTAAATTAAGTGAATTTCTGATAACTTAAAAGATGGATAATTTTTATCTAAAATATCCATCTCAACCGCTGAGCCATGATAAATTTCTATAGTTTTAAAAATAGTAACTTCTACAGTTACTATAGATATTTCTTCTTTCGAATCATTAATCTTAATCAAATGAACTGAAATTTTTGGTTTTTTGATATTGATTTTTATCATACATGTATAAGTATATATACCACCAACTATTTCACTTTCAATTATTGATGAAAATATTATGAATTTGTTATCTTGTTGATTTTTATGAATATCAATTGAGGTAAATAAATCAGTATTAACAAAATATAGTTTTACATATTCAAAGTCTGTTGATGTTCGTAAAAAACTCATAACTCCTTGTTCCTCTATATTTTGTGGTTCTGGATTTCTAATAATACTTACTGATGGTGGAGTTTCCGTCTCCAATATCATATGGAATTTACCCAATCCAAACACCTCATCTTCTTTATCTGGTAAAATTGACATTCTCAACCTGTCTATATATTTTCCACTCGTTTTAATTTCATATAAGTAGGGATAAGCCTTACTGTTTTCATCGTTAATTTCCAATTCTTTAGTTTCTACATTTTCTCTACCATTGATAAACTGAAGAACTTTATGAGCGTTAAATTGATTAGATGTTTCTGATTTTTGTATGAAGAATATTGAATCAAATTTTGCAAAGGAAAAGTAATTTCAATTTGAAGTTTTCCTCGGAAAATAAAATATGATGAATTTTCTTCATTAAAAATACCTTGGAGGAACATAAAATCTTGAACAGAATATCCTTTAACGGTTGCTGTAAATCCATATTTTTTAAATTCATAATCTTATTATTAGTAATAGAAACATGTTTTCCACCAATATTTTTAAATGGAAGATTGAAATATTATGATTGTTTTATTTTCCTTGAGTTTGTTTTCTAATGTGGTTATATTTTTTTCCTGTTTTAAAACTTTATTATTAATAGTAATTATCTGCTCACTATAATCAATATTTTCTATCTGTTGTTGAATTTGTTGTTTAATATTTGTTAGTTCTTGTTGTAATTCAGTTTCTAATTCAGTTAATTTATCTTCACTCATACCTGGATTAATATTATCTATTAGTTGTTTAAGATCTTTTTTTTGTTTTGATATCTTATCATCTAAATTAGATATTAATGAAGTTAAAGATTGTAACTGAGTTTTATCTATTAGATTGAGTAATTGTTTTTGAATAGCGACTATTTCACAACTATCATTAAGTTTAGTTTCTAATGCGGCTAATTCATCTTCATTCATACCTGGAATAATATTATCTATTAGTTATTTAAGGTCTATTTTTTGTTTTGCTATCTTATCATCTAATTTAGATATTAATGAAGTTAAAGTTTGTAATTGAGTTTTATCTACTACATTAAGTAATTGTTGTTATATACCAACTATTTGTTTTTGTATTTCACTATTATCAATAAGTTTAGTTTCTAATGTTGTTAATTTATCTTCACATATACCTGGATTAATATTCGCTATTAGTTGTTCAAGATCTATTTTTTGTTTTGTAATCTTATCATCTAAATTAGATATTAATGAAGTTAAAGATTGTAACTGAGTTTTATCTACTACATTAAGTAATTATTCTTCAATAAAACTTTTTAAACTTGTTACTTCTTGTTGTAATTTAGTATCATCAATATAATCTTTATTATTTATTTGTCATTTGAAGAATCTTTTCACATCATTTATTCTTTCTTTTAAATGGTCTTTATTTACTTCAATTAAATTTAATTGATCCATTAAATATTTCTTGTGAACGGCATCGTAATCATTTTTTGGTAACTTTAAATTAGTTATGGTAAAATTATTCATATCTAAATCACCTTTTGTTCCACAAAATAAGGTTTTGCTTTTTTATCCATGCTGTTGTGTTAAGTTTTTTAGTATCTATAGGTAAAGAACCTAATCCAAATTTATTCGCCATTTTTATTAAGTTGAATTTATTATAATTTCTTTAAATTGTTTTCCTAAACTTAATTGATATAAAACCCAAAGTGAAAGCTGTCCACAAAACTTTTGTCCTGGTAATTGAATTTGAAATGTTAAACATTTTATTGCTTTCACTAATTGTATTATCTCTTCAGTTGGTTCTAATCCAAAAGAATCGGAGAAATAAAAGTTATTTAAAGAGTCTTTGTATAAAGCAGAGTGACGAACTCCGTTTTGATCTGAAGTATGTATATTTGTTATCGCATAAAATTTACCTTTCTTATCATTGAGATTATTTATTTCATCTCGCTTACAATAATAAAACGGTTATATATTTAACTCGTTTGCCCATCTCATAAGTTGAAAGTTTGTAGTTGTATCGGTTACGTATTTATCGAGAAAGATATTATTTTTAAAAGTTAGTTTTTTGAAGTTCGTTTTGATAGAACCTACCTATGATTTGTTCTTTGTCTTGATCGATTAATTCATATGTTGGAGGCAGGCCCGTAGCCAAGGGTCGCTTTTTTAAAATACACCATTTCTTTTTCCTCAATAGGAGCGGCAGGTAACTGAGTCTGAGTGAATGGCCAACAGTGGTCATTCTGGTCAGGCATTATGGTGGAATAAGTGCACCAGTCAGCTGCTCTTGCATTGTCGATCATATGATCATGAGTATTTCGATATTTTGATTTTACGTAACGAAAAATAAGGTTATGGCTTTCAGGGCTGCGTTATGCGAAATGGTTCAACAAAATACTAAGTATTCCTATCTGTAGACCTACTTAAGAACTGTTTTTAAATATCTTTCTGTTTATACTTAGCTGAGGATGAAACCAGACATCATAGCTTTTCATAACATTTTAAAATTTAATTACATTAGAATAGACAATTTGAGTTCGTTGAAAATCATAAAAAGTCTGCAGTAAAGCGTCGTTGGTAACAAAATTATTGGTCTGATACTGGATTGTAATCTGTCCCGTCTCAAAATTCAAAAGATTTGATTGGTTGATAATAAATTCTAACCAATACACATATATTATCCTAAAAAATATTCATATGAATCAAACAACCCAAAGTAGGAAAAATGGATAAATATTTGATCAAAAAAGACAAATTGCTTGATGGTTCCGACACTACTACGACTGACACACTGTGAAAGCAGCTTTTCAACTCTTACTCGCGTTAACTCACCACAACGACGATCTATGACTCAGCTTCGCCAGCGCAATCTTGTTCTTCTTGCCTTGAACAGAAAGCGTACTCAGAAAATTAACTTGGACGTATTTGTTCAACGTTTTGCCATAAAACATACCCGACTACGTTTAAACTAAAACGGCAATAAAATGTAGCGTATTATAACTTGTGTCTTTTAACAAAAATAATCTCTAATCTAAAATACTCCATGAAAGTCCGTTTCCCGACGTTTAATCGTCTGTCAAGGTGCTTTGCTAAATTGCCCCCCTCGATTGCACGTTTGACCCCCCAGGAGTACTGGTCAGGCTACGGGCCTGATTGGAGGTGATGTGCTATTTACTTTATCTACGATAAATATTTCGTTGGTCCAAAATCCAACGTAGCCTTTTTCGAATTAGCTTTTATATTTGAAAATACGAACTCGATCTCCGACTTGAAATTTGGGTTTGATATTTAAATTGTTTATCTCATTTTTGTAGTTATGTTGTGCGTTAATTGACTTTATAATATTTGGATTGTTGGTGGCTTGTGATGGCGTGACACCTATAGATGAATGAATTTTGTTGATATTGTATTCATCTACAACCTCTGGTAATATTTTAAGCCATTTTTGGGAATTCCGTGAACTTTTGAATAATTCATTTTTTAGAGTTCTATTATATCTCTCAATAACTACAGCTTTACCTTCATTATGTGTGCTGTAAATTTCAAATCCTAGAGATTTCATATTTTTGTTATAAAATTCACTTCCATTATCTACCCATAACTTTTGAGGTCGTCTGTCGGATTGTTTCATTATTGTTTCAAATGCGTGTTTGACTGATAAACCTGTTTTGTTTTTGAGAGGAATAACCCAAGCATATCTTGTGTACAAATAACGGTTAAACAATATTTATATCCTCTTTCAACAGTCATATTAATTAAATCAGCTGACCATATTTCATCTTTATAAAACACTTTGACTTTTTAAAAATGTTTGTTTTTTTTAAAATTCTTTGTGTATTTTATCTGCTATTCCCATACCCATTTTTATACGCCCACATGAATATGTGGTCGTATATTGTCGTCGCCCCTGTCCGTCGGTCCGTCGGTCCGTCGGTCCACATTTCTTGTGAGCACTATAGAGACTACAACATTTCTTGTGAGCACTATAGAGACTACAGTTTTCATCTGATTTTGATAAAACTTGGTGTGATGCTTTAGATTGATAAGATCTCGGTCAAGTTCGAATTTGACATATTTTCGATGAACGGTTTTTGAGATATTGCCCTTGACTTTGTTAAAACGTGTCGAAATTTGTTAAAAACAGTTCGTGGACAGGATTTAAGCTACAGTTTTCAACCGATTCTGATGAAACTTGGTGTGATCATTGGAATTGATAAGATCTCGGACGAGTTCGTACTTGACGCATTTTCGATGAACGGTTTTTGAGTTATTGCCCTTGACTTTGTTAAAACGCGTCAAAATTTGTAATAATAGTTTGTGAGCAGGATTGACGCTACAGTTTTCAACCGATTCTGATGAAACTTGGTGTGATCATTGGAATTGATAAGATCTCGGACAAGTTCTAACTAGACGCATTTTCGATGAACGGTTTTTGAGTCATTGCCCTTGACTTTGTAAAAACGCGTCAAAATTTGTTAAAATAGTTCGTGAGCAGGATTGAAGCTACAGTTTTCAACGATTCTGATGAAACTTGGTGTGATCATTGGAATTGATAAGATCTCGGACAAGTTCTAACTTGACGCATTTTTGATTTACGGTTTTTGAGTTATTGCCCTTGACTTTGTTAAACGTGTCAAAATTTGTTAAAAATAGTTTGAGAGCAGGATTGACGCTACACTTTTCAACCGATTCTGATGAAACTTGGTGTGATCATTGGAATTGATAAGTTCTAACTTGACGCATTTTCGATGAACGTTTTTTGAGTTATTGCCCTTGACTTTGTAAAAACACCTCGAAATTTGTTAAAAATAGTTTGTGAGCACAATAGAAGCTACAGTTTTCAACCAATTTTGATGAAACTTGGTGTGATCTCGGACAAGTTCTAACTTGAGATATTTTTGATGAACGTTTTTTGAGTTATTGCCATTGACACACGGCAAAAGTTGTCTTTTGCCCTTGATTAGAGCAGTGTGATTTAATTGTTTGTTGTATTTGGGTTATTAATATTGATTTTAGAAAATTTTGTAATATTACTCAGCACAAATAACTGGCATATATATATATGTAATTGAATTCAAACTAATAAAATTTCTTCAAAATAGTACTTTATTCACTAAAGACTATTTTATCATTTCTGACAGCTGCCAGTGGGCGTATGTTACCTTGCCTCGCAAGCTATCTTCATCTTTGCTTTCAAGAGTTTAATGATTAATGCTCTTTGCATTCTCTCTTTAAAAGTTGGATTTGGAATATTTTCAAGTTCGATTATCATTTGTTTGTCTGCTTCGTGTCTGGAAATTATGTCTTTATTTCTGTATAAAATGTCATGTTTAAGCGCAGCGGCGTCAACTCTATTGACTGGTTCTTCAACCGGTTTGGGTTTATCGTTTTCGTCTAATCGCAGATCTAACCTTGAACCTGGACAAGTGTAATTATGACCGGGAAGATGTTTTTCTCCGGGGTATTTTGCCCATGGAAATTCAGGAAGAGAACCTAATGATTTTTGAATGTCAGAACCGAAATAAGTTTTACATTTTTATCCAATAATTTTAAAACCATTGCCTTTTTTATTTTCTAGTCTTTTATTTCGCATTTCCCTTATATGTTGTAATTCTTTCAACTCGTTAGATCTTTTCACTGCTTCGCTTATATTTACTCCTGCTTTTGCAACAGATCCAACAGCTTGGGCTTCTGAGGAAATAAGGGATTTATTGTTTGAGACAAAGTTGGCTACTTTTTGGGATGAGAGACGATAGAGCTGAGAAGAAACCATCTCCTTCGAATTTGTGTTGTTTGTGTTTTAAAATTAAACTCATTCTGTTTTTAAATGAGTTAATTTAATGAAGAAATCTATTGAGCAAAGAGGTATATATGTATTAGGCCACCAACCCTCGGTTTTTGCTTGAAAATTATAGTTTTTTAAGTGTTAACACGCCCTTTTACAAAACTATGATTTTTCAAGCAAAAACCGAGTGTTGAGTAGGTTTTTTTTAAGTATTAACACGACTGGATGAACCCTATCGAAAATTAAAAAAGAGAAATGTTTCATAGGAGAAATGGACCTCGTTCTTGAAAACGCTGATGGTTTAATATTTGCCTTCTAGGGTTTTCACGAGCAAAAATTGAACACGTTTTCATGAACAAGGGCAATAACTCGTATTCAATATTATTCAGTATTGCCGCAAAGAGCTCAAAAGGAGTGTATGACTGAAGGATGAATAATTTTTTTTCAAAATCAATGTTGCCAGTGGGCGTATATTACCTTGCCTGGCAAGCTATCTTAGATAATAAAACTATATCTTGGGTTTGATAAAAACTGGTGAGACAACTTGTCTAAAGTTTATGCATTTATTATCCTGACTTTCAAACAAATTAAAAGAAATGATTTTAATTTATTTTCAAACATTAAATAGATAAATGAAAATAAATAAACATTCAAGAAATATAAAATGACAGCTTTTAATGCACACATAATTATCTTTTAATATTTTAAGTTTATTACATGCCAAGAAAGAAGAAGAAAAGTAATCTATCAAGACGAAAGAAGCAGAAAGATTTGATTTCTGCACTGACAGACAAAAGAAATGAAATGAAATGATGGAGTTTTACGTCCTACTTTTCTGCACCATGTGGGTTAATGAAGACGGGCAACGCCATGTAGGGTGAAATGAGGGAAATTTTGCCAGGACAGCGGCATTAGCCTGCTCTTTTTCGATTTCCAACTGTCGAGGGATCTTTAACGTGCACAGCCTCTAGCACACGGGGTCTCGGTTTATTTTCCCATCCGAACGACTAGACGCTTTTTCCATGTCAGCCCCTCATACCTGCATCACTGACAGGGGGAAACCGGGTTTGAAAAATCCGAAGGTATTATCTCAACCTATGCCAGGATTGAACCCTGGACCTTCAGGTTAGCGAGTAAGCGATTGCAGATGATGGAAATTCAAATGATGAAAATGTTGGGCTATTTCTAGTTGTATTGGAAGAAATATCCAATACAGATGATGGACATTTTTATGATGGAAATGACAGCCCCACAAATGTGACTGACAAACTGAATTCAGATGTATTGGAAGGAAATCCATCCGTTACAGATGATGTTCCCATTCAAAGAAAATGGGTGAACATTTGAAAAATATTTTAAATTTGAAGGAAAGCAGACAAACGTGATTCGACTGAAAGAATTAAAATCAGATCAAGGAATGAGGTATTATAAAGAATACAACAATTTGAGAAGAACTGATCCTGAATTCAGGGCAGCTAAAATTTGAGAGAAACTCCCACCAAGAGGAGAAAAAGAAATGAAGATCCTGATTACAGAGATTTGAAGGAAGAGGTTGGAGCTAAAAGTGCCAAAAGAGCTGATTCTGATTTCAGAGCAGCTGAAAGAGAAAGGAAAGTGGTAAACAGACTAAGAGAGCTAATCCTGCTGTAAGAAAAACTGAAAGAGAAAGGGAAGTCTATGGTAAACAGACTAAGAGAGATGATCCTCATTTCAATGCAGCTGAAATTTTTCAAAGAAAGGAGAAAGATCTTTCATCAACTGTTGAATTTATTTCTGAATTTCACAAGAATATCAAAAAATTGGCCAACTTACGTATGGGTGTCTTGTCACCAATTGTGGTTCAGACATAGTGTAAAAGCGTGCCTTCGTATGCGTAATTCAAACTGCAGAGCTTTGTTTGAAAAATGATGGATGGGTATGTGGTATACCAGTGTATACACGTGAAAAGTAGGCCTACATAAAGAAAACAAAATTCCACCTTGTTTGAATGAAAATGGAATGAATTTTCCAAATAAACCAAACAGTCTGGAGTTATTCCCTGTAGAATGGAGACTGTTGTCCCTACGAATACCTTTCATGAAGGTATAAGCTGCTCCCAGTGGGAAACAGAGGAAAATTCATGGAAATGTTGTTCATGTCACTACAACTGTTCGAATGTTGCCTAGAGCAACAGGTGACACAATTACATTAGCAGCTCAATTAAAAAGGCAATTGAAATACAATCATGCCGAGATGACTGAAAACATTCGGCCCTACAAGATCGGAGAGGCTGCCGATTGGCTTCAGGAAAATTGCTTTGAAGAAAATTGGAATCAGGGTCTTGAAAATCTTGGCAATGGAGTCTTGAAGGATTCTGAATTTGACGGGATTCCAGAAGTCGTAGACTTGAATCTCAAAAAAGATGATGGAAAGGGGGATCTTGAAAATCAGGGCAATGGAAAAGTCTTGCATTTCCTAACATTTTCTTTAGGAAAGGTCGAACTGCAATTTCTGATCGACCTACTAAGGTTTATTGCAGTGAAATTTGTAAATCAGAATTAAGAAGATATGATTGGAGGGCAGGCAAATGCATTGACAACATCTTTTTTAAGTTAAAAAAGTTGCAAATGAAAACATTGCTTATAGGTGCTCAAATAGCCCTTGGAAAAAACAAAACTGATGGACGGAAAGTAACAGTTGGAGATTTAAAAAAAATTCAGCAACTGTTAAAAATTTGATAAAAGGGGGAATCAATGGAGAAGCTACACATGTCTAAATAATACTGATCCAGAATTTTTTTCTTTTCAAAACAGATACAAGTTTTATGTTATTAAATTATTCTACATTATTGAGAATAGAGCGGAAAAGAAGCCATTTTTCACTAAAGGTGTTGGAATCGTGATTTTTTTGATTTAAAGTCTATTTGTGAATTAATGTAAATAATCATGTTCTGGATAGTTGGCTTCCTGTCTTGGTTTTCACAGAGGTATATATAATATTTAACAACTAAAGACACATTTATTTTCTATTGCATTTGTTTTAAAAGTAAATGATGTGATTCCATAGGGTTTGAATACATTTACACATAAAAAAAAGATGATCTAATGTTTCCTCCTCCTCCTGGCAAATGCAAAGTGGACTTTGCACATATCCTATCTTAAAAAGAAAGACGTTACTGTTTAATATATTATTTTGGATTTTAAATTGAAGTTCTATTATTTTAGTATTTGAAGAATTCGTCCTTGCTATCATATTTATTGTTTTCCAATCCATTTCTTGATTAAATCTATTTTCCCATTTTAATTGACTTCTACTGAATTATTTCCTATTAAAAGATCATATATATGTCTACTGCCAGTTTGTTTAAAAAGAACTTTATGATATATTGAGAGATGTGGGCCATACATTTTTGTAGGTATTTATGTACTTTTTTGACTGTTCGAATAATTCTTTCATAGTCAAGGAAATTTCCATTAACCAATCTAAATATACGTTTTATATCGTTAAATGAATACATTTCACCACTCTCATTAAAAAGATCTAAATTTGTACGTATCCCTCTATCAAACCATTCTTTAATAAAAAAAATTTTATCACTACAAGAGAACCAGATAGGGTAGGCTATGTTTTTACCAGAATCATTCATAATATTGCATAAACTTTCCAAGCACTAAAAACATCTTTCCAAAAAGGATTTTTTGATTTTAAACTTTCCAAGTTTGTGGAACCGCATGAGAATAAAAAATACATTGAAATTTTTATGTTTGTTTGTGAAATAAGCATAACGTTCATTTCCTGTGTAAATACGTTTAATCCAAGTGATTTTTAATGCATTATTGAAAATTTTAATATCTGGCACTCTTAAACCCCCATTTAGATAATCTTGTTTCATAATTTCTCTTTTTATCTTGTCTGGCTTGTTATTCCAGATGAATTTGAAAAACATACTTTCTATTTCATTAAATACGCGATTATTTGGGTTTGGTAAGGATAATAGTAACTGTATGAACTTGGGTAAAACAAGAGATTTAATGACACATATTCTGCCAATTATTGTTAATGGACGCCATTTCCACATGCCCAATTATAGTTTCTTTGCGCTATTTATCTTTTCTCTGAAGTTAAACTCTGGCCCTCTTACATTTACTAGACAATTTGACTTCCAGGTCAAACTGCTTTTTAAAGATGTTTTACTTCTAAAGAAAGAAAAGTCACCGATTTTTTTTATAGAGTTTAGCTCCAACACAGAAGTTCACCACATTTCCATACATTGCTGTGGTGTGCGGAAGCTCCTGTCTATGGTGAAAGAAGCATTGATGAAATTTGTAAATTTGTTGATTCTACAATTACATACAATTAGAATGATGGAGGATGAAAATTTGGATGAAAGAGTATATGAAAAATCAAACTCACAAGCAAAGAATCAAAAAACTTGTCGATTTGGTTTACCCAAACCTTCTATGAAAGAAACTAAAATTTTAGAACCACTTGAATGTGGTTTTCCACATGCCCAGAATTGTAAGGAAAATTATAGTAAAATGAAACTGGTCATGGGTGACATGATTGAAGGAGAAGACATAACTTTTGATGAGTTTTTGGAAAACGCAGATTTGAAATATGATGACTTTATCGTTCAAACGATCTGTTCCTGGGGTGATAGGATATGTAAATTTTAACATTGATAAAGTACCTGAGGAGAGATGAATTTGTAGACCCAATTAGAAATCATATTTCTTATGGTGAAAGGTTTGCAGAAATGAGAGATAGAATAGCATCTCAGCAGGTTTTGTTTGAAAATAACAGATCAGCTGTTGCTGCATCAATGATTGCAGAAAAAGATAACTCGGATGATGCCTGGGACAAAGAAGTCCCTTCAGGTCAACAGCCTGAGAGAGAGGATGACCAGGAAGAACAGGCTAATATAGATGTTCTGAAAGAGAAGGAAGAGTCTGTTAAATTTTGATATGACATTGGTCCAGATTTTGGTATACCCAAACAAGACACTGCATGAAGATGCCATAAAATGAGTATAGACATTTGATGAGATCTCTAAATGTGGAGCAAATGAAATTTGTAAATGACACATTACGTGTCATTAAGACATCTGAAAACCAAGTTTTTAGATTTTTGAGTGGTGGGGCTGGTGTAGGTAAAAGCTGAGAAAAGAGCTAAAACCCTCTTCTTCCAGATTTAATATTACTGTTTTAAGCATTCTTAAATTGCAGAAATGAAATATTTGGATTTTGGGGGGTTTTATTGTTGTCCAATAAGACATAAGACTAGTTTAATGATTTCACAAAGTCCTAATGGTCTGTCAACCATAAATTATTTAAGATAGCTTGCCAGGCAAGGTAATATACGCCCACTGGTAGCTTTGATTTTGAATAAAAATATTTGGCAGTACAGTAACAATCACCAGCATGCAATATTCAACCTTCAGTCATACACTTTTTTTTGAGGGTGATACTGAATAATATTGAGTATGAGTTATGTTCTTGAAAACGTGTTCAATTTTTAGCTCTTGAAAACTCTAGAAGGCAAATACGGTCCTAAATAATAAAACAAAGTTTTGTTAAAATCCGGCAAGAATCATGCCTTTTAGTGTTCAAGAGATAAAATTTGAAAGCGTGTTCAAGAACGAGGTCAATAATTCCTATGAAACATTTTTCGATTTTCGAAAGGGATCATCCATGGGTGATATTAAAAAATTCACCAAGTTTTGTCAAAATCCATTAAGAATTGTGTCTTGTAGAGTGTTTACGAGCTAAAAACAAGAACAAGGGCAATAACTTATACTAAATATTTTTGGATTCTTCTAATTTTCAATAGTGTTCATCCTTGGGTGATTACGAACACACCAAGTTTGAGTCAGGGCTACCTCATACGTCAGTGAGTTCGTCACTCCGTCAATGAGTTCGCCACTCCGTCACTGGAGTCCATCAATACGTCGATGCTACCTTACAATTTTATAACATTTGTTTTTAATAAGTTCTGAAACGAAAAACGACATTTCACGGAATATTTGAATCAAATCGTCAATAGAACATGTCAAAAACTAAAAACTACAACGTACAAATTGGGGAATATCTAAGTTCCATCAGTAAACGGAAATAAAATACAAGCTATTGACTTCGATTTTCGTGTTCCTAAAGCATCGTAGGCCTACTGCCTTATTATAGGCCTAAAAGCCAATATTTGAAGTCTATTAAGAGCTGCTGAAGAATAATTATTACAAGTTTCCTGAATGGAGCAGCAGTAATCAATGTGGGACTGAAAATGAGCGAAATAGAATAATTTAATAAAAGGAAGGAGAAGTTTAATCTTATGCATCTGAAATAATTTCTGATTTCAAATTTTACAAATATAATTAACATGTTTATGCAAACACCTGTTTTAGTTAGAAACAGAGTTGTTGCCTTTCCTCAGATCATGAAACTGCTGTCATAGGTCGACATCTCTTAAAGACAGAATTTTTGACATTTTTTGGTTAAAAATTATTAGCCTACTCTTCTGTGTAATGATAATTTTACTCAATTTTTGAATAGACAAGCAATATAATTAATTTGGATTGCTCGTGGTTATTAAAAGACTACATTATAGAATCTGTCAGTTTGCGGTTAAAGGGAGACAACCTATTACAAGTTTCAGGAATGAGACCAATTTAATTTCAACTTCATCGTTAACAGATTCGAGAACGCAATAGAATGTACTTTTGATCGTATTTTAACTAAACCTGGTATGCTTATGTATTTTGCTGAGATCTCAGATGAGTTAACCATTTACAATTAAGTTTTGAGTTATTGCCCTTAACTTGTCTTGTTTTGCTCGACGGGCTCGATCTTCTTTCTAGACTTTTTTTTCAGTCGCTTCCCCTTGACCGCGAACGTAAAATAAGAAATGAGTAGAACACTTTCTGTCAGTGACAAATGATAAGAAATATTATATTATAATCAGGAGGAATAAGATGGGATTTATACTATGAACATTTTTCATATTTTTTTGTAAAATATTTTTGGTAATATTGTTCAAATCATTAATTAAGATCAGTCTTAAATGGTTCCTTCGTCTGATCTATCTGTAATAAATTGTTAAATTGTGCATTTCTTACTCAGTTAGGTTTTACTAAAAAATCATATAGAGTTAGGTACCTTTGTAACCCCAATGAACCCAATATCAATTATCATACGTTGCAATTGAATACATAAAGAAAATTGTCTGATAAATACCGAACAGTGTTATAAATGTTTTATACGACCACTGGTTTCGAGCTTGAGTATTTACTCTGAAGGATAAGCAATAGTCATAGAAATTTTGATTCTCCCATTCATTGGGGATTTTAAGTATTTCATGTTACTGACAGTTGTAAAGAATTAGTTCTGACAATGTCTACAATAAATGGTAAATTTTGTATGCCCCGTGAGGACATTATCTTAAACTGTTGTCAGACATCTAACTCTAAATTTCCCAGAAGTATTTACCTTTACTTTCCAAGTCACCTCCCCTGATATTTCTTTTCTTATCTGTTTTGATACTCAACCTTGCAGGGTTGAACATCTCTGGTCTATACGTATGTTGATTTGTTTTGTGATGTCATCTTAATATTGCATAATTCATGAAAACATGTCTTTGGAATCTAAACAGTAACTAACGGGTACCCTACACTGTGGTTATTTGATAGAATTTGAGGCCGTTAACTAGTCCCTTTGAAAATTTTATGTACCCAATTAACACTAGGCTGAAATAAAGACTTTTTGGCAGATCAACTACCAAACTACCAAATGCAGATTTCCCTTTCTGACATAATATAGAAATTAAAACTTTATAATTAGTGGTAAAAACAAACCAATTAAGAACCAATTATTGAATGATATAAGGTCCAAAAAATTGTTATATTTTCCAGTAAGACGATTGCGGATAAATGAATTTACTTATTTGATAATTCCCACTTAATTTTGATTGGCATATGTCAATATCATGGCAAGTTAACTTCGTACATCTAGCAATGGTAGATCCATTAAGAATTAATTAAGAGTTAAATTTGCTGACCTGTCTTAAAACGACTTATATAGGGATTTTAATACGTACGGTATAGCTTTTCTATATATTCTGATATTCTAATAGTAATCTAGAAACTGGTAGTCTGGATATTGACAGTCTAGATACTGGTAGTCTGGATATTGACAGTCTAGATACTGGTAGTCTGGATATTGACAGTCTAGATACTGGTAATCTAGATTGTAGTTGACTAGAAACTTTTAGTTTAGATAGACCAGGTAGACTAGATTTAGTTAAACTAGTATAGATACCGGTTGATCAGTTACTGGTAGTCTAGATATTGGTAAACTAGATACTGGTAGACTAAATATTAGTAAACTGGATACTGTTAGACTAATTATTGGTAGTATAGTTACTGGGAGAATAAATACAGGTAGACTAGATACTGGTAGTCTAGATACAGGTAAACTTATTACTGGTAGACTAGACACTGGTAGTCTAGCTACTGGTAGTCTAGATACTGGTAAACTAGATTCTGGTAGACTATATACCGACAATTTAGATACTGGTAGACTAGATTCATATTGACCAGTCACTTGTAGACTAGTGTAGTTACTGGTAGAATAGATACCGGTAGTCTTGATACTGGTATTATTATTATTATACACATTTTTATCGTCCACCTTTCACATACGTGTTCAAGTACACAGTACAATACAGGCCCTAATACATACACTAAAACTGAATATCATATAAAACATACACAATAAAATAAAACAAATAAAATAATGAAGATTATGAGAATCAAATAATAATAACAAAAATACAAATAAACAACTCAATACATTAATAATCATAGAAAAGGAAGATTTTTATTATTATTATTATTATTTATTAAAAGGCTAGAGTGAAGAGATGTGTTCTTAAAACTATAGGTAGAAGTTATTGATCTTAAATTGAAAGGCAGATTTATTCCAGGAGAGGCACCTGTACAGAGAATAATAATAATATTTTAAATTCTATTCTGTATTTAACAGGGAGAAAATCATATAAAACTGATGTAATATGGTCATGGAGTTTGGTTCTAGATATGAGGCGTGCAGCAGTATTTTGAACTTTGGTTAATTTTTTCAGAAGCTTGTCAGGAATGACAGAAATAAAATTATCTAAACGCGATGTTATCAATCAGTGCTTTAAGTAGTCTAGATACTGGTAATTTAGATACTGGTAGTCTAGATACTGGTAAACTGGATTCCGGTATTCTAGATATTGGTAGTCTAGATACTGGTAGTCTAAATAATGTAGTCTAGATACTGATAATCTTGATACTAGTAATCTAGATACTAAAAACTGGATTCCGGTATTCTAGATACTGGTAGTCTAGATTCTGGTAGACTAGATACTGGTAATCTAGATATTGGCAATCTAGATATTGGTAGTATAGATGGTGGTAGTCTAGAAACTGGTAGTTTAAATACTTGTAGACTAGATATTGGTAAACTGGATACCGGTAGTCTAAATACTGGTAGTCTAGATACTTGTAGTCAAGAGATTGGTTAAATGGATACCGGTAGACTAGATATTGGTAAACTGGATACCGGCAGATTAGTCATAGGTAGTTTAGATACTGAAAAACTAGATACTGGTAATCAAAATACTACTAGTCTAGATACTGGTTGACTAGATCAGTGCTTCTCAACAGGGGAGGAATTGGAAGACCATTGGGAGAATTAAAGGGACATTCCGTCGCATTTTTTTTTTTGCTCAAATTTGTGAAAACTATACTCCAAAATCTAGAGAACAGTGTCCCTGTTTTAACCAAAACAATCCAGCCAAAAGTATCTAAAAGGTTTAAGTGAACTTGTAAATTTCGTTATGCTTTGTGGAAGCTGTTAAAAACTACTGTACGGATTTAAGTAAAATAAACGCCTAATTGCATTCTAAAGGTTTCAACTAACAATATCGAACCATTATAAACCCAAACACCAAAACTAGGTCAAACTGCTTAATTAGCAATTAGTACTCAACGTTTTTACTTAACCCTTGACCCTTAAAACTTGACCTCATGCACTGAGGATGAGAAGCACTGGACTAAATACTGATAGACTAGATACTGACAGTCTATATACTAAATACTTGTTGTCTAAATACTGGTAGTTGTAGATTGGGAATAGGTGGGATTGATACTGGTAAACTAGATGCTGGTAGATAACGGTAGATTAGGAATAGGTAGGATTTATACTGGTAAACTATACTTGTATTGAGATATTTTGCAATAATTGAATTACTTCTTGCTTTGAATTGACAACAAATGTGATAAAAATTCACTGAGATATTTTCTATTGAAATAATTAAGTAGAATAATCTCCTCATGTTTCTTCCTAATTAAGTTAAAAAGTAAAATTGACGGATTTATTCCGATGGTGCGTGAATTGGTTCTGATGAGATCACGTGTCTGGTTTTCGTACGGTTGTCTTATCTATGGGATTGGACATGTGCTGCCATCTTGGAAGATTGAGACGGAATTTAATTCAATTTCTTATTCAAATAGCACTAATTTAGCGAGTGTTTAATGGCTAATATAGTCAAGCAATTTGGTGAAAGGTGTCAAGGATCAACTTTATTTTATCAACAGCATGGCTTTATAGTTTATATTAGGTTATTTCTATAACATTATAATATTAATGCTTCATGGTGTATCTCTGTTAGAGATTAATAGCCTTTCATTTTAAACTATCGACAAGTGCTGATTTCTATTATTCCACCATGATTGATATATAAATAACATCGGGTAAATGAAAATCCACCATCGGGTGAGACGCATCCAGTATTGGACTAATCTAAACAGTAATTCGGTATAGTCTAATAACATACAACACTATCAAGCTAAATTTTTCACAACCTTGAAGACGCGATATTATAGACTTCCCTGGAAGCGCCTACGTTTTGCTGAACGTTTGATTTTATTTTAGAAAAGTGATAGCGACGGCGTGATTGTTTTCTTTCAGTTGATACACTACACAGTAAAACAAATTGTTAAAACTGTAAACTTTTACATTTTCTGATACCAGGAACTCTCAAATGAATCTTGATGCATTAGACCCTATGGTACAGATTTGAACAACTGAAGCGTCAAAAAATATCTGTTTAATCAATTTTTTATATTTGTATTGATATAGTAGATAAAAAAAATCATCTTTCCTTGTGATTGCTTTCTAAACTTCTTCTTCTTCACTTATGCATATTAATTCCATAACAGGTTAAGCAAATTTAGTTAGAGTAAACTAATCTGATGTTCACCATTATTTGTTTAATAATATTTGTTGAGGAAAGTGCTAATCCAACTCGTCTGCTAATAACAATCATTTCACTCAATACACTACTAATAATTACTTGTAAACATAGTCTCGTTAAATCTCGTTACATGTGTAAATACGAGATCACAGCTTTTGTCAGAAGTGGTCGTGATCTGAATTTGGTCTACAGATCAAATATTGAAATCAAGATAGCGTTTTCTATTTTCCATAATTCCTAACTACATCTGCAGATCTCTCTTCAGATTTTGTTGTTGTTGCGCATGCCTAACTTGAACTTAACCAGATTAGATATGGTTTTTGAGAGGCAAGAGAAAACATTTTAAAGACCTACAGGATAAATAGTGGACCTCCACGGATCGCCCATTGGGGGATTTTCATGCGACGGTTCAAACTAGATTTAGTCAACTTGTCTTATTTCAAATCCGATTTACAATATATTGAGAACTATGCGACTGGTAATCAAGAAAGGAACATGACATACAAAGTAACTTGACATACAATTTGTTACTGTCGTCCCTTTTTCACGGTGGATACTTTTTTCTGTACTTTTTAAGACTGGAATAAACAGAATCTCTATACAAAATTGACGAAATGCCAGAGCAGGATATAAATAATTATTTTTGTAAACTTCTCTATTTTTTTTTATTTTATAAAATCTCATTTTTTGTAGTTGTTCTAATCAAGAGAATTAGAGATGGCTGCCTAGAGACTGGGGTTTTATAGTTTTGTATTCTCTGAAGTAATTGCAGTATGTTTTATGTTTTATTCTCTATTCGTGTTTTCTAAGAGGATTTCTATAAATGTATTAATTTGGTTGAAGATTAGCGAGAATTTTATTAGGCTTGCTCGAAATGCGTAAAATTAAATGGAGCAAAGTAGTGAATAGGAGACAAACTTTTGACAGTCTAAAATTAATGACTTCTTTTACAAAATGGAACGAATAATTTCGGAACTATTAGACAATGTTTTGGGGATGAAAAATGAGACTATTGGGATGTGAAACAGGCAAAGCTCATTACTAAATAGAGAAGACATTCTTCGTCTTTTGTATAAAACCTGACTTAAAACGTTTTTTCTTCATATTACGTCAATAAATACGAGTCATTAGGAAAAAACACACGTTAAAACGCCTTGCAAGACAGATGGGTCTGAATCGCCTTCAGGCCAGAATTTCAGTAGAACTAATTTTTTCCCAGTCATCCATCAAAAATGGAAAGAAAAATCGTAATAAATATTTCGTGCTATCCTAATGTTAAGGAGTCCCCGGGGGTCAACAACTCTATTGGCTTTAGAGTCCATCTATTTCTCTCCTGTTACATGTCACTATATCTTACCAAATTTCTTATGAATATGCATGAATTCGGATCGCGTGTCATCCATCAACGTTCCCAGGAGTAAAAAAGATGGCTACAATGTTTCCAATATAAAAAGGAAAGATAATGAAATGAAGAATAAGAGTTGTCATTAGAATATTATTTTATTGATCAAAGTCTAAGGTTTATCATATTTTCTTTTATTATAGTGTATTATAATGACATTATACAGATATTGCCTCCTGTAATTAAAAATACCCTTATTTTTTTTAGATAAAAAGAATTTCAAATTCAAGAATTATTGGAAAATTAACTTTGGTTCCACCTCTTGTTTTAAGTGCTGTTAAATTAAGACTTACAATTCTTTGGTCATTAAAGGGGTTGTATAGGTTTTCTAAATGTATGTCTATCTTTGACATTTTTAATATCAATTTTCACCATTCCAATTTTCAATCGGACATTTGTGTTCCTCTAAAACTAAGCGTTTTATGTTTCTACTAAAAGGTTAAATATAAAAGCCAAACGAAGTTCACTTGATGCTCCGAATATGAACATGATCTTTCTTATTCATGACAATATCAAACATTGCCATAACTTGTAAGTCTTTGCTTGGACTGGTAGGTGAAGTTAAAATGCAGTGCAGATATTGGTAGTCCGAAACTTCTGCCTCTATTTCAGCCTCTGATGGATATTTTGACAATTGTCAGCTGAAGTAGAGTCAGAAAGAAACACCCTGTTAGTTAAGGATTTTCAACACCTGGCTGCGCACGCAGTTTAAAACAGCCGATGCGAGGAGCCGGAGACGTGACATAAATGGTGTATGACTGAACTACAAAAACATTAATCTTTCCAAATATATCTGGTTTTTGAAGATCCGAAACATCTAAAAAGGTATAAAAAAAACCCGCACCTGCAGAGATGCAGAATGTCCCAATTTCACAGGGCCTTTTTCTGCCTCTACGCTAGAAGACATCCTGTGCAAATAGGTATCAGAGGCTGGAATAGAAACAGATATTAGAAAATCCAGATAAACTCAGCTAAAGACGTTTTTAAAATAGTATATATATCTTAGAATCTATTTTAGTTACTTTTCATACTGCGCACCCAAGTCTTGCAACTCGGTTCATTTTAGTTTAAGGCATTGACATGTATGTTAAAAGCAAGTTGTCACAAACGCATTGTTAAGTATTTGGAAATTAATATTGTTTCCTGTAATTCTAGAATTTTTGATCTCATTTAACTTTTAGTTGTGTTTTACTTGATCTGGACCAAAATGTTGAAATTCAGCATTGGTCTTTTCCTTAATAAATTTCTTTGCAACCAATTTAGCAATTTGCATTATAAGGCTACGATTCTTGGTTATGGAACCGGTTAGTCTTAGTCGGAGAGAATCATTTACCATCTGATATTAGTGGCACTTAGTGCGAAAGTTATGTTTTGCTCAAAGCTGCGGCTAGCAAGTTGGTCTTATGCCAAGCCAGCTAAAGCCACCAAAGGTGTTGGTTTAGCTGCTGTCAGCTGATGCAAACACTTAGCCAACCGAAAATTGGCAAGCTGGCTGACTCACGGATCTACTGTAAGCCAAAGTGTGTTGAGTTGAAATAACTTTAGTTTTTGTTTTGACATCATTGAAATCTGTTTATTAAAGATTATTTTTTATCTTCTTAGAAAAAGAAGTTTAACCATCCTTATTTTTGTGTTACTGGTTAATGTGACTAAATTTCAAGGTCTGTATGTCGATTTGGTTTATTTATGAATGTAAATGAAAAGAAATCAATTCATAGCGGTTTGTGAAAAAATCCACTGAATTTTACTTATTGTTTAAAATAAGGCAGCCATTACATTAGAGAAATTTCGTCTGAAATATTTACACTTCTTCATCATGCTTGGTTAAGCTCGTCAAATCGACAATCAAATGTCATCCTCTGATCTTAAGACTCAAAAACAACATTTTCGATTAATTCACTCAACAAATCAACAATTTATGAAGCTGAAAATGACCGCCATCTTTATTTTGCTTTTTTCTACCTCCCATGTGAAAAGCACTTTGTTTTCTGCTGTTGTCAAGGGATTTAAAACGCCTGTTTATGTCTTTTTGAGATTCATGTATTCTTCTTTACATTCTTTTACAACAGTGTCGATGAAGCTTGACAACAATATTCCTGAATCCCGAACGGCTTGTCTTTATACAAGCTATTGTACTTACATTTAATGAGTGGTACAGAGGGAATTTGTGCTTTTTATTTTTTAAAAGTTGAACAAAATGTATTAATTGTAATATTTCTCGAAGGTAACATTGCCAATGAAATATCTTTGAAAATAAAACAATTAAGAAATAAAGATGATTGTGAAATAAGATAATTCACCATTCTTATTCATTCTTGTTAACATCTTTAATAGTTTTTCAGCCTAATTTTGTGTGTTTGTTTTTTCTTTGGTTATTGATGTTAATCTTGAACCGTTTTACAGTAGAAAAAAATCTGTTTACGATTAACTTTTATAGTTTTCATTGCGCAAAAAATGGAATATAAGTGCATATGTTGTTCTTTTTATATACTATTTTTCAAATAGACTTTCTTTTAAATCATCGAAAATCTATCAAATTTTACAAAGAATATTTTTATTTTCATATTTCTGAGATATTTTGATACACATTTTAAATGCGATCATTTCATTGTTACGTATCTATATTTTCAACATAGGCCTACACCGAAGATTCAAAACACGAAATTTAACGATGATATCGTCCGTCTATCAGGAACAGTTTGTTGTCGGGGCTCAACCAATAGTATCCATCCATTATTCTTGAAGTTTAATAGGCAATTATCCAAGCTTGAAATGGGATAATAAACACTCTTAATACCTAACGAGCCTTTTTAATTAGAGAGTAGAATTTAGGGTTGATCTATTCGTGGTAATCTGAACCATTGTACACAGTGAACTGCGATTCTTTAAGGAAGTGTGGAATATTATCATGATTATTAACTACTTCATATTGTTGTCAACTAATATCCTTCAATCTGTCCAGTTAATCTGAAACCCTCCATCAAACTCTCAACTGAATACAGATCTGATCATGGTCGATACCAAAATACTGCTCTTTAACAAATGTCAAGAATGATCATACTTCATGTATATGCGGATTATTTTTTAAGTTAAAAAAAAAACTGAGAAAGTATTGTTATAGATTACAAAATTTCTGGTCTTCAGTATTTTTGTAAATATTTGTTTGGTATTGGCTATTATTTGTAACAAGTTATGTGAGACCTTCTGAACACTGACAGGGAAAAAAATATTGTATACGAAGTTTTAAGGTGGTTTTTTTATATCAATTTTTTCTGTATATTGAGTTTTTGAATTTTTTTTTAATTTCTACTAAGATATATGAAATATTCAGACAAGATAAAAATTGTCTGGCAAATTCAGTGTATATACGTTTTGCGTTCTTATAAAAGAGAGTCGGTGTAGGCAGTGGCGGCACAAGGTTTACGTCCGAAAGGGAGGGGAAGGGGGGGGGGGGGTGGTCGAAATACCTGAGGTTGCCCGAATTTCTAACCTAGTTATGAGATTTTTGCCTTCGGGGCTCCACCACTGGGTGTAGGGCTACAACAACAATACATTTTCGAACAGGGAAAACGTTTATCTTATAGTTGTTATTTATATTAATTGATGTAATTACATTTCTAATTATAACAATAATTACTCGTCTCATGTGGTACCAGTTGCTTTTTCTACAATTAATGAAGAGAGGTGGCGAAAATCAGGATCCAATTAAAACCTGTTCCCCAAATTGTCAGATCCGATTCCAATTTGTATCTAATTGGAGAGAAAAAGTCTGAGATGATAATTATTGTTTCTATTCAGCTCACACCTGATGTAGCACGTGAAAAGTTAAGGAATTGGTATTCAATCGGAGAGTGATAAGTCGCTCTTATGACCATCGCAGAAAGAAGGCACACAGCAAAGACCACTAAAAGACGTGTAGATTAGTGTTTTTAATATATATATTTTCCGTCCGGATAATGAAGACCATTAGAAATATACTATAGAAGGAATACACTATTTTGGAGACTTTCTGTTTACAATTCGTTTTAATTTTAAACATTATTATCCTTCTGTCCATATGTTGAGGAAATTGTACGGTTATACTCCTCATGAAAAAAAATCGCTTTGCTTTCATTTTGATCGAAAGAGTCCGTCTGAGAGCTGCCATTCCAGATAGATCTTGTGTCTGTAATAATACAAATTCATAAAAAATGTACAAACCTTGGAATTTTATACGCTGATAGAATATTGAGGACCTTATCATGCCATAAATTTTTATTATCTCCTACAACATCTATCTGGTATTTAGTCAGACTTCTTTAGTCCAAAATGAATGCTAAGCCAAATTTCTTTTAATCCATTCCAATTATGACAGGAAAAGCTATAAATTATTGTAGAAAATAGCAGACATATACAATTCACATTTAAATATCACGTTTCTCAACAAATTTACTACCATTCTTCATTTCCATTCTAAGTGGTGTTTTCGTGTTCATATCATCTGGATCATTTAGTTTTAGAACAATAGCGGTGACATTATATGTTCTCCAACTGGCTCTATTGTATCTGAAAAATAAATAATATACAATAGAGAATGAATACAATAGAGAAGTATACATATTTACGAATGGTGTTCAAATGCAGGACCATAATATAGTAATGAAGAAAAGGCTTACATAAAACGATTTTAATGTAGAAAATTTTAAATGACATGTAATAGTGTGAGATCATTAAGATGGACAATGAATTAGATGAAAATCAAGAGGAGTTATATATGAAATATAAATATAACTTATTGCATTGCAGATAGACCGGTAATAAATAAATGGTATAAATAAATTACTGTTATTTTTGTTATATTATTGCAGACTAAATCAAAACAGAACGAAGTGCATAAGTACAGTACATGAAGTAATAAACTTGAATAACATTTAACTTCAAGGGAGGTCATGTAACAATTATATACTAACAAAGAGTTGAGCGATAAGAATACAAACGCTGGAGAGAAAAGCAAATAAAGCAACATAGTTACTTAAATGTAAGGTAAAATGTTAAGTCATTGTCAGCAATTACAGTGACAGATAAATGACACCATTGACGTTGAACTTGTAACACCTTTCAATATTGGATGTTGTTAGTTTCTGTCTTTGTGGAATGAAACAAGTGGATTTTATAAGGAAAGAAAATCTCTAAAGGCCGGAGTAAATTCCACAATTAGTTTCACTGTATGAGGTTTAATGAAATTTTACAAGTCAAGAGGTCACGTTAAAGTGTGAAATTTCCCTCCAGATATTGATAATTTAGTAAGAAATCATCAAGGGAAAATATTTATGCGCAACACAAGATTTGGAATTTTAGTCTGAAAATTCATGTGTGTTTCTTCATTTTAAAGAATTTTATGCATATTTGATGTGAACTACTGAATTTCTTTTGAATTGTTTGCCCATTCCTTTTGCATAAAGCAGTATTGAATTTTTAAAGCTCTAATTCTATAGATGTATGTAACGGCATCAAATATCAAAATAGAAAGTCATTTCTCTGTATCGAATGTGGACAAAACTTTCCCTGCATAAATAGCGGGGAAATTAATTTCTCGCATGTAAATTATATTGGTCGTGTTTCTATAGAGCAGAATAATTTATTTGGGTTGTAAAGTCGACTAACACCGTTTAAAAATGATTTGTGGTGCCATAATAGAGAGGCAGCAGTCATTGGGGACATCTTTATTCAGTAAGATAGAAGGATTGGTATACATGTCATTTACATATTCCATTAGGCTGTGTGTCGGTTAACTTTAAAGATGGAGATTTTACAATTATTCCATATTTATTTTACAAATACAACAAAAATTTATTTAAAGTTGCTTTCTGGTTAGAACAATATCTTATTTGACTTCAAGCAAAATTGCATGATTTAGTTGATTATATATTGGACATCCCAATCCCTAATGCTACTAAATAATTCCAAATAGAAGTTATTCACAGGGTCACCCAATGATTACTATATTTTGTTGATATGAAATACGCGATAATGTAATTATTATAATCATTATTTTAAATGGGAATAATTTCCACTAATTTGGAAGAACTCTTCATGTTTATAGCCTTTACACTTTCGGCTTTCAAAAATGTATTATGACTTTTTGAATCAGGTCGGAGATCTTAGAAAAACGACAATAGACAAATCATAGTCATGGTATTTACGTAGGAATTTAAGACAATTGGAAATAAAGAATGTAATCGGAGGTCTGCTGTTCATTCATCCCACAGGACCTGGCAAACATCAGAAAGAAATAATCGAATAAATTCCATAGAGTAATCTTCCTATTCTCAAATGCCAAGTGCCGAAATGACTTTTGGTCGATCTAACGAATGGAAATTCTGTGTTCTTGAAGCATCATTCCAAACCAATTATTGGAGAGTGTGAATTCGTTTTCCCACTGCACGCGATATGTCCATTTTATTTTCAAACAATTTACCACTTTTTATTTTAAATGATGAAGGGCGGCTCTATCCATGAACAAACACACGCGACAGTCTCGTGACTTTTACTCTCAAAATGTCTGCAGCCCCTTCTTATGTGCATTCACTCGGGATGCATAAACTGCATATTTCAGGAGTTGGAAACATGAATCAGAATATCACAAAACAATTTTTACACGATCAGGACTCCTTGCTCGCCTTTGACTCCGAGCCAACATGATCGACAATGATATAGAATATGCAGAGGTTTATTCCAATATCGCCCATTCCATATTTTCTATGAAAGATATTTCTTTGGTTTGGATTTGGATTTATTTACAGAAGCTTTTGGCTCTATATAGGGTATGGCTGCTATTTGCAAGGTTGTCTGAGATAGTCAGACATGCTGGGGGCGTTACTATGGCGGAGATCATCTGGCTCGATGAAAAAGGTTGAGGTTTCCGGGGACAGCCGTGCTTGAATATACAACATTTCAGCATTGCACATTGCATAACACAATAAATACAGAAAATATGACGTAATACTTCATTTCAATTTCTGGCATGTTGAGAAAATAAAGGTTTCTTAGATAAATGTATATGCTGGAGGGCGTTAAAGTTTACTGAAATAGTCGAGCTTCCTGAAAGACGATTGTACTGCAGGTGGTTAAGGTTTCCGGAGAAAATCTGGTTTACTTGAGAAAGTAAAAGTTTCAAAAGTTTAGATCGAGTATGCTGGCGGAAATTAAAAATTCAATAGTAGGATCATCGTGAGCAAACCACACCCCTTTCGCAATAACTTCCTCAAGAGATGGGATATGTCAAAAACCATATTCGGATACAATGTAGTCGAGCCTGTTGGATGGCGTTTGGTTTTGTGGCTATATAAAATGATACACCAACGCCTATTCCAGAGTGGCTGCCTAACAAACCACCGGTCTATTGAAGAAAAGAGACCACGTATCAATATCACGGTTTCCGTCTAATTAGCCTTTTACCACTAACTCTATTATTATACCTTCCTTTCCTATTATTATCCAATATCTAATTTAATTCCCCATTATTCCTATAATGAGCTATCAAACGAAACAAAATAATGCTATTTTTCAATTTGCTTCACGCTACATTACGTCACATCATCACTATTGACCAAATGTTGTTAGCTGTTCATTTAATTGTTGAAATCATTTGTAGACTGCTGTATTGAAATCCCTCGATACGGAAGTTGAAATGTTAAATGAATAATATATAAAGATTCACAAACCTATTAACCGTAATCTGTCTAAATGTCTTACGGGACATTTTCAATGACAATGTCCAGGAGATTGAATTTTGAAAATAGTCATACAGCACGGGTATTAAAATTATGCTTTGAAGTAGTGTCGGGCTTTTTTTTCAACTGTGTAAATATTGGACGATGAACGTTTGGGGAGAAACCATTGTGACCGACATCAAAAAGGGGATTTCTTAACATCTGTTTGATTATCTACATATCATTATAGTAGTAAAATTGTTAATGTAAAAAGTAAAATATGCCTGTAAAATATTCTTGAATCAATGCCACATTAATTTAAACAAGTGAATTTTTTATATTTTAATCATATTATTAATTTCATTTCATTAAAGATGCGACTATCGCAGCTTGAAAAAAACATAAGGTTAATGAATACCCCAGACCCTTGTACTAAGAATTACATATAGGAAATCATGACCCCTATAGAGTTAAAGATCTGTAATTGACAAGCTGAAAATTAATGTTGAAATTAGAATCGGACATTTGCTAGACTTCCCCAACACAATCTTATTGCTATTATAACATCTTTTCAATTGACTTTTGATTCAGTCTGTCAAATCAAGTGACATCAGCTACTCGACCTCGGTCATCATTACAGGATTCGGTTCAAATGTCAACAAGGAAGATTTGGCTATCTTAGATACTTAATTTGTTATTAGCTTTCTATAAATATTGTATAAAAAGTATATAATAATGACACATTAATACTGAGTGATAATATGTTGTATCCTACAGAAACATTCCCATGATCAGTCCAGGATCGTTTTATTTCACTGCTCCACCTCTTCCTTAGGGAGTGGATTAAAATTAAAACTGCCCATTGACAAGTAAACACTAAAGGTTCAAAGAAAGCGTATATCTAGAGTAGAATTATATGAACAGGTTGTAACAGTTATCATAGTTTATGATAAAATAATACCATTTATGAACTGTCAATATCTAATAATTAAAGAATTTCAAAAATACCATATTTACGACAATACGGGTTCAAATCGGCTCAAAATCTAACAGTAAAATGAGTAAACTGATACTCGTGCCATGTGGCGGGAAATTCGAGATACTGCCACAAAACGATCTTTTAATCTTAACGACAATCATAATTATCTATTATGAGTAAAACAATGAAAATGGAAAAAAGAGTATCCAAATGCTGTAAAGATAGAGTTTCCTTTTTTCTTCCAAACCAGATTTAATAGACAAAATTTTTATCGCTCCGGGCTTCTATTGACTTCTGCTTCATTTCGTGTCCACATGCCCGAGACATTTAACTTGTCTTGCCAAAAGAGCGCGTCTCTAGAGTAAAAAAGAGATGGATGGTGTCTGTTGGTAACCGGTAGAAATTGAACAGTAATCAGTCAAAATCCAGTTTTCCCCTCTAATTTTCATGTTTACACTGAATAATGATGTCTTCAGATCTTAATGGCAAAACTAATGATGTCTTCCGATCATGATTTCAACAGTTTAGTAGACACTGTTATATAAAACAAAGTATTAGAGCTAGACGCATATTAATATATATATATATTCACTCGATTTGAGAGAGCTAATTTTACAGGATCGGGTGATATATTCGCATCATTCACACAAACAATAATTATACATAGCAAGAAAATCATCACTGCTATTGAGAACTAACAAATTCAAATATTTAAACTTAGGGAACTATGGTTACTCAGTGACGCTTGATCGCTAACTAACAGGCTGTGCACATTAAGGCCGGTCGGAAACCAAAAGAAAGTACTACTGTGCCGCTGGTAAAATATAGCTCATTTTACATTGTTTATCATTATATTAATCATGTGTAGAAAATTCAATTTTTCTTATTTGGGTTCCATCATTCTAAGTACACTCTTGTCAAATTTAACAGGTATATAAGTTCCGTAATTAGTAAACCAAATGCATATTTTTCATCTATCGAGGGCCATATCTGAGGATCGTAAAATTGGACCAGAACTGTAACATACCAGACAGAAGAAGACATGACATCACCGAAGAATTTGGCCTAAAGGGTTGTCATTAATTGAATTGATTCTAAACAGTAACATATTTCATATCGCAATCTCTATCATTTACTAATTATATTATTTGATTAATGTACTGTAGAATTTAGAATACTGGGTAATCACGACTAAAAGATGCTGGTGTCGGCATGCTTTGATCTGTGTAACGGTCCAACTCACGTGACATGATGCTTTGATCCGACCGTTTCCATCTGTCACCTTTTACATTTGGGGACGCATGAATGTTTCTGAATTTTATGACATCTAGATTTTACTCCATCCAGTAACATTTTACAATCCATAAAATAAGTGCCGGAGTAGGGTCCATTCAGTACCATTCTGTCCCGAAAATTGGAAATTAGACAATAGAAAAACCTTAAGAATATGGAATTTTGCAAACTGAAAATACTGCTAACAAACATTTTTCGCAAAATATATTCTATTTGATAACAGACCCAAATAATGATACATGTTATTGATAAACAGAGATGTCAGTAGAAAATTATAATAAAAAGCCAAATATAATGTTACATAAAGATTAATATAATATACAGAACGAAACATAATACAATATGAAACATTACGAAAAAAATAAAACAGGATAAGGGTTAATAATGCAGAATACAGAATATTACAAGTTTAGAGATTAAAAGATAAATCTTGAATATTATATTAGATTGTAAGAAATGAAGAACATTAAGATATTTCTGAAATATTACATTATACTATATCTTACAATTGAATATAACTCTAAACTTGTAATATTCTGTATTATTATTATTTTTTTATGTTTCCAATCTGTTTAAAAAAAAAACTATGTTTTGGTTATGTTATGTTATGTTTATTGCAGTGTCACAGGGGAGCGGACAATTAAAATACTAGATCATTTCTTCAGAACTGATGAACTGTCTTTGTGAACAAACAAATACTAAAATAAGGAGCATATGTTTTGAGAAGCTGAAGTTCATAGTAGCACATTCCATGTTTGGACAAACTTCCTGTCCATGTTTTGAGGTCAATATTTTCTGAAAGAGTCGGAAATTAATAAAACTAACATAAACAAACGAAAGAAAGAGTTTATCATCTGAAATTTATTGACAATATTATATTAAGTAAACTAAAACTTGAAACACGAATAAAATATAATGAAAACAATATTAAGGTTTTATCATTTCAACTTTGACAATTTAAACAATCACAGATCATTGACTTATATAAACATGTGGTTAACATTTTTCACAAATGCTTGTCTGTTAAAAAGTAAACTTGGTCTTTAATATTTACTGGTAGAAATTAATACTGGTATAATTATATAAATTTATGTAACAAATCCGGAAAATAGCTTAATATTTAATAAGCCCTATGCTTGTTTTTGGGGGACATTTATGTGTTTGAGGCACATTTATGCAATATCTTTGAGAAGTTAGACAAAGTGTTTAATGTTACTCAAAAAAAAAACATTGAAAATAAATTTCAATGAACTTCACATTTATTAAAATTATAATCCAACATTATCCCATTAACTATCAAAATCAGATTTAGAAGAATCTCCTATGGAATGATAAGAAAATCGCTTCAAGAAATAAATGTCTTCTAATCTTCTGATTGGATAAAATCGCTATTTAACAGACTCATGTCAATCACTTGAACTCTGAGGTCGATATTATAAAACTAAACGAAATAATAAAAATCTGATTATTTGTCAATTTATTGTGACTTGAATAATCCGCAGGTCAGAAATAAATATGACTGTTGGCTTGTTGATTAAAAAGTTGATACGAATGATGAACGGAAAACGAAATGAAATTTATTATCAGTTAAGTTGTCCTGTGACTCATGACTTCTTCATTATCATTCTGCCGAGATCTTTCCTCTGATAATTTTCATGAAATATTGGAAAAAGAATTCGTCCTCATAACATCTGCCATTGTATCGGGAAGAAGGTTTGAAAGGTATACGATGTATTTTTCCTAATAAAATTAAGAATGTGATAAAGTCTTATATAGCTCTACTTTTATCTTTCCACTATCCTTTTAGAAAAAAAAATTCATGCAGCGTATTATAGATTAGACAGAGTTATAGGTTATGCCTAAGTAGTATTTTTTTATCTAAACCAACTATCATAGGGCCTACCTACATATGGCAGGTCTATTTGTGAAGTCTTCTTTTGACCGGCAAACATTTTCCGTGTTAACCATTTGGGCACAGAATTAGGGGCCGGAATTTACTTACAAGAATGGTCTAAAACATTGGGCTCGAAAGCCAATGAAAAAGATAAATAAATATAAATACACTTAGTCACATGAAAAAACATGAAAGTGATATTAAGCCAAGGAAAAAAACCGGTAAAGATTTATAAAATAATAAATGGGTAAAATTGAAATAAATATGTGATAAAAACTAGAAACTGACACTTTTCGTTCAGAATTTAATTTGGTAATGAATCATTCGAGTACCATTTTCTGCTATCTCCCAACTTGAAACGATTCGGAAAATTAAAATTCCAGAATTACATCATAATCTGATCAAACATCAACCAAGGAATATAGAATGTGCTGGAATTTGAGTTGGATGGTGTGGTAAGGAAGAAAAGAAACTGTCGACCTCTTTTTATATTGACGTCACTGTAATCACAGTTATACTAGAACTCCTCGTATACAATGGAAAAGCCTTATTTCGGTCAAATGGGTAAAAGCATCGTAATGATTACGATGAAATGAAAATGTGCAAATCTAGAATCCATGTGGCCACATTTGATCCAACATAGGCGTTTAAATGGATGCCATTGAATTACATGACTGCAAAAACACAAACAAACTGAACATAATTATCATTAAACAACAGAACTTGTAAAAAATGGTGAATTGAAAATGAAGCAAACAACAAGACTTGATTAATACCTATTGAATAATTAATATATTTTCTCTTGGGAAACAAGTGACTGGATATAACTAATGAGGTTAACGTTGGTCGCTAACAATCTATAACAGCGCTATATCAAGATTTAATGAACAATTCTTTAGTCGAAATGAAAAAGCTAATAAATGTAATTCTGTTTTAGATGAATTTTGGAAGCTGTTTGGTTGTGCCTGATCTGATTGGAATATAGTGATCTATTGTTGTTATTGTGACACGAATGCCGTGTAAAGAACTGTGTATTTTTTTTTATTAATTATAAATCTACTATAATAATAACAGTGGTATCTGATGTATATCGCCAACCATATTTCATACTAAAGCTGTCAATTTCACGTATTTAGTTTCAGATAACTTCATCAATTATTCAACATCTTAAATCAAACTAAATTAATCAAGTTCCATCAAGAATTATTATCTACAGAATTATATGTCAAATAACTTGATTTAATGTGAAAATTGATATGATATCAGGTAGGCCTACAACTATAATTCGGTCAACCTTTTCCCTCCAAGAATGCCCCTAGAAAACCCATTAGCACACATAAAAGTGCAGTTGTGTGAAAATGAGCAAAGACCGTTATATAATTTTAGATGTGCATGTTTTCATTTTCTCTCTTCGATCCTTTTTTCATCCCTTTTATGCGTATCGGGGACACCGATAGCATCAATTTGCACAATTTTTCTTTACCTTTTTATAATCCCTTAAAGTCCTAATTTTACCCTCACCTATAAAACCAAATAGGTATCTTACAAAGAAATTTGTAATTTCAATATCATTTCAAATCGTACAAATAATAGCAAAATAGTATATAGCTCCTATGTCAATCGGGTTCTGTGCCTGCTAAGAATATCGTCAGTTTGGGTGTGTTGACACTGTCTTATTGTCTCCAACATTTCCCCTATACGTTTCGGGTGTCATCACCATGTTGGAGAAATGCGGGGAAAAGGAGTGTTAGTTAAAAATTTGATAGTAACAACCCTGCTTTATGTTCAAGGGAGGTAATATAAAATATACATTTAATTAATTTATATTTGTCATAGACGAGTAAGTATTTCATAATGAAAAGTGGTATCAGGTGTCTAGAAGAGTAAGAATTATAGTCCTACTGTTCCTGCGCCAAACCCGTCATTGCTGTTTAACATGCACAGCAAACAAGGCGGTTGGGAACGTACAAAAAAAAACATAGTGACTATTACAGGCTTATGAATTTTAAATGTTCAAGGGGTGTCACTGATGAAAATATATTTATTTAATTTTAAAGGTTCAAGGGACGTAACTAATAAAAAATATTTATTTGATTTCAATAGTTCAACGGCGGGACCTCATCACAAATGTTGTATTATAACAAAAGAAGTTGCAACCGCATTCATAAAGAATCGACATGTCATAATGAAAAATGGCATCAAGTGACCAGAAGAGGAAGCAGTAAGAGTAAGGAATGTTGCTGTACATAAAAGGAGAGTTGGCGATTGGAAATTTAAATCATCACTGTTATCACTTATTATGTCTGGTGTACAAATGTGTTATTCAACGATAAGTTGCCAATTTCTGTCTGGGGTGCAAAATAAATCATGCGTACTTGACGTCTATAACGCCAAATATTTGAAGTAATAGTAAAAATTGTCTCTATATATAAATAAGTGAACAAGTTTGGCATTATATATGCTAGCCAACTACAAGTACATTTTGGATGTATAGGCCTAACTGCATCGTCTATACCGTTTGCGACATCCAGAATACTGGCACATTTTAAGACAATGGCTGTATGACATAATTTATTTGAAAATTTTTCTCGTCCGTAATTTACCCTTCTTAATATTCAACCATGATTCTTCCTTAATATTTATGCATTCCTTTTAGAGTTTAACCGTAATTTAGATCTTCACAGAAGTCTAAAAATATATCCTGGGGCTCAGAAATTCCAGACGACCTAATTTCATTTGTACAATATTTCTATGAGGAACATTTGTATATCGCGTAATAATCAGACACGGAGTTGTGACTTTAATTACATCAGTGTCTATTAGTCGGGAATCGATTAGCTAATGAATGATACGATTCAAAATTATCAAATTAGATGGAACCATACACCAATTAGAATAATAGCACTTCAAACAATCATCATTTTCCTCCGCCATTTATATTTGATTTCCACAAAAAATCATTTAGGTCGTAAAAGGGCTACTATACGAGTGGTATTTTTTTAGAATGATATGTAAATTGCCCTTCTTGAACCTAAAAGATTTTTCAACCCAAAAATGAAAAAATTGCGAAATGGTCACTCTCCGTGATGGAAAATAAACGGTCATAAATCATTATAACTAATTCAATTTTTTTTATAAAATTCAAATTCTAAATTATATGATGGGAATAACCTAATATTATAATATATAATATATATATTTAAAGATTAAAATATATTTTGTTTCACAAATCTGTTAATGTTATATCTTGAAATTATTGCCATATCTTTGAATCCTCAACAACACAGCATTGCTATTTCGTGATAAATATTAAAGTTTTTCTTTGTAACCTAAATTTGTATACATAATGCAATTTGTATGAGTTCTACTATTAAATAAATCTTGATTTAACTTGCAAGGTAATTTCGTGTTTTGTTCACCAAGGACACCACGACAGCGTCGTGCATGTGCAGGTGACGCTCAAGCCTATCTCCCCTGTACAACAGGCCTTAATGTACCAACAGCAGCATAGACTATTTTGTATATCATTAAAAGACTCGAATATAGTATTATAATTTTCATACATAACAGTAGTTAAAGGCCCATTCCGTGTTTTCTGAATAAGATATTGAAGAAATCGCCAAAACATATAATTGAAACTACAGGCAAGTGGAGATTTAATGATGTCTTATGGGATATATCATGATTGTAACGTCACAGGCGAACTCAATTCTACAGATAAAAAAAATTCTCGTGAGATCTCTCTAATTACCGGTGTTATATGCGAGAGGTCATCAAGGTCTTGTTTGTTTATATGGAATTTTATAATATACTGTATCTCATTATGACAACATGTCATATTTTTATCTTATGAATTATTGTTTTCTGAAGCGTCTATCATCCAGACTCTGCAAATCCTTTATACGTCCCGTTATTTGAAATATACACCTCATCAAACAGAACAAGGCTTATGAATAAATTATTTCATTACTGTAGAACGAATTTTACTGCCAGATTAAATAACTGACCTCTGACCTTGTCTGAAGCATTACATCCCTACACCGATGTTTGCTACTTTTTTCCTGTCGAGGATTTATTTGTAAGAATTTTCAAGGGTGTGCTAGGTCATGTGTAGACTTTTAAATAAATACAATTTTTTTAATAGACACGTTTCTCATTGCTATTACGTAGGCTAGATAGCGTAGACAATCAAGATTGTCTAAATAATCTTGCTGGTTGAATTCTTTGAGTTTCCGAATTTGCTACATGTAGACCCATATCGGTTTAAAATTTAATTAACACTAAAACGCAGTCGGGGACAGATTCATTTCTTTTTCTGTTTATGTCGACCTCGTAGTCAACATTACTTGAAGACATACTTTTGTACGCGCTCTCCAAAAGGCCACCGCCAAAACCAGTTTCTGTAATTTCAACAGACAGAGTATGAGTGTGAGTGTGTTTTCTTACAGATCGGTACTCGCTTTGAATAACATGATTAAATCTCTCTTTTTCGCCGTTCTGGTGGTTTAACTTCTAAGTTCTATAATGTAGATTAAAATTTAAACTACAAAATCTAGCTTGTTCATTCTCGAGAAGGAGTATAATGATTAAATCAACCGATCACATACTGTGTTCGGTGAAAGCTTGTCACCAATTGTAACCAATTGCCAAAACCAGTTTCTGTAATTTCAACAGACAGAGTGTGAGTGTGAGTGTGTTTTCTTACAGATCGGTACTCGCTTTGAATAACATGATTAAATCTCTCTTTTTCGCCGTTCTGGTGGTTTAACTTCTAAGTTCTATAATGTAGATTAAAATTTAAACTACAAAATCTAGCTTGTTCATTCTCGAGAAGGAGCATAATGATTAAATCAACCGATCACATACTGTGTTCGGTGAAAGCTTGTCACCAATTGTAAGGGATTAAAGGAACCTGTATATTTCTGATGTCGTTTGATGTCTTTGAAAGAAAAGTAACGATTGAGAGAAGATACATTATATCACAGTTTTACAATTTTAACTGCTAAAATTACATTTTCCTATCCTTATTAAAATGTCGAGAACTTTTAAGTTGGCCTACAAGAATTATATTCTCATCAGTAAAGATTTGTCGGAGTTATGTCCCCTGAGATAATAGACTCCATTAACATGACATTAGTCTGTTTTTAATGAAGAAACAAAAGGTGATATTGGTCTCGAGTGCCAAGGGATTATAACATTGTTGACACTAAATCATTCTAGTCTAATCCTCGAGCGCCTGTAATTATAATTATCCGCCTGTGTCGAATGTCAAACTTTTTAATTCTATCCTTTCCAATCTCAAATTTTCCATCTAATCTGAATATTTTTATATTTCATTCGCACGAAATGTAGATCTAAGCTAAAATGGCGGGGAATACAAAGGAAAAACATAAAATTTTTAATCTAGGCTCTATCTGTGGAATTTTGCAATCGTCGTTCATGATCTGATGAAAAATTTACAATCGTATTTAAGCGAATTTTATCCTAGTAACCATGATAACTTAAAAAATTGTCATAATTAATATTAACCAATCAGATTCTATAACAATAACAAACTATTAAAAGTTGAACGATTTATATGTCAGTTCTAAACAACAAATATCGTAGTACTTCTCAAATGTAGTCTGTTAATGTGTAGCGTATTTGATTGGTGGACTATTTCAATGACCTAGAAAGTGAGTCGCAAAAAATCATCAGATCATGGATGATAAGTGAAGTCTACCAATATAAAAACCAAATCATGACAATTAGAACTACATTCCAAGCAGATTATCCTAAAGTATACTGTGTAAAGATAGTTAAAAAGTAATACATCAATCTTTATTCGCTTGGTGATGTTGCTAGTTAATTGTTAATTGTTAAAACTATGCGTAGAAGAAAAACTATGAAATGAACAGATAGCGTCGCAACAATGAAAATATATATTTCACACTTCTTTGGTGGCCGGAGCTGAAGTTGTACTTAATCACTTGTAACATTCATTAATTCTCTATTGAAATTCAGTTTATTTCAAAATAAAGGGAACAATTTGTTTGTAGCAGCAATATCATAGCTTGTATTATAAAACAAGAACATTCACCACATTCCATCTTCTGTAGTCTATACTCTAGAATTAATCGAGCTTTGTACGAGCCTTTCAGACGTTAATATTTCGTTTCACGTAAAGGAAGCTATTCTTGTTTTTATATTATCCCAAGAGGTTGTTCCTAATACATGAGAGATGAGGAAAAGAAGTGGATTTGTCGGTGGTTTAAATTAAAGATGTAAACAAAACCAGATTGTAAGTCGCCAGATCAGTGAGAAACTCTACTAAACCTACTTAATATTCTTCTCGTTTTGTCTACTCCTCAATTTGTGTAGATTGAGCAAATGGCTACAGTAGAGATATGAATAATATACTTTATATATAACATCTTGTTGAATGTGTAAAGGTAATCAGCATAGCGATGTTTTCTGTAAGAAAGGTTAAGTGTGTACAACGTGTATAAAAGTTAACGGTTACTAACCAATTTTTCCCTATAGATCAGAATGTTATTTAAAATTCTCTCCACAATGAAAATAATCATGACACCCAGACCTAAAATATTTATGACATAAAAAAGTAGATTTCTTTTTCTAATCGTTTTGCTTCACTTCCCACTAACAGTCCTTTTTAAGCCTGACGAATTTCGTTAATTTTTAATCATCGTTTCTGTTTTGACTTTACCACATGTCGTTTAGTGCAGAAAAGCTGTTCATTGCTTTTTTATTCATTTGGTTATAATATTGGAAAAATTATATGAATAATTGGTATATAATTTTGTTTGGTTAAAAATAGCAAAGATTAATATATCATAATCATCAAAAGTGTAAATAAGTGAATACAAATATTTTACATTAAAGGGGGCAATATGAAAACATTTTAGTTGGAAAATATTCATTGAAATGTCGTCAAATAATTATCATTATTCATATATGGTTTCTTGATTTGGTATGATTTTTATACAAGCTTCAATATACTTATAATAGTAATAATATAAACAAAACAAAACTGAAAGATTTTTGTTCAATTAATCAACAATTATTCAATAAAACAATTTTCTTTGCTTGTAACCAACATGTTTATATGTGAAAAAAAGATACGAAATTCGATATTTCCACAAATTTACAACTTTCGAAGAGAATAATAATTTTTTTAAAAGTAAACATTGTTTGAAGAATAGAAAATTGTCAAATTTTGTTGACTTAATAAAATCAAACATGATATTGGTTAACATGGTAACCAAACATCACGTGTAAATAGTTTACAAGTAAATGTGCACCAGAGAATGTGAGTGTTAGCCAAGTTGATTTCTGTCTTTGATGCCTCCCTCCTTAATTATATCCTTCTGTATTGAGCGTCTTTTCCATCTTCAAATTGCACAAGTGTAGGCAAGGGCGGTAACCCTACAGATGTTTTATGTCGACCTCTAGTCCACACGTTCCTCTTCCCATTCTTATTGAACACAAAAAGCTGTACCTTTTCATGTTCCCACCACAGCAAAGGATAATACAAACAATCATTTGTCTACGGAAAATCCTTCAGGTGCTTGCATAGATAGAATGTAGTATTGAAATGTTTTTTTAAAGGCGGAATTAACTATCAATTCAATCAAAGAATATATCAATTATGCGGTTAATGCGAAAATATTTATTTTTGACTGAGGAATTTCAGACTGACTGATAATATTAGATATATTTTATCATCGACACACCAATCGAATTCCAAATTAATCAATAATGATCCTGAAATATTTCATACTGAAATGTTATCTGATATTATGTAATAGGCCTACCTATTATGCACTATGAAATGATATCTTTATTATAATATATTATGCTTTCTATATACGCATTTTGAGTTGGAAAATTAAATTATTATAATTTGGATTTATACAAATATGATTTTTAAAAATGATACTACGTCTTAGAATGAATATAAAATATAAGTTCTCAAGAATGGTCAATACGAGTATATATTCATCAGTGAACTTACCTGGTGTCATAAAGTTACAACCGAATCCCTGTAAATCTGGAAAATTGGAAAATACATAGAACTATAAGTAATTATTGAAAAACTCTTAATCTTAATATTTAGTGTTTTTCAATAGTTAATTTCATATTCATGGATAATTACTTTACGTTTTTTAGGATTTATCGGATTATATGAGGATTCTGTTATGTTATTTATGACACCAGGTAGGCTATATCTACTGATGAATGGCAAAGATTAAAATTCATAAATTTTACGTTCATTCTAAGATGTAGTATTCCTTTAAAAAGGTTTTTTCAGTGTAATGTGAAAATATATTGATATGAAAAGTTTGTTGTGATTTGAGGAAAATACATGGTGTAAGAGTGAGATGAGAATGGCATTCTCAAAAAAGCACTGACCTAGGTCGTGAAGTAGAAAACAAAATGAAAGGATAAGATAGTTAGTGTAAACAATAGTTAAAAATGGTTATGATTGAAATTATAAAGTATGAAACTCTTGTTTTTTCCTCGGTTCTGGAAATTCTAATCTTAAAAGCTAAAACTTGTTAAAAATAATCTAAAAAATACATATATACATGTATACATATATTTATTCGCTCATTATCTTGATGTTGAATACTGGAGCCTTTTGACCTATTACAAAGAGAATAATAATATAACTATAATTAATAAAGTGTTGATGAGATTTGACAAAGATAAAATTAATTATGGTAACATTTGATATAAAAAGTAATAATATGGAAAGATTTGATAAAAAAGAAAATACAGCTATTAGTTTTCGAAAAATGCTTTACAGTGGATCAAGTCTGTTATGCACTTCCTGAACGCAGTAACAATTCTTTTGGTATAAACATGTGGATATTTTTCTTGCAAAGCTTTATATTGTTTTTTAACAATAACTGACGCATTGGTCGCACTATGATTATAGGTATGTTGTTATATGAATGAATGATATGAGTAATAAAATGATGTGATATGAATTATTTATTGTGATGTGAAGAATTGCCTGCTGTGATATGAAAAATAACCATGCTGTTAAAATTATGCAAAAAGATATGATGTGATACAATATTAAGAACTAGATAATCATGATTGATATGAATGACGTTGTAATAAGGTAATGAAGAACATCATCATGTGATATGCATGACGTAATAAGATAATGAAGGGATGTGAATGGCGTTGCTACAAGGTAATGGAGAATATCATGATGTGATATGGGTGACGTTGTTAGAACGTAATGGAGAATATCATGATGTGATATGAATGTACTGTTTAAGATAATGGAGAATATCATGATGTCATATGAATGTACTGTTTAAGATAATGGAGAATATCATGATGTGATATGGATGACTTTGTTAGAACGTAATGGTAATATCATGATGTGATATGAATGTGTTGTTTAAGCTAATGGATAATATCATGATGTGATATGAATGTGTTGTTTAAGCTAATGGATAATATCATGATGTGATATGAATGTGTTGTTTAAGCTAATGGATAATATCATGATGTGATATGAATGTGTTGTTTAAGCTAATGGATAATATCATGATGTGATATGAATGTGTTGTTTAAGCTAATGGATAATATCATGATGTGATATGAATGTGTTGTTTAAGATAATGGGTGATATCATGATGTGATATGAATGTGTTGTTTAAGATAATGGGTGATATCATGATGTGATATGAATGTGTTGTTTAAGATAATGGGTGATATCATGATGTGATATGAATGTGTTGTTTAAGATAATGGGTGATATCATGATGTGACATGAGTGACATGATCTGATATAGTAGAAAAATGACATGATGTATAATATCTAATATTTTTTGGTATGATATGGAAACCTTGCTATATCGTAAATTTTCTTTAGTGATTTTAATCCTCAGCAGATGACATAATGGATGAAATAATTGATGGTGAAAGGCAGATAAATATACATTAAATACCTTTCGGTTATTGGTTTTACTATTCTTTGTAAAATGGATGAAATAAATAATATAAAGATGGTAAAATGTTGATAAGTAGCTAGTATTACACATGAGGAAATTGGAGACAGAAAAACTCGTCTACAACAAGAAGTTCTTACAGAAGGGGTCAGTAGGTATAAAATCAAACAGTAAAAAAACCGAGTCGTATTTACATCATACACATGATTTTAATGTTTTTATGATGTTTGGAACTATATCTTCCAGAGACTGTGTTTATCTTACTATAAATTCCCACGAGGTTTTCACGCTATGTCAAATTCCAACATGACTACGCCACCTACCAAAAACATAGTTACAAATGTTAAAGGACGTTTTGAATTTAAGAAAAGAAATTTCTGCATGTTCATTTTATTTTAAATATCTTGTTTTAATATTCAAGGCACTTCTGGAAAAAATGTTCTTATTTCTTATAGAGTTTCCATGAACAGCTGAAGTTGATATTCCCAGAAACAATGAATGAGTAAATGGACGTCTAAGCAAATTTACAGGTTATATTTCATACGAAGCATGATATAGTGATATTATTATTTAGAAGCTTTTTGCAAGATCTGAAATAAGTGTGTAACAGAGGATGACAGTGTAGTCGAATATTGACATACCAAGCTATCAAGCCATGGACTATACTAATTTTAACGGAAGCAATAATCCATCCCTTTTCGTATTAAAAGACACCCGGGTCGAAAATCAATATATTTGAAAAACTTTTCAGATTTAAAAACTATAGATATAGTATTATCGTTACCTTTGAAATTAGTATTTGACTGACCAACTGCTAGAGATCAATTTAAGCATTTCTGAGCATGAATAAGCCGATGTATTGTTCTATTGCAGTTCAATAAAAAGTCGAATTTTAGATTATCTTTTTTCTTTATTTACATCCCATGAGCTATAATGGCACATGATGCCCGCAATATCTGCACTTGCATAACGTTCAGGAAATGACTATAGTTCTGAAAGGAACCAAATATTGCAATAATCTTTAAGATTGACAGCGAAGATTATTTTACTGAATACTTTCAGTTATTGCAAAAATATATGCTTCTCAGAAAACTGTTTTTAACTCAACGAACTCAAGAATCACGAAGACATTCGGCCTTTAGAAAACCAGCCCCACCTGTTTCTAACAAACGATAAAATTTCTCACATTCCCTCTCCAAACAAAATCATTTAAACCGAGTCATTTTTATATTTTCATATAACATTTTTCACAGTTTCTTTGGTTTGGGTTTCAAAATTGCATTTTTAGGATAGAAAAATTCATGCACTTACTGAACTATTGTGTTAAAGCTGATACAAAGCTGAAACTGAAGATTTCATCAGATACCCCTGAAAAAAAAACTTGTATAAAATGTTTCTTTTTGGATCTTGATAATTCATCATTATTTGCATAAGATTTTTAGTAGAATCTTACAAAAAAGAACAAATGAAATTGTTGTTATATTTGAGTTTTTATTCTCCGGCAAAAAGTTTGCAAAATCCCGCTCTCAGAAGCAGCTGCAGTTGTTCCCTGATTCTGTCAGTAGACCAGCCCCCACCGGCTTTATACGTCGGAAGCTATTAACAGTTACATGTACACCGAATAACATTAAATCATGACAGCATAGACTGAGGTCCGATTTGCAAATCATCTTTTAGATAATGTTGCAAGAATGCCAAACCAGTCTAGTAATTGCTCCTGCATTCTATAAACATATTCTTCATGAAACAGTTTGGGACTTATTTCTGTAAGTTTTACCGTGTGAATATACACATTAATTACTTACAAATGAGTGATGAAAACATTCGTAAAAACCATCAAAAACGCCATGTTTGATTTGAATATGTTAAATTGCACGCCCTGCACGTTCTAGGTCAGCAGAATGACAGGTGTATATGATAATAATATATCAATAAATATATATAACAAGTGAACATTTCAACGTTTTTAGATTCAAATTACGAATAAATTGTTCCTGATTATTTTAACACATTTATATAAAAATAGAATAACAGACTCTTTCGACTCGATCGTCAAGTTTCCAAATGAAGTGTTTATTTTGTTTTTCTATTACTCTCGTGCTTAGAATTTATTTTCATAATATCTTGGCATATTTTCATAATAATTTCATGAATATTGTGATTATTACTATGCTTCATTTGTTAACTAAATAAATATAATAACATTTTTATTTTATTATCTTTTTCTTAGATAAATTTATTTCAAGTGCATTAATTAATATTGAGATAGTTTTATTTTCATTTTTCGACGCATATCCATGTATCTGAAATACAAATTTTCCTGCTTTTTTCAATGTTTCATTTAAAACTCCAGAAGATGAAGTCTCTGGCGAACGTAGATGAAAACACGTAAGTTTTCTTAAGAAATAAAAATGATAAAAGCCACAATTATAACCGAGTCATTTGTCAGATAACGTACTTAATGTGTCTATTAATGAGCCTAAATCATTATATACATGTATCTACTTTAAAACGGCTATATAATTTCCCATACGTCCCCACGCTCACGAAGTGCAATCATTCGTATAATTTTGAAACACCTAATGTTGCGCATAAGGTATGAATAGCAAAGTAAGTCTGCAGTCTCTATATATCACATTTACAATGTCAAGCTATAACTTACTGCAATAGCCACCCTTCTTGTGTCATGGAAGTTTGTAAATGCAGCGATTTGATTTGATTGTACGCAAGCGAATACAGCCATTCAGGGGCCTCGAAAGAAAAACTGCGCGTTAAATCATGGGCTATGATTGGTTGTAAATCGAATTGCTGCATTTACTGCAATTTGCTGCAATTTACTGTGATACAAGATAGTAGCTATTCCGGTTTAGGTATTAGACGCAGTTCGTAAAAGCTTCACATTGTATGGATGTCTCTCTGATCTATACGGACAACAATTGAGCTCTCAATCTGCTACAACTACACATCCTCGATGAAACAGAACTTGCATGATGCATAAAACGCATTACAAAGTTTAAAGTATGTTTCCTTGACTTATATGGGGATTATAATATTGTATAGTGATATATAATGTAAGTACGATTTGATAACCGAGACTACAAATCGTTTTGCAAAGCAGCATGTTGTTATGTAATGATTAATGTTAGACTTAAACGACGTATTATTTCACACGCTAAGAAACCACTGGAAACTACCCTTTTAAATATTGTAGCATGTAATAGTGTCAACATTAACAAGTATCCAGCAGTTAAGATAGGACTAGCATTTACATGTATGCACCGTCTGGGAAATCTACGCTGAGTCACTTAAGAAAAATGGCAAATTTTAAATACATTCGCTTCATTTAAATTCACACATTCTAGTTTTCTCATATTTGGTGGAGATCAGAACATACAAACTTAACACAAGCGATTTTGGTGGTTATAATAAATTAAGTCATGTATTCACGATTGCAAATTGAAAACAGTCTGTCATGTAACACTTTGTCGTTCATATACCGACGGCATTGCAGGTGATTTCATTATCATTCTTATTAGAAAAAGATACGAAATTGTTATCAAATTTTAAGATTGTTTCGACAATTATACAAGTCGTTTAGCTGAGATAAAAGTTTTGTAATACCCCCAATTGTTGCAAGAATATAAGCATTCAATACAAGGTTTGCAGAAAAAAAAACATTGTGAAGAAATCAAGCCTATAAATAATGGATGAATTGTAAACAATGATAACACTACGATGTAGATCTGTAGAAATGTTGTTATAGTTGAAGTTCAGTATAATAAACAAACAACAGCGCATCCCAATACAGATAACTTTAATAAATTCTTTCCACTAATCAAACACTCGTCTTATTCTTTCTTTGTCTTAAGGGGTTAGAGGGACCCCGGTCAAATTTCAATGTCCCATATGGTCGTACTAAGCCAACTAATTGATGAAACAAACCCTATGCGCGAAAAGCCGACAACTATGTTCGAATTTAGCTTAAAGAGTCATAATATATTCTCTGGTGGCACGAGATGCCTGATTGATATGCGCGTGACGTCGCGTGACATTTCCCGCGGATTTTCTCATAAGTCCCCTCGGAGAGAGTAAAGGCGGGTTTAGCATACACTGAATAATGACTGTCTATGAATACTATTGAAGTATTTACTTGATGCCCCCTTTCATCTTTATATTACAAATTTTTCAAATTAATATCTTTGGCTATCATCGGTACTTTTATCTTTAGAATATATTATTTTGATACATGTATATTATCTAATAAAGAGAGAAAAAAAAGACAAATAAGTTTGTATCTCACGCACAGGATTTGTGGTTCGAAAGTGAATTTTTCCTGAAAGAAAGTAAATTTGGTTCCGTGGCTGTTATAGCTAATAGCCCTCCATATTCTGTATAAAGAGTGAAGGCGTCCCTTTTCTGTGTTATCTTATAATTCCGTCATTACCTTGACTTGTATGGAAAAGAAATTTCAGGACGGTCACAAACGGCTAAACAGACACGATACAAAATTTCGAAATTTCGAACATTCCAAACTGAAGCTTTTTTTTTACCTCGTTTTCAGGAAAATTCATTTTCTGATAAATTGGTAACAAACTGTCAATTTCTTGTTAAAGCTTGAAAAGTCAAATAAATTTATTATGTTATGAAAAAATAGAAAATGTAAATATGTTTACAGAATTGTGAATTAACTTATCTAAAAGTCTACTTAATCTTGCCGACATGTGTAATATCTATTTCGTGCCGTGTCATGCATTCGTCTCGCTAACATTTGCTTATTCAATTATATTAATAATGAAGTTGGAAACACCTATATCAATTTGATCTAATGATAAGCTTTCAATAAATTTGACGGAGGAAAAACCCAAAGAGTGTAGACATCTTGAATTGCCTTTATTTAGTGTTGATATATCAGTCAAATTGCCGCTAATGTTATTGGTGAAATTTTGACACAAAAAAACACCGCAATTGAACAAAAAAGACAAACATACCAAACATCTACATACATGTATGAATATTGTCATAATGGTGAGCGATAAATTCTATAGTTATGAGATCATGGTTGCATTTTATTTCCAAACGTAGGAATAATTTTAGAACTTCTTCCGCAATGATGAATTATGCAACATACACAAAAATATATCACATTTTGGAATCTGTCATAGATTTGTTATAATGGATTATAAAACTTTCTCTTCTAGAATTAATTTAGATCATTTCCGTTTTGAGTACAGAGATTCATTGAGAGATCTGTTCACGCTTTCGACTTCCTAACATCGGAGATATGACAATTTTCTACTTTTAATAGCGATGAAAATTGCAATAGATGGCGCTTGTCTCATGAGATTCCAAGCCCATACAAACAAGACAGGGATTTTAATATTTAATTTCTTGTATAGGGTATTTCGCGTGTTGTTGACAGGTAATGAACGCGACTTCTATTCGCATCAACTCACAAATACATCCCTAACAGTTCTCTAATTTATAAACCTTCGTTTCGCTAATTCTCTCCGAACAAATTTTACCGATTGTTGATGTCTATTCTCTTTAATTATTCATAGTCGAATCAGTTTAATGCAGACAAAAATGGCGGCCTTTAACAGCAACATTTGATGAAATTACTAGTTGTAATTAGAGAATGAGTATGAAAAGAATAATTTTAATTAATGTAATGGCTAATTGATTTGTAATTTAAATATAGCTCTCAGATTTTAAGCCTGATTTTCTATTTGTGATATCAGTTGGATTAATGACGTTAGAGAGAGTCTGAAATTTAAAGTAAAACAATATATTATTATGAGCACCTATTAAGTTCAATATGTATATGGATTGGAGATTTTATGCTTAACAGAATTAAGACTGAAACGGTGGAGTAACTAAGTAGCCAGTACAATTTTTACCTACAGATTACCCGTTCATCAACATAAAAACTGTTTAATTGAGTATTGTATGATTTTAACTTAACTGCATACAATAAAATATTTGTAGACTACACAACAAACTTAATCTTTAACAACTACAATGTACATAATCCTAATTGGAATTTAGTTCTGCCAATATAGAAGATGAAAAACATTCAAAAGGTTGTGAGTACATATAGATCTTCATTCACATAATGGTGTACGTGAGTAGTGGGTACAGATAGTTCGAGGTATTTCATATTCTAAATCATATTATTTCTACCGTAAACCCACAAAAAATCTTAACCTAAATCAATCCATCTCAATAATTAGGTCTATGTACTCTTTTTATACGACATATGAGCTTTTTGAGTAATTAGTGAAGAAAATATTCCTAAATTTAAATAAATTGACTGACATGGCAGAAAATTTTCAGAAGGAAATCTAATTATATATTATTAAGAAGAAAATGATGTGTAAGTTTTTGGCAAATTAATGCGCATCGTTTAAATTAAGTACAGAAAATTCTGTGGGTCATTGACCACGTGATTAGAATATGCCTTGGTATCGTGTGTTATCTACATCCTCTCAGAAATTTCGCCTCATAAGTTTCTCTGGCCTTTAATAAATACGAAGCATTCTATTATATCGTCAAACTTAATAAACCTTATAATTCTATACCGATTCTATTATATAAGATTGTAAATAACTATAACATTAATGTAACACCAATTCTATATATAACAGACGATAATCAAACATTATAAACCTTAATGTAATACCGATCCTATATATTACAGAAAATCGTCAACCTTAATGTAATAACAATCCTATATATTACAAGAGATTGTCAAGCATTATAAACCTTAATGCAATACCGTTTCCATGTATTACAGAAGATTTTAAACACTATAAACCTTAATGCAATAACGATTCTATATATTACAGAAGCCTGTCAAACATTATAAACCTTAATGTAATACCAATTCTATATATTACAGACGATAATCAAACATTATAAACCTTAATGTAATACCAATCCTATATATTACAAAAGGTTGTCAAACATTATAAACCTTGATGCAATACCGATTCTATATATTACAGAAGCCTGTCTAACATTATAAACCTTAATGTAATACCAATTCTATATATTACAGACGATAATCAAACATTATAAACCTTAATTTAATACCAATCCCATATATTACAAAAGGTTGTCAAACATTATAAACCTTGATGCAAGACCGATTCTATATATTATTGTAGATTGTCAAACATTATAAACCTTAATGCAATATCGATTCTATATATTACTGTAGATTGTCAAACATTATAAACCTTAATGCAATATCGATTCTATATATTACTGTAGATTGTCAAACATTATAAACCTTAATGCAATATCGATTCTATAAATTATAGAAGATTGTCAAGCACCATAAACATTAATGCAATACTAATTCTATATATTACAGAAGATAATCAAACATTATAAACCTTAATGTAATACCAATTCTATATATTACAGAAGATTGTCAATTATTATAAACCTTGATGCAATACCAATTCGATATAGTACTGTAGATTGTCAAACACTATAAACCTTAATGTAATACCGATTCTATCAATTACAGAAGATTGTCAAACATTATAAACTTAATGCAATATCGATTCTATCAATTACAGAAGATTGTCAAACATTATAAACCTTGATGCAATACCGATTCTATATATTACTGTAGATTGTCAAACATTATAAACCTTAATGTAATACCGATTCTATGTATTACTGTAGATTGTCAAACATTATAAACTTGATGCAATACCGATTCTATATATTACTGTAGATTGTCAAACATTATAAACCTTGATGCAATACCGATTCTATATATTACTGTAGATTGTCAAACATTATAAACCTTGATGCAATACCGATTCTATATATTACTGTAGATTGTCAAACATTATAAACTTGATGCAATATCGATTCTATATATTACTGTAGATTGTCAAACATTATAAACCTTGTTGCAATACCGATTCTATATATTACTGTAGATTGTCAAACATTATAAACCTTAATGTAATACCGATTCTATGTATTACTATAGATTGTCAAACACTATAAACCTTAATGTAATACCGATTCTATGTATTACTGTAGATTGTCAAACATTATAAACCTTAATGCAATATCGATTCTATCAATTATTGAAGATTGTCAAACATTATAAACCTTAATGCAATATCGATTCTATCAATTACAGAAGATTGTCAAACATTATAAACCTTAATGCAATATCGATTTTATAAATTACAGAAGATTGTCACACACTATAAACCTTAATGTAATACCGATTCTATGTATTACTGTAGATTGTCAAACATTATAAACCTTAATGTAATACCGATTCTATGTATTACTGTAGATTGTCAAACATTATAAACCTTACTGCAATATCGATTTTATAAATTACAGAAGATTGTCAAATATTATAAACCTTAATTAAATACCAATCTTATATATTACAGAAGATTGTCAAAATCACAGTGGTATAAAGTGTTCAGGGAGGGTGATTTTGTGTAAATCCAAATAATGTTTTACATAAGAATTTAATAATATGCGACATATATACAATAGCCAATCGAATCTATATAGTACAAAAATACTATTGATATTATTTCTTTCCTCCTTACATATTTTGAAGCAAAATTAGGTCTCACCGAAGAATAGGTGCGAAACTGAGGCATTCAATTCAATATATCCAACATATTCAATATTCAAGCATGTAATTTTTTTAATGTAGCGTCGTGAAACCCAAGATGATTTTATTAATGAGAAATTAATGACGTCACAAATTTAAGTTTACGATTCTGACTACAACAATCAACAACGAAATTATTGTAACCGTCAACTATACAAATTGCGATTTAATCCTTACTTAATGTTCAAAACGACATATTAAAATTATCTTACTGCATACGCTTCTTGTGTTGATATGTGATGAAACGTGTTTCTAATACAATTATAATCGTTATATTGAGTGGTTGCAATAATACATATATATTGTTATAACCTACATTCTGGGTGTGGCAAAAGGTCAATGAATGGAATAAAGATGACTTAACTAAAAAAGCTATTGATGGTATTCCTTACAAAATTCCAAAATTTGAATATAAATTTGTGCATAGAATTTGCCTTTCGGCCTCAATAAACTACTCAAAATGATCATCAACTCACCATTAGTCGGTTAATAGTTTATCCATATGAAATAATATTCTCGTTTTCAAATAGAAAAGACATTCCTATATCCTACACAATCACGTACAAACTCTTTCAACAAAACTAACAAACTATTCGTTTTAACTACAGTTATATGCATAAATATAGAAAAACTATACCCAAAAGAAAAATAATCAAGTGAAAACTGATTACGCTTGTTCATTTTCTGATCCCCTCGGAACTATTTTACTTGGTTGGAAACCCTAGGGTGACCGCTTTTTAAAGATGGCTAACTGTATAGTCGGACCGATATGAAACGACACCGCCCAGGAGACGAGAAGGCGACACAATCAATTACAACAATTATTAATCACTACAGTTGAAGAATGGGAGAAATAAAACTAAATTTTCTCTGTACTTAAATTACTAGAAAGTCTTCGAAATCGAATTCTCAGTGCTCAATGTAATGCAGCAATTGGTGATAAAGTGCACGTGCTCAAATCCGTTATAAGGTCAAAGTTCAGTTGAACGTATGGATGGATGTCGTTAGGAAATTGTTAAATGACTCGAGAGATTTTCTATAAATTACATGGAATAAATGAAAGACATAAAAGAGAATACGTTAATTCTTTAATCGGCTAATGGCAGTCTGAAAATACCATTAAAACAAAGTCTGTGGTTATCTATTCAATGAAATGAAATGACGAACAGAACCGATTACTTGAATTGCACTATTGGGTTTATATTGATACACATTGTAACAATATTATTAAATTTAATATAATATTCATGCAGACTCGAAGTTGCTTCATTACTAAAATTAGTTTTAATTTCATTCTGACACGAAATCAGGAGTATTCATGTACCATTTGGTTTACAGATTGTCTTCAGAACCATTTTAAATGCTAATTTACTAAACTTGGTCAGAGTTTTTATGAAATAACGCAACACAAACACTTCTTAAGAACTCTTAGCTTTGCCATTCTACAAGATCATGGAAATGGTTTGAACTAGCTGTGTCCTCGATTTATTCGTTATCTATATAAATTTCGAAGACACGGAAGGCTAAAATCTCGACGGTAAGCTGCGAACACTGCTACTGATTAGTTTAGCTGAGTAATTCCCGTTTCTAAGACTCAAGAACAATGATATTGTCCTTCGAAAATTGTGAACCATGGCCTTAAAGGTTGAACTTTTATGCATGTTCCCTGTCAAAACAAGTACCAAAAACTAATTATCCTATTGTTATTGTTATTGTAACTTCACCTCTTTAATCAATGCTTTAATGTTGCTGGCGTGTGGATTTTATTTTATACCTAAAAGATATCATTAGAGTCTCATTTCTCAAATAAATATCATATTTACAAGAACTTGCATCAAGGTAATATAATTGACGTGGACATAACATGTACAGAAGTCGCCAAATTATAGTGCTGAATCAGTGATAGAACTTTGTTATAATAAAAGTTAATACGAAAATAATGTAATTTATCAGTTTCTTATTGCCAAGTCATACCTCATTCATTAAAATAATTCGATTAATATCATTCTCATAGTTTTCCCTGTTTTTTCCTGATTGATGAAAATCAAATTTTAAACACAAAGAATAGCTTAACAAATTCAATTAAATGAATATAATCAAATCAGGAACCGATGTCATGAAATTTGGCGTCATATTAGAATCAAACAGTCTGGTACATTTCAATTGATTTTGGTATTTAAAAACATGGACAACAGCAACGGGATAAAGAGTTTTTATTTGATCTGGACCTGGTTTTCGAAAGTATCTTATGAGTATCAAATGTCTTACGATAGTCATATAACATATCACAGTCGAAAGATATGTTTTCGAAAGTGTCAAAAGTTACGACATATCTTTTATCATAAATTTAAGACAACTCGCGTCATGACTTATGATGGTCTTAACTTTGAATATGTAGCCTCCCATGCTCTCTTTTTTGCACTGTTTGTCACTGTATTGCTAAGTCTGATGAAAAGTTCAGACTTCACTTATGACAGCCATAAGGACATCTTAAAATGACTATCTTAAGACATCTTTGATTTACACTCTATTACATGTCGTATGATAGCCATAAGATAGTCATAATTTTTTTCTTAAGATACATCGTATGACATATCTTAGAATACTTTTGAAAACCAGGCCCTAAAATCATCATTACTCAGTCTTACACAACCTACAATTACCTGCAGTTACACCACTTAGAAAAGTTGGATTGTATTCTTTTTCAGTCGATTTTGAGAAAGACTGACTCACTAATAGTAACTGAGATATACGTTATTAATGGTCAAGAAGTTTCTGAATCAAGGTAGCAACATATTAATTAAATTTGTATTTTGTGGATTTTATCCCTACTCTTTTACAACTGGTACACCACGAAGAAAACAGGCAAATATACATTATCGGATATAGTCGAAAGAGGTCGAAACGGAAAGAATCGGTTTATGCATATGGATACTATTAAGGTAGAATGATTGGCACCCAATGAATAATAAAAAGTAAGAGAAGGAACAAGGTTAATTCACGTGACTCTTCTGCTCACTAAAATATCCACCATAGAATATATTTCGTTTGAAGTAAGATGTCTCAAACAAACAAAACACACCAGTCTGCAGCTTGATGAATTCAAAATGGGAATTCGCGCCAATATGGCGGAGTTGGTTATTTTCATGACTTTTTCTAGATAATTCTATAAGAAAGATCACGATAGAAAGAGTTAATGGAATGAATGTATAAAAACGTATTTTCTTCTTTAGATGTCTTGCAGACTTTCCTATTTCTTAAAGGTGCATATATTCCAATAGCCTACAATAAACTAAATGATCTCAATTAAAATTTACGTTCTGCTGTTCCGCAACTGATCGGACTAGTGAATACAATTCAGTTAACAATTAGAGTCAAGATAGCGGCCTATACCTAGATCACTCAACAATTTTTGTATTTTCCTTTACAAAACAAAATGAATATTAAACAGAATCATTAATTATACGACCTTTTTTGTGCGTTTCCATTTAAATGCATCGCGCTACCGGGTTATCCTCTGATAACAGTATTACAAAGTGCATTTATAAGTAGAACCACAAACAAGTTTCTTTAACTGATTGTCTGAAGTCATCCAAAATATCATAGCATCAGTGGTGCCAAGAATATATCTTTAATGCAATAGCAATTTAATAATTCTATCTACGTTAAATAAATGTATAATATGCAACAAAACGCCAACTGTCTGTCTCCAACTGCGTTCACCATCAATTTATCATAGAAATCTATGTAAAATATCCTTAAGATCTGTAGATTTTTTCCACTTCATGACTGTTTCCGATAAATTCCAAAACACCTTCCGTTGAATATCAACAAAACATGAACTTCAGCTAAATTTTAAGTACTGAATATAAAATTATGTTGATATAGATATATTATGAAATATGACATTGTAAACAATAACCAATATAGTATAATATAAATATTAACGAAAGATAATAGTAATGATGTAAAATTAATGGAAAGTATGGAGAGAGTATAATAAAGTTTTATTTCTAAACGTGTCTAGAGAGATCCCAAATATAATCTACCGTCTACCATCTTCTAATAAATGCTAATTTTACTACCAACGGGAGAAATTATTTTATTAGAATTTTATTTGTTTACTAGTGTCAGGTTAATGGAGGAATATCGGTCGTAGATTATTGAATCATTTCGTCCCCATTATACGTCTAATCTGGCAACACTGTGGATATTTCACGGCCCATTGAGACCTCAAACTTAACCCCTAAACAAAGATAGATTAAATTTAATCTTGTCGAAATTTATTCCGCAAATTAACTCTGTTAAAATCCAGTTGTCCCTAGATGGCGCTACTTCTCATACAGTTATCTTCTCTTAATTTAATAACCCATAGAGTTATATCCCTTGGGATTGGTTTCCACACATTACGCTGATGATGTTTGCTGCTTTTTTACCCTGAATATTCGTCAAAATAAAACATGGTGTAAAATCATGGAGAAATAAGTCATCAATTTCTCCTAATCCAACACAGAAAGTATTTTTTGCTCTGAAATCATATTCTTTCTCGAAAATAATTTCAAGGCAAATTTTCAATATAGATTTTGTTTACCATTAATCAAAAAGGGCTTTTCCAAAAACAACTCGAATGAAATTCATCATAAATTTCTTTAATTATACAAAGATACATACACAATAATGAGACACATACGCACTACGATAAGAAGTTAAGATTTATGTGAAAAGCGATTGGACAGATTGGAAACAAACAAGATTCCAACGGCTACAGAATACGTATAAAGGTAAAATATGTCAGCTGTCAAAAATTGTAACGACATTTCACATTTGCAACGTTTTCTCAGTGTTTCAGTATCACACCTACGGTTAGATGTCATACTGAGCGAATCGACACACTAAAAACTGATATTACTGAACAAATGTCACATCTTAAGGGAAGTAACTGTGCTAACAAACTAATTATTATTATTATTATTTCGAATACGTGCAGTGCATGTACCTATATAAGAATAAAAGAACTACAGAACTATTGCTGTCTAAACTCATTCATTTGATCTGATGTAATTACAGATTTTTTGTATCAATCATTTTGTGATGTACGTCGACTATAGAAGTTTCAATTTTTAGCTTTCACTGTTAATTTACTTCTAGTTCTGCCTTCTTCTGACAACTGTCGTTTTCGAGAAACAAGTCTCGTCAATATTATACTGCTTTGCCGTTGTTCTTAGGCCGAGAATACATTAATACCCAAAGGGGAAATTAAAATTACAAAATAAAAGTAAAATATTTTTATTTAAGAAAATAAATGACTAAATTATTTGAAGTATTTTCCGAAAACGACTTATTTCCTAGTCTTTGAATGGCATTTAGCAATTGTGAGTACGATTTATAGACACAGCTTTATGGAACAACAATCACTGGTTAAAGTTTTTATGCAACGTCCTCAAGCACATAATGAAATGGGCAAACTATATATAATAAGCATTAATGTATATATAGTTTGCCCATCACTTACCAGGGTTATAGATTAGAAGTAAAACCATCGCGATTAACAGGCATAATGATATTATCTTAACTAAAGGCTTGCATATTTTGAAAGATGGTATCATTTTATAAAATTAATTCAAAAGAGGGTAATAGATTTAGAAGACTAATTTCAAAATACGTCGATATATCTATGTGCCCATCGAAATATAAAACATTTTTTGTTCGTTGTCCTGCTTCTATCAACTGAAAATGTTGCTGTTTAAAATGATACATGTTTTTTATCGGATTGACTAAATCTTTTCTTTATTTTATTTTAGTGAGCCTTATGAAATACATGTATAATTTTTTTTATTATTTATTGATGGTGGGTCAGGAAAATTTTTCGACAACTTGTGATAGTAAAGTTATTGGCAATGATTTGTTTATCATGAGGTGAGAAATACAGATTCAGAGAATAATCTTTTATGATATTTAAATCGAATTAATATCACTAAAAGTAAATGCTGGGTTATCTTACATCGGATTTAGAATAATTATTTTATTATGGAAAGTGTAAACATGGGTTATTATGATAATATTTACTTTTAATACCAAGATTTTATAATTGACAGCACACGACAATGATCAGTTTACTTACACTTGTTGTCTTGTGTTTTAATTAATGAGGAAACTTACAAGTTACACAAAAGCAAACATGATAATTCTTGTTACATTGCAATTCTAACATTTCTATGAAAAGTGCATTAATATAAAGATTTTATAAATATTTGAAGTCTTCGGAACATTGATGCAAAAACCATATGAAAATATTTTTGTTTTACAATGAAAAAAAGTGTCATTTTGGAGAAGAAAAAAAAATTCGCCCCTACTTTTTTTCTAAGATTTTTTCAAAATAATTTTTAGTGACAAATTATGGAACCATCTTCTTTGAATATTAACCGGATACAAAAGAACTGAATCAATGCGATTATATCAAAATCCATTTTGAATTTATAGAATTGAATGAAATGGTATGGTGAAATCTGAATAGATGCTGATAGAAGTTGAAAGCTGACAAAAGGCCAACTGTAATTTTGGTCAGTATGAAAGAAATAATTGCTTAGTGTTTTCAAGTTTTGTAAATTAAAATAAAACAATGCTATCAGTGTCTACAGTAGTTGTGTCATACTACTTAATCTAAATATTTTTATAACGATCTAAGATTTCTTTTAATCGCGACAGGTTTGCTTCACCTTGTTACTGCCAGTAATGATCAATTATAGCGAAATCTTAAACTTTATTTATTCCCCTTTCTCTACACTCTTCATTAAGACTATTAAAGGTAAATAAAGTGTTGTATAAATAAACTACTGAAAAGCTGAAGTGTAAAATTTCAAGGAATCCTCGACAAAAGCCTACTGTTTAACTAATTAACCTATCAATTATGTGATTTAATATTTAAATGAGATTAATTAGATAACCACAGTGACATCATTCCGTCATTACCACCTTTGACAAGAAATCTTTGTCAATGAAGTATGACTTTTTTTTTCGGTAAAGTGGATTCACACTGCTCTCAGACCAACGAAATTTCATAAAAGCATTTTTGAATGAAATAGCGACTTATAATTTATACTATAAGATTCTTAGTTTGTTTTGTGTTGATGCAAATCCCTACATTGAAAATATTTTCTGTTCAGGAGGATTTTCATCACAATGTTTCATTTTCATTGGGTATTTCTGGAATGGAACCATTATAATTCCATAATAATTATAACTTACATTTCTAAGGACCTTATGACATTCTAAGACAATACGTACATTAAAATATTGTGAAATGACAGAATAGCTTTGCCACAGTCGTAGGTTATTAGATCAGATGTGTTTGATATCTCCGTTTCTGCGTATGATTGGTATTAACAATCATTGTTCAACAAATGTGTAAATTTACAATCCAAATGATATACCATCATAGATTAATGATCTTTACAAAAAAGAAGACCTGACTTCTGATTTTTCACACCCTTGTGAGTGACGCATCCAGGATAGAAAGATGGCCGTTGTCCTTGTATCAAAAATGTGTATTCAGGTCCGATCATTCCAAGTACTGCTAAATTAAACGTCATCTGCAGAATGAATCCTTTAAGAGACTAAGAGTTTACTAAAGGAGACTTGAAGGATATTGTTTAAAACCCTCTCCATAAACATGTCCATGAATGAATAATATCTAACGTCTGCTTTTGGTAATTATCTGGCCTGGGAAACAGTCTTCTGTCATTGTGTGGCCAATGTTAATCTAGGTTTGTTTTATGCTGTAAGATTAATATTACATTAATTGAAATTAAAGCACATCATAAATCCACAATTTCTAGATTAAAAATCTATTCCAACTAATTCTTATCCAGAACAGAAAATGAATTTTATAACAATTAGTTTGAGTAAGTGAAAAGATTTCAAAATATTATGGTATGGGTAGTAAAAGTGTAGTCTTGAAGTCTGGTGGTAATAAAAATGTAACTACATGTCAAACCATATACTGCAGTAATCGATACTTTAAATCCCTTTACCATCCAGATTAAAGAGATTATCATTATTTAATCCCTTCATCGTTTATTATTTAAATACATCATCCTGCTATTTTACTGCTGTTACACTATTTATAATTTTTCTGTAATTGTTTTCTGGCGACTAAACTTCTGTTATGTTTTTAGCTGAATGTGTCGTCGGTATTAATTCTTTTCGTGTATATTGGTTCAAATGTCTTGAAGAATTATTTCGTTTCGGAAAATAATTACATGGTTTTAAAACAGATCATCATTTTCGTGTCAACAACTTCAGAAGTTTTTGGTGACTGCTCAAATATTTTTTACAATTCTTGAAATATTCAGTCGTGACAGCAAAAAGCGCAAATAATAAAATAAAATTATTTTTTATTATTATGTGTTACGGAATTATTTGAACTGCTTGCAATATATTTTGATTTGAATAGCTGTATAATTTGTACTTATTACAAACAGTTCTTTTTAAAATATTTGTTAGATATATTTCCATGTGTTTCATTGAAAGTACCAGAGAAACTTCAATGTTCAGAAAAAAAATTATTTGTATTTTATTGAAGAGTTTGACTTTTTTTTTCATTCTTTTAATTTATAGTGCTTAAATTTTAAATACACAACTAAGAATAATTTTGTTTGAATGTAAAAAAAAAATAAGTACCGTTATACCCATTAAAAGAATATTATTAAAATGTGCGCTCAGTCGTTTACTTGACATTTGGTTTGCGGAATAAAATTTGTCAGGTCACACGCGCCTTAGTGCTTCCACCCGTGACGTTCCACTTGTCGTCTTAATGACGTCACGCCCATGACCTTAAAGAAGAAAATGGTGATGATGAGGTTTTTGTTAAGAGATTAAAGGGTCATAGTAAATTGTTATACATCATGTATTCAACCATTTATACAAGCACGGGTCGTGTTTTTACGGATCAGTAAACAGCCACGTGCCGTTTTAAACATTCATCAATAGCCGAACAAAAGACTCGACTCTATTTGCAAACAATCACCTCCAAATTAACAAAGGTTTTCTAGGTTCCCATCTGTCAGTAGAATTTCTATCTTATTTCCCAGATCGTTTTATCCAGATCATCAGAAATATTTCTCACTAATAATTTAAAAGAATTGAAATCAATCCTTAATCTTCAAGAAATTTTGCACGGGCCCTTAATTATTAATTGCATAAGTTTTATTATCTAATTGTTCCTCTTTTAAGAGAGACTATATAACTTAACTTTTACTGGTAGGAATTTCAGGATAAATGTTAGCTTATAAAATAAGAGCAAAATGTATCAATTATAGAAGTTTAAAATTCATAATTAGTGCAGATTACAGTAAAATAATCACCATATGCCAGTTGCGTACAAAACGTGAAATGAATATGATTATTTGTTCACGTATAAAATAAAACGAAGCGCTAGTATTTTCCCATATTAAGAAACATTTCCATGAAAATTGCTATTATTTGATGGGGATTAGCATTTATTTTTCAATTTCTACTGTTTGAGATTTATTTCTTTTTAAACAATCGAAACAAATAAGAGTGGCTATTGAGAAAAAAATGCAAAGGAACACGCATATATCCTAAACAAATTTTTAGTTTATATGTGTTTTTTTTTTCCTTCCTTTTTTAGATTTTTTTCTGGAAATATTTTACATTTATTAAATATATTCAAAATCGCAGAGTAGAAGGTAAATACAGAAAATTGTAAATACCTTCTACGAAATTCCAATATTATTTCTTAGTTCCAAAAGGAAACCACACACACTGCCATGTCGACGGCAACATTACCACGTGCTACTGTTCAAATATAAACATAAAGAGGGCGGGGCTTATTATTCTCCATCTCCCTTCTCTTGGTCTCATGACAACAACATTCAATATTCTATCGAAAACCCTCGTGTTTCTCTTCTTTCAATTTCAATTAGTGATTGTGATAGGTTTACCCGTCTTTCCATTCCATATGGTACTAATTCTTTCCAATTACCACTGACCTCTTGCGCTTTTTGATTGGACTAACAATAAAGATTTTTCACTCCTACCAGCAGATGGGTGGAGCTAATTGTCATCTGGGAGTCAGTGACGTCCATGATTGGTTAGTTTAAGTGTATTCCTGGCTCCACCCACTTCCCTCGGGAGATTCTATCGTCTGATGGGAATTACTGTTCGGAGGAGGGCAGAGGAAAGCAACAAAAGCTTTTACCCGAGAGACAGCTCGAGCAGACGTGACTACGGCTTCTAGTTGGAAGTGTCCCTCGATAAACGATTCGACAATATCAGGGTTTGAGTTGGTATCAGGAGTAAATAAAGTGTACAGTAGCAAGGAGCAAGGGGAACCATTTACCTGACAATAATACACGTTCCTTTTTCTCATGATACATTAGAACGTCAACACTTTTTTCATTCTGATCTTATCACAGCCTTCAATCTCTTGGAACAGTTTTATCAACTAGGAATTTTTGTGACAAATGTAAGAAGTGGTGTGAAATTCTAAGTTTTTGTTGAGGATTTTGGTGTCAGGGTTGTGCCTGAAAGTAAGAGTAAATGTTTGTAACGGATCAAGAAACGACTAGCCCAATGAAGGAAGAATCTCTATCTTCCCAGTTATCTGCTGTCAGGAATTGGATGCAGCCGACAGTTTTAGATCAAAATGGGAGGTAAGATAATTTTTCATTTCTAATCTCAGGTTTAGGCAAAGTATGACTATGTAATAACGTTTTAAAGAATGAATATTAATTATGATAGTTTTGCTAATAATAATTCTACAATTATAGCTTTTTTTAATCAGTAATGAGGGTTACGTCAATCCCTTGCTGCAGATACTAATTCCCCGTACCGTGGTTGAATTTCCAGATAAATTTAGCCCCAATCCCCGGGGTGGCTATTATCGTAGTTTATTATTCATATCATGACTGTAGGAAATCTCGACTTCCCAAAACGATTATTTGACTACATAATTTATTTGGTAAAATGATTTTTTAACATTTAATGGTTGACATCTCGAGTAAACACCATCGGTGAATTTGTTCTATAAAAGTGACTGAAGTGCAGGACAGATAGCAACTTATTCTCTAAATTCATATGAAGTACTCATTGTACATGAATATGTGTAGAATCTTTGAACCCTGAAAACAATGGTGTGGGAAGAGGTTCGTTGTGTATCGTTCAATTTTTTATTTATAATTCTAGCGAGCACAGGTTTTATGTTTTATACAAAATATTATATTTGTCTCAAAATGATAGCCGATAGATATTCCCAATTCAATATATATATAGAACAACTTTAAATCGAAATCTAAAATATTCACATCTACCTCTTTTACAAAAACTAATTAACTACCGTATTTCATATTTGATTAGTTGTTACAAGTCATTTTATAAAATATTCATTGACATTACTATACTTTCTTTTTTCACTTTTAATCATTGTATTCGTTCACAATACTTGCCGTTAAGTAATTAAGTCGTCTATATCTCATATACAAATTCAGAAATTCATTAATTTTGGAAAATCAAATTCACCCCGTCTTTTTTTAAAAATAAAACGTGGTTTTTGAAAACCATAAGGATATTAGGCAAATATCTTGTCAACGAATCTTGTGAATCATGAAAATGGATATCATTAATATCATTAGGTATTTATTCATTCATTCAATTATCAATCTTTTTTTCAGTGTGGGATTAAGTCGTGCACATTTTGAAAAACAACCACCAAGTAATTTAAGAAAGAGTAATTTCTTTCACTTTGTACTGGCATTATATGACAGACAAGGTCAACCAGTTGAAATAGAGAGGACAGCTTTCATAGATTTTGTAGAAAAAGATCAGGTAAGAATTTTACAGTTATCTTTTGGTATGTCTCTCACTTTTATCAACCCGACATTATATTACAACTTCACACATAATATAGCTTATAATGTTTATTTGGTACTATCGGATTGTGATGGTATAATTAAGATATTGTACGACTTTTGAGACACTAGGAACGATCATCGGATAATCTTGTCACTTTTTTTAATCGCAGATCCGTTTTCAGTTCCGCATTTTGTTTTAAGATTAGATAGCATTCACGTCTTCCAAGAACCGCATGAAACATTTGCTATTATTTTGGGTGCAAAAAATACCATGTAGCCTACTGAATCTTAAACTGAAATTGACGTCATTCAAATCTAAGTTTATGTCAATAGAAAATTAGAAAGGGAAACATGCCGATTGTCATGGTCGATAGATTGTTTCCGTATAATCAATATTCTGAAAATAGTCTTAAAAGAATAATTAAAAGACTAACATTGAAAGTTGTTTCCTATGATCTTGATTCTAGAATGTTTCTGCTCGTTGTCACGAAATATTGATATTAATATTCCGGTTTATAACAAATAAGGTGTTGAATTTAATCGAACTTAATTAACCGGAACACCGATTGTCAATATTTTCTTTCGTGAAAATCATTTTACAAGCCTCGACTTTTGCAATTTTAGTTTCCGGTTCATCTGACTGGCCAATATATTCACATCAAAAGAATTTTCCTCAGAATTGTAACTTATTTTCATGTACAAGTACCAGTAGTTGAAGATTAGTGATATATGCTATAAAAAGATCGACTTTAATGTATAAAATTAAATAAATTGGTTGGCAGAATATAGAAGAGATTATTACGTGACCAAGTCTCTCACCATGAACAATCAATCTCTAACTTTACCTTCATTCATCTAGAACTTTTCAACAATACACGTATAGATTTTCTTCTAACATTCCAAATTGAACAAGTTTTACTCTGTCATATTCACGTTGATATTTTATTTATTAATGAAAGTTCTGGTTAACAAAGCCTCCTCTTGATTAACAAGACCTGCATGTCGTTTTTAAAACCTCTCTGTACCATATTTAAAACTACGTTCCGTTATTTAATTGAATCGACCCATATTTTTATCAACCGGAAGAACTTGGTAAATGTAAATTTGGAATATTTTTTGACGCGAAAATAAATGAATATCCTTATATCGTTCTTACTTATAACTTTTTACATCCTGGAATATTTACTGATGGTAATCTAACCAAAACCGGATAATATACATAAAAGCAATATAGGATGCGAATGCGATTTAAAATAGTGCGCAATCGAAAATACCCCAGAGTTGCCGATAATTTTTAAACATTCAAACATAATTATATATAAGTGATAAAATATTGCAGTTTTCATTTAAAATATTTATTTCGTTTTGTTTCAGGAACACGAATCACAAAAGACAAATAATGGAATCCACTACAGATTACAACTATTATTCGCTAATGGTAAGTTTAAACAATTTGATTTACATTTATTCATTGTTATCCATTGAAATTTTACAATATACTGAAAGTAAATTAACAATCTGAAGTAATATCTTTAAACGTTCATAATTGTACTTGCATACTCTAACTTCAATCAAAAATGGAATATTTTGTAAATGAAAATAATCAGTAAAAACAGGAATGGTTTGGCAATATTGACTAACAGACTCTACCATTTTATATTTCATTATAACAATGAGTTTGATATCTCACTGAAGCATATCAAGTTCTAACTTTATTAAAGAATTATAAATAATTAAACAGTATGCCTATTATCCTTATATCTTCTTTAATTATTTATTCCAAACTTTTATTCGTTTCCACCCAAACAATTCCGTTTAGTTGTCTTTTTTTATTCCTTTGAATTTGACGTAGCTAAAAAAAATAAATCATTTAATGTATTTGATTGTCATTGTGTCTCTACAACTATTACAAATCTAGACCTATGTTATATTCACAATATTTACCTGAAATTAAGGAAGGAACCTTTCTTTATGTCGGGTTTTAAAAGATTTATGAGAATGAAGGAATAAATCCCATCAAATAACAGAGAATGAATGTAAACAAGGTGAAATTAGAATAGAATTGTTGTACTTAATGCCGTGTCGCTAGCCAACTGTCGTGTATTACACGTGCATTGTATGACCTTCAAATATTCTTCAACAATAGACAGATTAAATATCGGCATTAAACAAATAAAATCATTATTGATCTCTTCTGAATTTATAAAGAATTTTACCATTTTTAAAATATGAATGAGGCTTTTATCTTTACCGCTATTCATTTGATATGATATTCAATATCGCTGTTATAAGACGAATTATAATCCTCAAATTTCACACCAGCAAAATTTGGAGATCATATTTGTAATTTGTCAGTGAAAACTCTGGAGTAACACATCACGCTGTCAGTGGAGAAGACAGGTTCTATTAGAGCGACAGATGGGGAGGCTAAATTTTATAGCAAACTATTAACAAATTTATTAGAGAACAATAACTCCCGCACCGCCAACCATCTAATTATAGGCTAGAGTTAAAATATAGATTACAGGCTTAGAAAAACGAAAAGAGAAACAATTTGTTCTGAAATCTAAATATATCTCCATCTTACAACAACTAGTTTGACAGACAAAGAGAGCAAATATTTCAAAACCAGTCTGTTTGATTGGAGGAATATTTCCAGCTTTACCCCCAATTGCAGTCAAAACAGGAAACCCCCTTTATCAAAAACTGGTGAAATATTCTGTATAATCAGATAATTTTTATTGTATGGAAAGTAGAAAATGCCTGATATTTCAGAAAAATCAATATAGTAAAAACAGTAGAATGATAAAAAGTATTGAAGTTAGAAACTAGAGAGAATAAATGATTAATAACTATACTGGATGATATTATTGTCAACTTTTCATCAACTTAAAAGCTTTTGTCGTTACGCTTCATATACATTCAATGTTGGACTTGGTGTGGTGCTTACACTGAAGTCCGCCACAATATGTCCATTTTATCATTAGCAATATTATTTCTTATATTTGTATTTCTTGAAAAACATTTAAATTAGAGAGCTGACATAGGGAATCTAATCTAGTTTAATTGTTAAAAGTATCTTCTTTTTTAAATATATATAATTATTTAGATCTAAAAATCATAAGCAGAGTTGTCCAAAGCAAGAAGCAATGTGTATTTGCGATTTTCTCAAAACCTGTTTCAATATGAGCACAAAAATAATGTGAAGGATGTTATTTGATTTATGTTCGAGATAAAAATGACTAATTTATACTTTAAAGATTCTCATCTCTAACACATGTTTTAACCTTTAACACATAAACATCACACAAAAAAATAAATGTAACACATATATTCCGAGATGAAATATTTTATATCTTTTTCTTTTAACAGTTATTTGCTAGATGTGGAATATAGGCTTATGTTAAAATTATTACATTTTTACAACGGAGAGGGGGTTACCATTTTGATTGTAGTTTTACAACTTTAATAACTGGTAATCATTGATACATTAATTTGCGTCCGCTTAACAATATCTGCATCATTGTTATCAAGAATCAGAAAGCTACGTGAATTTGACCCCATAAAAATTGTATATGGATATTGTATTGCAGGTGTACGACAAGAACAAGAAATTTATGTTCGACTCATTGATTCAGTATCGAAACAGGTAAGGTGTGTTCTACCAACATACAATTCAATTATGATTCGGGGAAATTTCAGGCGGTTTGATACTTTGCTACTTTGTCGGGCAGCTGATCTCAACTCTCTGTGTTTTGGCTATTTCAGCCTAAGGATATAAAGATAAAGTGAATGTGTGTTTCATACAAGTAGATTATTACATTCCGCAGTTATGGATTATCTTTATATATACGAAGTATTTTAGGCATAATTTATTGTATATAATTAATTGCATATATTATGTTACTTATATTAAACAATTATTCTTACAGGCTATCATATATGAAGGGCAGGATAAAAATCCAGAAATGTGTCGTGTTTTATTAACACATGAAGTAATGTGCAGGTAAATACTTTCTTTCTTGACCGATATTAAATTCAGCAATAAGAATATCAAGTCTTTTTTATTGACTGAAAAGATGTAGATGTACAGTCACCGTTTTTATTCTACTTTTTTCAGTCGATGTTGTGACAAGAAAAGTTGTGGAAACAGAAATGAAACTCCATCAGACCCCGTCATTATTGACAGGTAAGCCGAAATATCATTATTTACTTTCCTTTAATTCAAACCATTTTAAAATTATTGTATATTCAAAATACAACACAATTTATAAAAGTCTTGACTATAAAATACAACACAATTTATAAATATAACTTAAAAATCATTACATTACATTACATTTTTAGTCATTACTTTATTAATTTAACATATTTGATGAAAGTCATTTCTATAATTGAAAAAAAAACATAATATTACACATACATTATACTGTCGATAATTTAAAATCCAAATACGATTACTGAAAATCTTTGGACAACAACATATTATATTTGAATATCAGTCGGGTATATACATTATTACATTTGTTAGCTGCTAGTGTTGTAAAACCCACACGATGTTACGACTTATCTATAATGTGCATAAAATGTAAATTCTCCAATATGTAGACATCATTTCTGATTTCATGTAGAATATCTATGTAAAAAGTTGCGTGAATTAATCTTCAGAATGAACACGGTAATGATTTTTACAAGCGATATTACGATAAATACCGTTTGATTCAAGTTATTGTAGACAGGTGTCTCTTCACTGTTGGATATAATGCTACCTGCAGTGATTATAATTTATAACTGTTAACAACCACATTTTGACGTTAGAATTTCAACGTTTGATGATTTGTCCTGAGCCTTTGAACCACATAAATGCACATTTGATAACACTTTATTTGATCGTTTAAATATAAATCGATATTAAAAGCTCATAGTAAGATGTAGCTAAATCTCTGTGTTACTCTAAGATATGCCCCTTTAAACAGCCAATTGTTATTCTTAATAAGGCCTTCTGTTGAAATATCTAACTTCCAACAGTGGAACTAACATTAAAGGCCCGGATATCCGAGAGCGATATGTTCCAGTCCATTTACAACAACTAATCAATGTTGTCTTTGTGTCTGGGCAACTGATGATTAAGATTAGAAATTATAATGTTTAACAACAAGAGCTAAAAGGTTTATAAATTGTAATTTTGACATAGTAACTGACTTTCAATTTGTCATTCACAACTTCCGTGCTGAGAGTTGTTTGAGATAAAATGAATTCTAGGTACAAATAAAGTTCAAAATAATGGACAAGGAGTCCACATCATCTGTAAATATTTCCTAAACATCTAATATTTTCAAAAAGTTGTTTCTTTTGCATTCTACTTTTAACGGCGTGTATTTTAATTGTACATCCCACAATTCTTCTGATATCTCGCTGTTGAAAGTCTCATTCTTTTCACAAAATATTCCTCTGCTAAACAATTGCCGAGACAAATAACACTGTTGCTCGCCTACCAATTTGATGTGAATGTTAGATGTTATTTAGTGTAAGAAATAAAAGAAGTAAATACTGGTATCTCAGCTGGTCACAATGATTATAATGACTTGAATAATGACTTGTATTATTTCTACCAGATACTCTCCAATATTCACATCTTATTTCGTCATCATTGCCTTATTATTTTCTTCAACACTTCCAATTGGAATAACACTCTTTTGCCCGAATTGATATTTTTTTAAATCTTGCATTTCGAATTCAAATCACAATTGTTATCAATATTCCACTCAGTCTATCATATATTGGACAATCCTATAGTTTAAAAAGATGCAATGGATAGGTGCCTTTGACTTTGTGGGTGGTAATAGATAACAACATATCTGCTTCAATATTATAATCATTCCAAATAATACAAAACCAAATGAACCATTAAATGACGAAATCTTAAATGCTCTATTCACAATATTTTCCCAAGAGCAATAATCTATGAAAGAAAATACTATAATGGTAATTGTTGGTGGTTGTTAAACAAATACTTGAAAGTGTATAAGAATAATTTGTCAAGCCCTCAAGGTATGAGGATAACTTGATCAAGTTAATTCTGTTGAGAGTGAAGAGGTCTAAGTAGCTATTAAGTGAATGACGATGGCTTAAAGTGATATTGACCATTTAATCTGAGTAACTTGCTGACAGAAGGTCTCTCATTAACTCTTTTGGCTTGATTTTATCAAAATCGTCCTTTCTTATATCAGTAAATATAACTTTTTAGAATTTAGAATTCAAACATATTTAAGAATATTTTAGTAGTGCTATGCTACGAACAGAGGTTCCAAATTTCCTCAACAAGCAATTGAATTATCTAACTTGACACGTGCCTTTAATACCAAACAGCACGTGCCGGAATTTATGTCAAGTGACGTATTGATAAGTGTGTGGTAATTTAATGAACACCTGACCTCACTTCCCTTTGGAATGTCAAAGGTTATCAAATAGTATGTTTTGTACCTTAACAAAACCACACGTCCAATTATAACTCACAATAATTTTATATATTGAGTAGTTCATATAACGGCTAATTTGACCAGATAATATACTTTAATCTTCAATAACTTCTCCCGAGAGGGCACCTTGAAGACTGATAATTTCTTATTGTTTAACACAATGACTGGTCCCTTGTGGTAGTAAACTTATTGAACAGGTTAAATGCTCACCGATTTCACTCTACTGATTTTGTAATTATTTATTTATTTATCAAAAACAATATAAAAACCAACTCGTAGAATGTAAATTGAAACTGGCAACAAATTCCAAGCTATTAGATGAAGATGCAAGCATTCTAAGGTTCAGATTTTTAACTAAGAAGCTAGCTGGACAACAGTGTAGAGTAAAATCTGAAGGTTATTTGATACTGATAAAATTTCTGATTGACTTTATTTGTAAGAAAATTGATAATCTTAATTAAAGATCTGCTATCTGATATGAAACACATATTACTACACAAATTACAAATTCTAGTAGTCTTGATTCAATATCACACTTTAAATGGCCAGTTACTGTCCAGATGACCCTTCTATCAGAGGTCAATTCTTGACCATTGTCCAGATAATCTGTTTATGGTCGGTTTAAACACCTTAATTCAGTTCGAGTGGAAATTAAGTTAATATCGCTTCATTGCTACAAGGTTCTGGAATTTGTACTCAGTAACACGTCTGTATATAGTTTCTAGTGTTGTTTGAGTTGCTGTTCTTGTATTTCAATGAATGTTGGTGATCAGAAACTAAAAGTCACTAACAACAGACTGCAGCTCTCTAAGTTTTCTTTCAGCCAGTTTGAAATGCAAACTATTTTGTTTATAAGTAGATTATATATCTAACTATTCTCAACTATAAAATATTATCGATCTAAATCCAAGGCTTTTATAGAAATATCTCTTGCTCATCAGTCAGTGTCGACTTTCTCCATTTCATATCATAAAACATGTGTCTGGATATGCATTATTAATTAGACTCGGTCATATAAGAATGTTATTGGGTCGTTATGTTGGCCATATTGTATATTAGGATATCGGGCCCATTATAAAGGCATATGAAACATGGCAATTAATATTTTCTTAATGATAATTAATTGTCTAAATTATTAATAAGACATGTCCTTGGACAATAAAATCTCATGGAAGAATAAAACAAAATGACAGATAAGATGACAGCTTAGTATTCTATATTTGGTGATAAGCTAGAAGTACAAGAGAACAAATAATACAAAAATCAACAACTATTGTTGTCTACAAAGAGTCACTTATTTTAGCACCTTTCAACAAGCTTGAATGACTCAATGGAACTGTTATATCTCTTCCCGACCCCCATGTTTTCATCTCGGTCGAATTTCCTGACCCTTAACCTTGTTATTAGCTACAATATCAGTAAAATATTCTCCTAAATCACTTCTATTCAGTCTTCATTCTAGCTCACATATGGCGCGTTTTTTTCACGTTCAATCACCAAGCGACAATTCGATTTCTGACGCCATATTGACTCTCGGCTAATTCCGCAATTTTTCCGCTTGAGTTACTGCAATTTGTGAAGTAGAAGAGAAGCAGTCGAGAGATGTGATTGTCTTAAGTGCATCTCTTAATTATGTATGTTGGATAAATAAGAGAGATATCTCAATTTCTCACTTATTACAAATTTCGTTGTCGCGTTTTCTGTTTCTGTTTATATGAATGCCCGTAACATATATATAATTATTAATATCAACTCTAAATGTTTTACAAAATATATTCAAACATTCATCTCAGTGTCATTTACATAACCAAACCGCATCATGAGTGCAACACACCATAGTTATTGCTTTGAATACAAAGAAGCACATTCTCACATTTTCGTTTTTTTGGTAATTGAAGCGAAGTCTTCCCGATATGTTAAGCTAACTGTTGAGGTTGTTCAGTCGTGGATAAGTATTGGAAACGAAGATAACCCTGAATTGTTTCTGATTGTTTTTTCTTAAATTATGGGTATATGAATAAAATAGTGCATGAATTAATGGACTATATTTGTAGGGTAAAGGCAAAGGCCCATGTCCATTCAAAAAACTTCAGAACGCTGATGTGGGTGAAAATGGGGGTAATTATTATAAGACACCAGGTCTATAAATAATACAGGTAGTAAGTTATATCTTTATTGTAAATGTACGTGTCTTTCACGACTAGACTAATCTCATAATGTATTTAATATTAAGATTCTGACTAACTCATCTAATCGTGAGAACTTTTCAATGTCAAGGCAAATCCTGAATTCTCTTGAGTTTTCTTGATGTGTCTGAGTGTCGGCAGACAAGATTTGCTGTTTTGATCTTTGTTTGTTACAATTTTTCAATGATTTCCATTTGTGATACAGAACGTTCTTCTACACAGCTTGTTTCCATTTCGATCAACTTAAAGGGCATCTCAAATTTCTTGTCCAAATGTAACCTACCCTTGCATAAATATCAACATCGTTTCAAGATGGCCGTCAACGTCACTACCGTCATGCATCAACTTTATTCAGGGTCATTGATTGGTCAAAATAACTAAATTTTAATTGTTGCTTGTTTTTAAATAAGACTGTGGCAGGTGTCGGTAGGGGGTAAAAGTTGAAACAAACTAACAAGTTTAATTAAATTAAATTAAATTTTAAATGAAATGAGCTATTTCTGCACGGTGGATTTACTTTCTGCACCTGTTTTCGTGGGTTGAAGTCTGGACATGTAACAAGCACGCAAAGATGTGATAGAGATCTGTTACAGATATATTAAAGAGGTGTACAGGGTATGAATATCACACGACAAGACTTTCTTGTGCATTTTCATTTCTATTTATTCTTATTTACTACACAATGTCCATCTTTCAAAAAGATTTCAGTCCGAAATATATTGGTGTATTGATGATGTTCACCGATTAATGGTACTTAGTTTCCCTGACTTTAGATAACGTATTTTGTATTTTTACAAAGGGTTTCTACAGTTTCTAATGGAACTCGTACGGCTTCATGAATTTATAGTTTGGAATGGAAGTAAATTGTCAAGTATATTGAGATATAAAGCAAGGTAATATAATGGTATATAATCCCACTTTATACCCACAAGTATTAACTTTATTCCCGCTTGACTATAGGCCATCTCCCATGGGATTTCTCGCCATTTTCTGATGAACGTCAGGACGGTTTATTGTTGTGTGGATAGGCATTATTTATTAATGTTTCACGATCGATAGGACGGTTATTGGCAAGTCACGGTGCTTTTCAACTAACTAACACTTTTCTCCACCGTCTAATTACTCTATTGCTTTTATTTCTCGTTGTTTTAAACATGTAAAAACACCTTACAGCTATCATTATTTTTACTTTCACTTAACAAGCCTGAACTTCCAGGAATATTGATGATTTCATTTTCTACTTCTAATATTGTGATTCCATACAGTTTCCTTTAAATCTAAAAATGCACTGTTTTCAAATAATATGCGCAATAAAAGACACAAAAACGAAAATTTATTTCAATGACTGTACATTGAAGAAAAACCCTACATTTTACGCCAAGAAAGTTAGTGTTTTGATTGAAAAAAAAAGAATCAATTAAAAAAACTACCAAACGTAAATTTGCGTTCTGAACATTATGTCAGTTAACTTCTCTTTAATCAGTCCCTGAAGGTCGCTAATTTATTCTTTTCCTGTTGGGAATATATGATAATATCGTCTAATTAACATCTATTAGTTATTTCAGCAGATAGACAATATTTACATTTTTATTTCTTTTTCCGTTCATTTCGCTACTTGAATTCCCCAGGCAGACGTCGGTCTTGTTAAATCAGTTATTTGCCTTTTAATTGAAACTGTAAACAAGTGTGTTTTCTTTTCTCCAAGGTGTTCTTTTGTGATTAAAATTTGATGTGAAGAGAGACTACGGATAATAGATATACGACAAGAGTTAAGCTTACCCGTCAAACATTCAAATCTCACGAGAGTTCTAGTACAACATGAGAACAACAATTCCCAATCAGATTATGGAATGAATCGAAGACCCCAGAGGATTTCCACGAGCAAATAGCGTAAAATACTCGGAAATACTTTACGTTTAAACTATTCATTGATAAGTTTAATTCGCCTTCTTTGCTAAAGAGCTTGAGAATTCCCATGGTTCCAGTCGTTATAGATCAGCGCCATGTTCGATTACAGTCCCGCACTCGATTAAAGAGTTATGAATAAGCGTAGAGCAATAAAGAAAATGAATCCGACGAAGCGGTAATGTGGAATCGTGTATGACAATAAAAAGATAAACAAAAACTCAAATCGATTCCAAATCCATTAGAATAATTAATTTGATTACAAAATTGAGTATTTCTTTTTTTCTTTTGACCTTAATCACTCACGGTGGTCTAAATTCATAACATAGACATAGAACATTTGTTCTGAATATCTGTTTCTGATGATCATGAATATGGTTTGAAAATTGGGGAACGGTTTGAAATAAAATATTGCAACCTTTTTAACGCCACAAACATGAGGTCTGGTGGCATTGTAATAAACAGATCAGACGCTGGAGGTCGTCATAGGCTATAGCAAATCGTTTAATTTAGACTCCAATCGATGAAAGTTGATTAATTCATTACTCTGCTTTAATTTAGTTTTATCGAAACCTTTTCTCCTCGTTTTCTATAAAGATCATGAATTCTTGGTTTAATCTTGGAGTTTTTAGTTTAATAGGCCAATAGCTCTTGCAATTGAAGCCAATCGGTTTTATTAACGCGGACTTCACAGTAGACACCTTTATGAAGCTACAACTGTATGATTCTCCATAGACTTTGGTCATATACAAGAGAACAAGTTAAAATTTGCCATATTTTGTGCAAAACACTATCCTAACATCTTCATCGTTAAAGAATCGGTTTCTTTTAATCTGGTCAGTAATTCCTGGCACGATTCTGTAACTCTCTTTATCCAATCTTTCAGTTGAAGGCAGAAAGATTAAAATACGCCCTCTCCTCAACTTGACGACAATCTGTCAGCTACTTCTCACAAATCTAGACATTTCATCTGTCATACTGACCAAAAAAATCTCGGCCTGAATCATCATCCAATTCTCAAATTTATTGAACTTCGTGTATTCCAGAAATACTTTATAGCAAAACTGATCACATTCTATTTGAGAAATATGCAGAGGATTTGAACGAAATTTAAAACGATTATAATCAATGAATTTTGGGAATCTGTCTTTGTCTTATTCTTTCTGGGAGGAATTTGACGATGAATATTCCTCTTCTTGTAAAATTGAAACTGTAAAAAGCGTGAATCGAAATGTTTAGTTATAAAGCCATAAGTAATGAGATTTCTGTCTGAAGGTTTGTTATTGCTCCTCGGGGATTTTCCCTTTCTTGATGTGAAGTCGAGAAGAGATTTAGACGCAACCAGTCCCAAGAGTTCTAAATACAACTTTATTAAAGTCGGATAATTCGCAGATTCAACATGGAATGGGGACTCTTGAGATTTGCTAACAAAGTTAGCTTTATTTAAACATATATTGTTATTTATGTCTAAATACGGATCCTAAACATTCTATTTAAAGAATGAAAAGACAAATTAATGAAGACAACAATCAGTCTTTTCTTTATATATGACACAATATATTTTATTTATGGAGAGTTCTAGATGTATACAACATTGTCAGCAAAAATGGTTTTAGAATAAGATCTTCAATGTGTTATACAACAAAACAAGACCGTTTTAATAAAAAGAAAAATTACATGCTTCATTTACAAGATTTTTGAGACATTCATTCATTGATTGAGAAGTATTTAGATAGATACAAGATTTTTGAGACATTCATTCATCCATTGAGAAGTATTTAGATAGATGAATATTTTTGCTTTTCAAATATGATATTAAACATTTACTTGTATTCTGTATTTAATTGCATGTAAATGCAGAGTATAAAGTAAATGTAGATGTGTATGCTTGATTCATCTGCAAATGTTTAACAAGTGCATATTTATAAAAATTTTGATGGTGATTACATAGTTGGCTAAATGTTATTTTATGCTAAAAATGTACATATGTGAAGTAATCGTTTATGCATGCCTTTTAAAGTTCCTAAATATCTAGGTACAGGAGGATTTCCCACTTAGTGAACCCAAATCAAATATTACTCTGCTATGTGCACAAATATTTGTGTATGATCGAAAATATTAACCTCGGTGTTAACGTGATATATCACTGATATAAACTTGTAGGCAACTGAATTCTCTACAGATGGCTGCATACGTTTATTTCTAATGTCAAAATCTGCTTCTTTTTGCCTCCCGCAAATTTTTGATAGGTCGGTATGTAATTTTACATCTGTTTTGACGAACCCTGCCACGAATTAACACCTTAATCGTTTAAATATTGCAATATTATATGTTTTAAGTGTGACCCGAGATGGTTAAAAAGTCAGTAAGTTTATGTTGACAACCCGTAGACTTTAAACAAGACTAATTAACTGTGTTATACCAGCTGGTTACTTCAAGATTTATCTAAATAATTACCCCGTATTTATAGCAAGATAATTTGTTGATATTTAAATCAAGTGGATGTTGATAAACCCCACTAGGAGTAAACACCAAGTTGCATAACTTGAATGTAATAGCTCAGTAAGGGGCGCTATTGATACTTCTGGTTTAGGTCCGCACTTAATTAGCATGGCGTCAATTTCAAAGTTGTCGATATCTGATGCCCTTGGTTTTTTGGGGTTTTTTTTTCAGGAAAACCTTCTTTTTGCATAGTATTGGATTTCTATCATATGCTTTAAAAATGTATGCTATAGATACAACATTTCCGTCAGCTTTCCTTGTGTTTTTAATCTTTTGATATAATGATGTGTAATCTTAGGTCAGATTTTATAATCATCATCTAATATCATCATATTGTGCTCAGAACTCATCAAGATATTTTCACTTCGTTTCTGTCAATATTCACAGTCCGAAAATTGATCAGAACCAGTCGCCATATTTCATCACTTGACGTCTGGTTAAGGGAGAAAATGAATTATGTGACCTGTATGATCTTGACAAACGTCAATAAGGATTGAAGGGGTTGATGCACGTCTTTAAGGGGTCGAAATAATGATCTTAGGGTCAGATGAACGGAAAAGAAAGTTAACGAAGCCCACAATAAAACTAGGAGATGACTAAATTAATGTTTCGATTATAGCTGTTATTAACTGGGAAATGACTGTTTTATAATTGCCACCATTTTGTTTTTCTGCTTCATTTGATGTTTCAGTTTAAGAATTATTATGGTATGTACATATATTGAAATTTCAAAAGACATTGTGCATTTCTAGATTAAAGGATTATTGTATAAACGTTTTCACCTGAGATCTTTTCTAAAATCAATTGCAATTCCTTCCGCCTGTTTCAAACCGTTTTTGAAGTAAAAGATCACAAAACAGCACTTCATGCAAGAATTTTCCCTTAAATATCAATTGATCTGATTTATTAGAATAACAATGCTAGAAAATAATGGTTGTTTCACTTTAACTGATAATCAACGTCTGCTTGCACCAACTTTCATTTCCGGTAAAAATGATTCTTATCACCTTATTTCCTTCGATATGTCGCGAGCCACGCGGGAAAATACAGCAAGTTATGCATCATATCAATTAAAACGTCTGTTAAACGACGGTAATTGCTCGAGAAACCGCTCCTTCCTTTCACAGAAGAGATGAGGAAAGATTGTGGTTATTGTAGAAATGATACATATTGTTTAAGGTGGCGTTGATTCTAACGATATTGTAGAAAATGGTGGAGATAGAACTGATATTGTCAGTATAATAGATTATAGTTATTGACAATTCTCTCGAAATAATGGAACTTTGTGACACTTTACATTTATCCTTATACCATTCAATTTAGATAGAAATAACGCCACCATAGACTTTCATTAAATACAAATTCCAACGATGTTTTCAAAAGATGTTCCGAAAATCAGAGAATCGTTGGCGATAATGAAAATATAGACCTAACAACAGACGTCTCATTATAGACCATGTGAAACATGTGAATTTGCATATTTTTGTTATGGTTTTACTTATCAGTTGCTAATAGTTACCTATTCTGATAGATAATATAAAGCTTTTAATACATTCACTTCTAATTATTCGCTTCACAATAAAATAAATAAAGCAAAATTATCCATTTACATAAAAATACAAAAATCACTAGATAATTATAGAGAAAATACAATTATAGAATCATTTCATTTTCTGCTTCATGTGTTCAGACTAAAACCAATTCTAATTATTAGATTTGACGTTAAAGGAGGTGTAAAAACCACCATTAGACCTAAACAGAAACGAAGATGGACAAATTGATATTTGGAATATTAACAAATCTGGTGAAAAGATTGAGTCGTCTGATCAAGTAAAATAAAATGTTTGAAATGACGACCACCGGTTGTTAACTAACTAAAGCGAAGCATTTTAAATGAACCCTCTTACAAATATCATTTGATTCTAAGATAAATGTTGTCTTAATTACGTCATCAACAAATTTATGACGATATAAAAGTGTAATGGAGAGATACAGGCAAAGATGGTAGCTCACTCGTATCACTGCTGGCTTGAAATTATACTTTCTTCTTCGAATTAGTTGTTGTGACGTCATGGGGTTTTAAGATAGTTGACGTGTGACGCAATAAATTTTGAAATGATGTAATACAGAGGAAAGATAATTATATAAGTAATTGATATATTTGTCAGTTAATTCAACTTCCGTTAAAAGATAACAGAAAAAACACAGGGTTTTGAAAGAAGCACCTGTCAGGATAGAAGTTACACAACATGTAGATTTCAAAAACAATAAACGTTTCCATATCATAGCTGGAAGTATGTGTGTAGCCATATTTTTGAATACCCAAATCATTAATCACTGAGGTAGTTCTGTATTTTCTTACTGAAATGAAAAATTACTTCTTCTTTAAATACCAATAAATCTCGCGATAACTCTCGTTGGTTGAATTAAAATCTCACGGGACAAAATAACCGCCATCTATATCTAATCGACATCTGAAATCTTACATGCTCACAAATCATTGGAAATAGTCCCAACAGAAACTGATCTACTCGGTTGAATTACAGTGTTTAAAAAGCCTCTAACTGACCATGCTTCATTGAAATAACTTGCTATAAGAGAGATTCAGAAGCGAAGAGTCTCGTTGATAAGATTATACATCCCAGTGTTTTAGTACAATCGTAGTGGAGTAGTACTGTTGTATTCTATACGATTTTCTTTTTAAAAAAAAATACAAATGACATGACTTTAATTGACTGAATAATGGTGCTATGCTAGGCATGCCATCTGCTAACTTTAATATTGTAAGCATTGTAGGTCATAGCAATTGGTATGTCGAAGATCTAAAAGCACCATATTTAGAACAGGTTGGAGATCGATATAGAGTAATCCTGTTGGCTAAAAGAAAACACTGAAGGGATTATTAAGCAATAAAACATCTTAATAATACTTCTAACACTGCTTCATAATGTCTTAATGACTATAAGCTGGATAATCTTGTCTTGAGAAATCTAGATTAAATCTATGGATGTTTAATATTGTTTGTAGATTTGGTAAGATTTGAGATCGAGTAATTTTGAAATTTGTTCCAAACTGTAAAATAATTTGTTAATCTAGATTGTTTCTGGAAATTCATGCACAATTTTTCACTTAGAGAAAGAGCATTATGAAAGATATTAAGTGAAGTTCCTCTCTGGTACAGAAATAGCTAAATTATTAATCAAAATAGCGACTCTTTATTATGTTTTCATTGTATTTTACGACTGACGACATCTAGTTAATGGAACCATTAAGCCCGATTATTTCTTCAAACAGTTATTATTTTAATATGGTCGCCATGTTTAGATAGCACCGCCATCTTTGATCAGCCATCTTGATTCCAATTTTCACCTCATAAAGTATTGATAGAGACGTTATAGCAATTAATATGACATTCTCATTCTGACTCTATATTAATCACTTGTACGCCATTAGACTAGGCCAATAGTACTATAGGTTTAAAATACAAACTAAACAACAATGGTTAAAATACAACGTCGTCAAATCTTTATAAAATATAATACAACCATTTCCAGTTTTTATGAGACACATATTATTAAATAGTAACATTCACGATTGCAGTCATACATTACAGAAATCGCTATATAAGTAAAAGGAACCAACTTATATATATTTCGACCTAATAATATTTCCGTAATTATCAACTTGTGTGACAAAGGCAAATAATTCTTGTTTTTAGCCTGCCTCGTTATGATTTAATCAGTTCCGGTCCACCAGACTGATGGACTGACACACACAATAACCTCGTTTTGACGAGCACGTGCTGTTTGATGTATTTTTATTCTTTTATTTGTTAATAACCAACAATAATATAGCCTAATAACTCATCATAAATCATTCCGAGACACAGTTATACTCTATTTACCGTATTATTACTAATAACATGTCGCTGTTAATCTCTAACAAATAACACCTACACCCTCTCCTAAATCTAGTAATTTTTTTTCTTTTTTTTTTCCATTTTCAGATTCTTCCTCAAATTCTTCATGAAATGTAACCAGAATTGTTTAAAGAATGCCGGTAATCCACGAGATATGAGACGTTTTCAGGTTTGTACTTACTTTAGACACATCTGAATTTTAGGTTACCGGAAGTAGAATAAATTGTTTCTCTATTTTCTTTGTGTCGGCAAAGAGACATGTTGGTATAATATTTGTTAGATTGAGATCGTATTAAGCACAAAAAAAATCATTACTTCCCACACAAGTTCTTTCCTATAAACATGTGTTAATGGCTTGCTTCAGTAAGTTGATGATTAAAACATCTTCATCATAAAGATAAGAATTTCTCTTCAATTATTAAACCAAACTTCATTAAAACTACATCAAAATATTCACCCATAAAAAAAGTTCTTTTGCTTCTTTTTTCAGGAAGATTCTCATGCTTTTGATTTATTTCAATCAAATTTTACCCGAATTCCAACAAACTCAGTTGCAATTCCTAATAAATGTTCGCTTTTTTAAACCTTCAGAAAAAAAGAAAATTATCTCAGTAATTGTGACAATAATATTCGTGATTCATAAGAGTAATTAGATCAAGATTGAAATTGTCACGTGTATCAAAAATGTGTCCGCCTGGCTACTTTGTGTTGGCCTGGTAAGAAATTCTTATTAATATCTAAATATTGAATTGATATTATAGTAAAAGGGATAAAATTGAATAAATTTTGACATCTAATTCGTCAACCTGTCTCTTCGACCAGCAATCGAGTATTTCTTTAATTCTTTATTCATCTTAAAAGACATTAGGTCACGTGTTGTCAATAGTATCACGTGATGTAGTCACGTGCTTTTGTCGTTACTGGTCTAATTTGACATGGTGTTCCAACTATCAATTTCTAATGTGGCCTTGTCATCATTATACCATATCAGTTGTAGAAATTTAAAAAGTAAAACTCCATTTTATCTTATTTCATTATGCAGTATCTTGCATTAAATACTGGCTATTCAACTATCTACATATATACAATATATTACAGGTAGCAGTATCTACATCAGTGGCAATCGATGGGCCATTATTAACTATCTCAGATAATATGTTTGTACACAACAATTCTAAACATGGTAGACGGGCTAGGCGATTAGATCCTACTGAAGGAGGTGAGTCTTTACAATGATTATTGTCTTAGTTAGTCTTCGTTTCTCACATTTACGACCAAAGTTGTCTCCCTTTGCTGCAAGTACATATCAATAATTTGAGCCTGTCTATTCTATACTTACATATATGCCACTCATGTGTATGTCAATGTATTTTGCAAACACAGAATCGTCATTTGTGTGTGTTTTATGTTTTAATCAGTTCGTTTCCAATTATTCATTATTATTAAACAAAAAAATTCAAATGCGGACACCGCGACGGTCGTGATAAAACCTGAGAAACAACAATTTCAATATGTTCACTTTCGGTGTATGTTTAGTGACTTATTTTAGATATTTCAAACTTTTAGTATTCAGTCTTAGTGTCATCTAGTCTTACTCATGACAATTGGGTCGCCATTTTGGATTAGTTTCCTTAATTATAATCACAATACAAGTCTATCAAAAAGCGCGGGAAGCCAGCTGTTAAGAAGAAATATGTCGTCTGCCCATCTGTTAACTTTACTTTGAATAACATCTGGATTCGCGTGTATTTGAAGTGTGCATACTCTTAATATTTTTTGCCTTTCTTGGAAAGAGATGAAAATTCATTTCTTCGCTCGATTTATTGATTTAAATTGAACTAGCCTATTCGGTTTATCTTGAGTGACATTACCAAAAAATTAATTCAAATTGATATCTACCATCCATGACTTCAGATTCAAACTTATAAATTTGTTGACATCAAATTATATTAAAACATATTTTATGTTCAAATTTATGATTGGAAATGAAGACAATGTGTCAATTAAAGTTGATTTTAATTATTATTATCTTCATTTGTTCCACAATTAATGGACACTGCACGACTCATTTCAAACACTCAATTTCTTCTGGAGAGAATATTTATAGGTTGACGGATTGAACAACTAACTCGCCTTAAGACGAAAGCAGTCGTAGATTTGTAGTGGAAATACATTATCGTTGACGTGTCTCTGGAAGACAGTTCGACGATTTCATTAAAATTTCAGTGCGCTAATTAATACTATAGGCACGACCATCTGGGACTTTATTAAAAGCTTTCCACAGACGACATAAAACGACTTCTGAATGATCCACAATATTTACACTGTGTTAAAAATGTCGCGCCTGAATAGCCTGATCTTGTTCGTTTTGCACCCTATCTTTAGCCACTCTGTTTGTAATTCAACAACTGTGCTGTTTGTTTATAGTTATATTTGGACATACAACATAACCTTACAAACGTTTGAATTAAGTTCTTCTCAGTTTTGAGTTAATAGAAAATTGATGACTATTATTATCTTTTTAATTGACTTTTGAAAAATATTGTTCTTTTATTCATCTGTATTGCGCATTATGGTCTATTTCTTTCTTTCTCTATAAGGTCGATAAAATCAAATGACTTATATCTGTTGCATGCTAGTCTTCTATTGAAACATTGTTCTTGTATTTTAATTAGATATGCATGGTTGCTAATAGTAATAAATAATTGACTTGTGCTATTTGATTGGTAACCATGCCACTTGGTTTTCAATGTTCAATCACTCGAATATTTTATCTTAAACTCAGGGATACATTTATCCACTCTTATCCACCTTTCAAATTTGATTGATACAATAATGAGGCATATAATTTTTCTTCTGAAAGTACAATTTGAATACGATACATGCCGAATTTCATAAGTCTGGAAAATCTGGACAAATTTGTTACATTGATTAAAACCTTTATGGTTATTTTTGTTAGGTTATCCAGCAACTACCCTGTATTCAGACCCAGTGTATTCAAAAATTCAAAATACAAACAGAAACCAAGATGGTTGGTACAACGACATTTTGTTTCTTTTCTTTTTTTTATTATTTTAATAGTGTTGACAGTTATTTTTTCTTGAAACAAATTTTAACTGCTTTAAATGATGTTTTTGTGTGCTTTTCCCCAGTCTTGCGTTTGTGTAATCTAGAACTGCTTTGTTAATGCAAATTTGAATCTGGAATTAAATTTGCATGTATTGTGTTTTATTTTAGCAAATTCAATGGCAAACATCAAGATATTTATTTACAATATAACTCTTGAATTTTATCAATATATCGTATATAGGTTTTATATTTCCAGCAACTCCTTGTATTAAAGCTATTTGCCCTAGTGAAGGATGGACTAGTGGTGGTACAACTGTCATTATAATTGGTGATAACTTCTTTGATGGTTTACAATTGGTGTTTGGTACCATGTTAGTCTGGAGTGAGGTAAGTTATATGTCAAATTGAAATATTTGAAGAATATTCAATGTTTTGGGGATTTCATGTCTATGTCAATTTATCAGCTTCAGGACTTCATCGGCTGTACTTCAAAATATTACATCAATATGAATAATATGCAATTTTATTTAAAAACTTTAACGACCCCTTCAATAACCTCTTTGTTAATAACTTTGACCCTTTTATTCCGCCCAATATGGAGGGTTAAGGAAGGAATAATAGATTCCATTTAGAATGTATAACCAATAGAAAATCGGTACTTTGATGTGACTACAAAGTGTTAATCTTTTATATTGTGTTGAATGATTGGTTGTTGAGACCAGCGTATTAATACCGGTAATACGTGTAATTAGACAAGAGTCAAATATCCGCCGGATTACCGCTCAATTATATCTTTCACCATGCACGCGTTAGTGGAATATAACACCTTGAAAATATCAATTTATGGCAATCTGTAATGGTCTGGATGATTGGACTACTGTATATATTTGAAGAATCGTTCAGATATTGATTATTTTCTAATATAAAGGTGTACATCGAAACAGAAAAAAGTGTGGATTTGTTTCTGTTTAGATGAGATTTCTAACTTGAGATCATGTTTCAATTGTAATTACAAGCTAAAAGCTTTCCATCAATTTCAAAATATCCCGCCTTTGTTTCATGATTAAATCTGCGATAAACGAAAGATAATTTTAAGCCTTGGAACTATAACTTCGGTTAATACCAGAACCACGCCTATACCAACTGTTAGATGCAGTCTTGATTTTCTCGTCTCTTTCCTTGTTCAGTAAATGGCAAGCATTATCGAGAAAATTTTAATGAGGATGTTAAAATTTAGAAATCTGTAGTACTAATTAATTCAGTATTGCATCTCAAGCTTCTGTACCTTATCTGTTTGATTAATATTGGTATGAATGTGGAAAAGTCTGAGGGTTAGGAACTAAAAGGAAGATGTAGAAATTACGAGTTATAATACTGAGCTCACAAAACTTCCCCAAAATTTTAAATTTGAATCATAACTAATCCCTTACTTTTCACTTTCAAATAAAATTTGCTGATTGTTGAGAACGGTTATTTAAAGTTATTTAATTGAGCGAACTATGCTTCGTTTGTTTACTTGTGTGTCCCAGTGGAGGAGTATTATGAGATAGATAAGTGAAATGATGACAAGACAATCAGTAATTGTAAAGTCTTCAGAGAATTAAATCTCGTGTATTGTGTATATTTTTCTTGTCCCAGGACGCTAGAAATTGTTGCTATTCTAATTAATTAGCAGTAAATACGAAACTATTACAAATAGCTCATTTCTTGAGTGATATCTGGCACCGTGCTGAGATCTGATAAGATTTGTTATTTTTAAAATTCAATATTGTTATTATTCTTGTCTATTTGTTATTTTCGATGGTGTCATCAGCATTATTTAAAATTAATTAGTTCTATACACTGATTAGCCAATATGTTAATGTTGTTTTTCAGTTGCTGACGTCTCATGCAATACGTGTACAGACGCCACCTCGCCATATCCCTGGTGTTGTAGAGGTCACATTGTCATATAAATCAAAACAGTTCTGTAAGGGTGCTCCAGGTCGATTTGTATATACAGGTAAGTTGAATTTTCTGATACTCCCTGAATTGAAGTTATCCCGTCACACTATTCAAACAAGTTACGAACAACCTTTGTTATTTTTAAAATTTAAAATACTTTTACGTGTATCTCCTGATTTTAATCAGTTATATTATACTGTAATACTTTTGGAGTTTTGATTCATTGTGAATCAGTTTTGATAAAACCTACTTCTAATTTGCGAAATCATTTGATATTTGGTACATATTCCTATAAGACTGTATATCAGCATTAGTCAATAAGGTATATACACCAATTTTGATAAAAAAAGGAAACCAGTATTACTACACCGTCATTAAGGGAAGCCTAAAGAATAAAGAGAAAAGAAAAAAGTAGAATTTTCAAAGGTTATTTAATATAAAACATGTTTATTTCATTATCTTTACAGCTTGAATACAATAATCATTTTTATCATAAAAATATTTGGAGAAAGATACATTTCATTTTCAAAACAAGATTACATGAGAAATCTCGTCAATTTTCTGTTTATAATGCAACTAGAGATTCAGTGTGAATATATCCCATGCCATGCTATGACGTGAAACATGTGATTCCCCTCCCCCTTTATAACACGTGCTGAAAATACGATCACATCATGTTTTATACCAACAATGAAATGTTAGCAAATCAACCAAAAAACAAAAGCGACATTCTTGATACATTTTCACGTTGTTTGTTATTAATGGCAACAATCGAGTTCGCGTTACAAACATACTTTAAACAGCTTGTATTCAGGAGAAAACGAAACAAATTATTTTCAAAGAAATTCCACAAATTAAATAATCATGTTCTGAAAATGCTGTCGCTGCGGACATACTTATATTTCCAAACAACTTGATCGATTTATATTTAATACCAAAACTGTGTTAACAAATGTCTGATTACATATAAACTAGTACAGTTTTTTTGAAGTGTTCTATTGTTTCAAGACACGTATTTGATGGTTTAAATCTGTTGTTTCTATATCAATCTGATTATATCGATCAGTACAAAACTGACAAAATACATTAAGCGTTTTTCCACAAACTGTCATCTTCATTTTCATCAACTCCACTTCTCACCAATAGTTAGACGTTATATTGGCAATATTCTACCAATAACAGACACGGTGAAACTATTAAACCAAACGATCACCGTTTGGAAATAATTAAGCACGAAATCTCGTGCCATTCACGGATATGAAGGAGTTTATCGCGCGCTGGGAATGTCTTCTGAAACTGACAAATAAGTCACATGATCAAGTATTATTTCCAAGCTCTGATTTTGTTGAAGAATAAGATTGAACTAATCAGGAGATAAAACTGGGGAATGCAGATAAAGCTTATAAGATTGTAAAGGATAATACGGCTTTATAGAACGTTTATGATACTAAAACTCTGAATAATTTTCAGGCGTTGTACAATGTACAGAATTACATAGAGTTATTTTTGTTGTTTCAGCTTTAACTGAACCTACAATAGATTATGGTTTCCAGAGATTAATGAAATTAGTTCCAAGACATCCAGGTGATCCTGAAAAATTACCAAAGGTGAGCCCTGTTTCCAATGATTTTGTTGCAGGAAACAATTCGTTTTCTGTAACTCAATAAAACAGAGGGACAGATTCTGTTCAATGCGTCTAGGATTTAACAAAGAAAGAAGAATTCGTAATTATTATGATTCAACACTTCATCTTCAATTTCTCGTGTTTTTCAGGAAATCATATTGAAGCGGGCAGCAGATTTAGCGGAAGCGTTATATTCCATGCCTAGAAACCACAATCAGTTATCACTACCTGCACCCCGTTCACCGGCCATGAATAACACGTCACCAATGTCAGGATTCAATGCCTACCCTAGCCAGTTAGCTGTCAGTGTAGGCAGTGTGGCAGATACAGCTTCCGGTCAGTGGGAAGAAGGTTGGTGTCTGAAACGAACCTCCAGAAGTTACTTTCCCAGCTTCAGTTTCTTTCTGTTAAAATTCATTTTACCATGCAAAATCTCCAATTGTACACCATTTACCTTGAGTTAATAATGTCTAAAATTATCCAAAATCCTACAGAATATTTTGAATAAGCTGATCGTGTCATCGTTTGATAGATTATCTCCCTTCCCTAAGTAACTGCTGGAAAAATTGGTTTAATATTTTCTTTTTTACATTTTATATCTCTATTCTCTCTAACAAAGTAATTGAATATTTGGAAAAAAATAAAAGTATCCTATTGTGATATAATAACTATTATCTAAAGATATGTATTTGCTACAATCTTGCCATTATTAAATAAATGATATTGCAAGATTACAAATGATATATATTTCTTGTTTTGTAATAACCAAAACAATTTCCAAGAAATAATTTCCAATAAAATATTTTAATAATTCGATATTGCAAATTTCTGTGGCTACAATATTACATTATGTATGTTTGTAGGTTACAATAGAAGTCAAAGTTCAAGTGTTTCTCCTAGAGGATATGGCTCTAATGGTTCAACACCTCATAGTAATGGTAGTTATACTAGTACACCAGCCATGAATGGTTATCATCATGGGGGTGGAGCACTTGGGAATATGGGTAAGCGAACTTCCATTCTAAACCCCGAACTTTTATAAGCTAACAGTTCTTAAATGTTAATCAGATTAAATCTTTGTTCAAACGTAGGAACGTAACATTGACAGGATGATTGTGAAATTATTATTTCTAATCTATTATGCATGTCATAGAAACAATATAACCTAGAAATAGTTGTAATAATTTTAACAGAAACAATATTGAAATCGCCATTTACTCGTGTGATTCAGCTCTAACAATTTATTTAGTAAAATAATAACAAGTGAATGAATACAATGTTATTTTCAATCAAATCATTACAATAGAAGCAATTACAGTCAATAGGAGCTAGTTTCAGGCTTATTCAAGTCATACTTGTAATCTTCTAGGAAAGTATTACTGGCAAAGTAAATATATAATACTATAGGTCAATACCGAAACTTTTCTTAATATACAATTGAACAAAAAGCCTTATGTCACCTTTTCAACGTATATTAATTGTCCGTTTCTCTACCATCGTTATAGGCAATTCCTTGTCCAAAACAACTTCTTGGAACTTATCGACCTGAATCTAAAACTGCACCAATAATTCAGGCCGTTACAGCTCTAATCATTTCATCATTTATTTTTCCATTCATCAACCGAGAGAACAAATTACTCAATTTGACGGATGACAGGAATAAAGGAAGAAATAAACAGATAAATAGACGAATAATAGTCTTGGTTATATTGGTCGTATTGATCATATGATTTATTATATTTGCTATGAATTTAATACATGACAATTGGTATTCTCTAACTTTTGGTCTTTATTCCTTTGATATTTTCACCTTGACATCAGAAATATGCTCATGTCTTATGAAGCAGTAACTGAAATGTAGTTTATAAGTCTTGTAGCTTCACTATATGCCATACTAGTATACTATTCATAGTACCCTAGAATGTCAAAGATCCAATATTGGATTTTCATTAGCATGTTTTAATACGTGACAGATGGAAGACGCTTGTGATATTTTGTATTGTTTTGGCTTTTCTGATTCATCCCAGCCATTGTCTAACCGATTTCACCAGACTTTTTCTATTGAACAAATAGCTAATTTAACTTTGAACATTTTGTGCAAGACAAAAAACATGCCTTTCATCAAGACCTCTAAATATATTGATCGTTAACAGAATTGTAGGTCAATATCTAAATTCTAAGTGCTCAAAATGTATTTCATAGCTCTGGTTTGCTACTGCAATGATTTGTTGCTTTTGCTTATATTATATTATACTTCTGGGATTTGTCTTTGTCTCTTACGAGATGTGCATGTTGCAGAAAAGTAGACCGTAAAACTCATTTCATTTTCTTATGGGGTTTGGGGTTTTGCATATGATTTCAATTTCCAACACATCTTCTGAACAGGCCTACATCAATTTTAGAATTTTTAAAAATGTTATAAAACCAATCGAGAAAAGTAATTTCTTGAATGTCAAATGACATGTGAATATTTTTTTTTTTTAGGTTTAGACCACTTTTTACGTGATGAAGCTAGTAGATTAGGAGGTATGTACGTGTTAAGTGTTTTAAATTTTTGCTATATTGTTGTCTTGTTATATTCTAATTATATTGTATACTTTGGCTTTTAGTTACTTTTATTTCTAACAGACTCTTTTTAGATGTATTATTTAATTTTATGTTATATTAATTTTATTTTTAATTTCTTTATTTTTTTTTATTTTTGTACTTAGTTAATGCACCCCATTCGCCGCCTATGCATAATATAGGATCACAGGGATTGGGGTCGTGTACACCAGGAATCTTTTCCTTCTCACCTGCCAATATGATCACAGCCGTCAAACAAAGAAGTGCTTTCGCTCCCGTCTTAAGAGGGGGGAATAGTCCCCCACCAACCTTTCCTGGTATCCAAACTAGCGGTTGGGCACATCCTCTCATACACGTTAGTATTATTTCAACATCCCTTCCATCAAATGCCTTAAAGGTATCCTACTAGAATAGAGCTACATTACATGACGAACGTGATGATGAAAATTTCTGGGTGAAATCACCTGTTCGAAATTCAAATGCACACTGTTAAAATTTCTTGTACGTTTCCTTAAAAAGTTTCTTCTCAACTTTTATTTGGTGGTATATGCGGCCCCGATCTCGATCTTCCCTTTGCTTTTTGTTGGTTAATATTTTCTATTATTATTTCTAGATATTGTTCAAAACTATTTCTTATTGATGTTGCTCAAAATTTTCAAAACAAAAATTTTAGGTTCTCATAACTTAACTGAATTTTCGAATTTTTTTTCAGGAATGACTTCCATCGTAGGTTCACCGTTTACCAGTGTTAATCCATTTGCCTTGCCAACTTGTAACTCACAGGCATACAGTGGTTCTATAGTGTCTCCTGCTAAATGACATGGTCCACGATACGATGTTCAACAAACTACTGTAGAACTTAGGAATCATGATTTGTAAATCATATTCACGTCAAGTGGTGCAGAGTATAAAGTAATTGTGCTGTGCTCGAAGGAAAAAAACTGAGAATTGTTTTAGACTTGAACATTTTTCTCTCTTTTCTGTAAAAGAGTATTTCAGTATTCATGTTGGAACTTTATATAAAAATATATTTAATTGTGATACTCAAAATTCTATCTTGCCAGGAACCATCTCCTAATGTAAATATATAGTATAGATTTCTTCTTAGCTCATATCATCTTGCTCATAACATAGAATCTAGACCAAATCTAGTCAAAGTGCTAACTAGAACAAAGTATGAGTGCTGTAAGGGGAAGTGCTAACATGAACGAGGGATGCATAATAAAAACCAGTCAGCTTGGTCGAAATTCAGAAATATGTTACGTCACATCTACTTACACTAATGACAGTACTTACATTTATAATATACTCAAATAAAGTTGTACTTAATGGAAGTTAAAGAGATAGATTGTATAATAATTCTTAAAAATTAAAAAGAATTATTTCTTATTTGAAATGTTTTTGTTGTTACATGGTGTACAGACTATTTTATCCATTTTTTAATCGTTATTATATTTTATAATTTTATAATTATACCAAATCAAAATACAACTATTATAATGAGTTGCACTTGCATGAGGTTAAGTGAAAATTGTACAGAAACCAAAAAGAGAAAGTTGAACTTTCTAGTCAATAAAGCTAATGATGCTTAATCTAGTCAAATATTTGAAATGCTCATGGTTAAGACCGCTATGATATGTTTATTTTGAAATCGCTTCTGTAGCTGACAACTATACATATATATTTTTTTCTTTCAATTTTATTGTCTGATTTCATATGTCATTGGGGTGGTTATTTAAATGCAACATATGTCTAACCATTTGTTATATCCTCATTTGCAATATATCATTTTCTTATATTCTAAAAATACTCATTAATATGTACATAATTATAAAGTGTGTTATTTCATAAATATTCATAAGATAGAAGACAATGAAGCCATGTATTTTTAACGTGACGTCGTTGTTTAAGAGGCGTTGTGCAATATTCAAAATAACCAATTAATTTTTTGTCTACTGTTTTAATCATTTAAATATTCTGTCTCAAAATATTTATTATATTAAATAAAAAAGTTGTTTTTATATTAAAAAAGTATGAGATTATGATATATGCTTTACTTTCTTTTTATTCTGCTTCTGTTTGAGCTGTTGAAGATAGTCAATGAATGCCATGTCGTGTGGAATGATGGAAATTTTATCAAGATTTCGATTTCTGTATTTTGAGGGATCATTTACAATACACAGCCTGTAGCACGTCGATTCGTTGTTCCATCAGAACGAATTGACATTCTTTCCTTGTCAGTCCCCTCTCCCGACCTACAGGTGAAAGGGTAACTGATCTCAGCTTACATCGGGACCGAAACACAGCCGTTGGAGGTTCATCTTAGGCACGTTACGGAAGTACTGAGCAATAATAACTAGAAAGTTGCTCTTGGCATTGAATGCGACGTCTCTCGTACTATACATGAGAATGTTTATAGTCCCAGTCTATAGAAAACATGATTATAGAGCATAATGAACATGTTCACAGAAAATAACCAAAAGACCACAGATCAATCTCTCGGATGGGTCACGAGCTGTTGAAATGAATCCGACATCTAACCTTTTAGATAGCCGATATTCCAGTTATAGAGCTGGAAACAGTATTACCTCCTTGGACTTCACCATAAATGACATTTACTTATCTGATCATTCTTACAAGTTTACAACGACATTCCAGTTACAAAACAGACATGAATTTTGTTAAATGAACTTCAAGAGCCACTGACACAGAACTAAATTTTAATCACGTTGGAATATGATTTTACTGTAATTCAGAAATGAAAACAATCTAACTTCAGAAAACTGTCATTGACCAAAACACAGTTCTCTGTGTAGCTGTAAGTATCTATAGATTTATGGGGGTCAAGACTTCGTCAGTGGGGGTGGAATTATTCAATCATGGTGCGGACTATTTTGTGATTCGTTCATTAACAATGCCTTTGTCGATTAACTGTTTTCAGTTTTGTATGAAAAGATTGTTACGACATTTTTAAGGTATTTAATATGTGTGAATGTTTTCTAATCACAATATAGCATTTGTATCAGTTCAATCCCTTGAACTCTATTGAAATTCGATAAATATATTTTCATCAGTTATGTCCCTTGATATCTTGGCTACTGAATAAACCAATAAGTCAGAACTGGGATATTTTGACTACATAATTAACTACTACAAACAGCTGGAGTATCTTTAATGACTAAATAAACTGGAGTATCTTGGCTACAGAATTAACTACTTAAATAGCTAAACGATTGGAAATTCTTGGCTTCAGAATAAACCAATAAGTCAGAACTGAGATATCTTGGCTACAGAATTAGCTACTGAGTCAGAACTGGGATATCTTGGCCACAAAATTAACTACCGAGTCAGAACTGGGATATCTTGGCTACAGAATTATCTACTGAGTTAGAACTGGGATATCCTGACTACAGAATTAACTACTGAGTCAGAACTGGGATATCTTGGCTACAACATTAACTACTGAGTCAGAACTGGGATATCTTTGCTACAGAATTATCTACTGAGTTAGAACTGGGATATCTTGGCTACAGCAATAACTACTGAGTCAGAAGTGGGATATCTTGGCTACAGAATTAACTACTGAGTTAGAACTGGGATATCTTGGCTACAGAATTATCTACTGAGTTAGAACTGGGATATCCTGACTACAGAATTAACTACTGGGTAAGAACTGGGATATCTTGGCTACAACATTAACTACTGAGTCAGAACTGGGATATCTTGGCCACAGAATTATCTACTGAGTTAGACCTGGGATATCCTGACTACAGAATTAACTACTGAGTCAGAACTGGGATATCTTGGCTACAGAATTATCTACTGAGTTAGAACTGGGATATCCTGACTACAGAATTAACTACTGAGTTAGAACTGTGATATCCTGACTACAGAATTAACTACTGAGTCAGAACTGGGATATCTTGGCTACAGAATTATCTACTGAGTTAGAACTGGGATATCCTGACTACAGAATTAACTACTGAGTCAGAACTGGGATATCCTGACTACAGAATTAACTACTGAGTCAGAACTGGGATATCTTGGCTACAGAATTATCTACTGAGTTAGAACTGGGTTATCCTGACTACAGAATTAACTACTGAGTCAGAACTGGGATATCCTGACTACAGAATTAACTACTAAAAAGGAGCTGGAGAACCTTAATTACAAAATTAACGACTAAAAAAATGGAGTATCTTTAAGAATTAACTACTGAATAAAGACTGAGATATCTTGGATACATAATAAACTACTGAGTCAGAACTTGGATTACAAAATTAACTCCTAAAATATAGCTGAAGTATCTTGGCTACACAATTCATTAAGGGGTTACGGCCGGGATGTCTATAAATAAACTGGAATACGCCGTCATGAAGCATTTAATTTTCTTATACTGTGAAAATACATCATGCAATAATGCCAAAGAACGAAGAAGCATCAGAATAATATACCTTGTAAGGACTGATAGCATCAAGTAATCTACTTTAGGCCTCTACTTGGAGTGTGATATTCTCATTAATTTTATATCATAATCCAGACTGTCCAGCACTCATTGACGAAAAATCGGGGATAATTTATGTTTAAACATTTTAGAACATAAATAGGGCTAAATTGGCAATTTGTATAGCTAAATCCGGGCAGTTTTACACATTTAAATTGATTAATTTTGCACACTTGCGCCAGGATTCAGAGTGGGGATCTTCCACAACCTAAGAAAATTTTAAAATGACGTTTTATTCGCTTGCATCTTAGCCCATTCCAAACAGCATTCCTGTTTCCTTGATTTCAACTGCCTTTAAGGAATTTCAGTAAAACTAAGAAAATGTAGGAATTTTAGGGCCACTGGACAGCCTGTTGATCCCTAATTTCAACTCTTTGATTTTATGAATGGCTATTGTGAAAGAAATGTTTCGGTACTATGTACCGTAACATCCATCTTAAAATAAAACGACAATCAAACCAGTTGTGAATAGTCATTGGCCTGATAAATAACACTGACCACTACCTCTACCAGAAATCATCAACTATTCAAAGCCTTAATCAAGTTTACTTTAATATCTTAAGTGCGATTCACCTTTCATGAAAACAGGTGTATAGGTTTTATACCTGGGGGTAATTTTGAAATTTCTGGGGGGTAATGGGGAGTTTTGAAGCATTCAGTTTGTGGACATTTTTAATTAATTTATATAGGAAGACACGTGATACTTACGTATTGATGTTAAACATCTAGTGACGTCATAATACAATAAGTGGCTCGAGAAGGCATTATCAAATACGTTGTTTATCTCAATGGTCGCCGACTGAATTGAATGCGTTTGTGGATATGAGTAACACCCCTTTGCCAGAAAACGGCTCTTCTAGTATAGTATGATTGGGTATATTGGGCCCGAGCCCAATGCAGGGTTCAATTTAGTTTGAAAAATTTGATGAACAATTTATCACACTAAATTTCGGCTTTGGCTAATCAGGTTATAAAATTACCGTATATTTCTAGAGGAGCCTAAATATTCTCACGAAATATATATAATTAGTTTTGATACGCAGATCATCGTGTTAAGCTTTTTGGCTCATCATAAGAGGTAGTCTAATTGCTCGCATTAGAGGTCATTTGGAATCACTTCCTGCGATGCGATTCTGCCTCAATTTCATTAAAACTGAGCAATATAAGACGTAGTAAAGAGTTTCATGAGGCAACGTGATGCAAAGTGAGTTTGAGTCGACAATTCTCAAGGTAAGATTACATATATTATAGTAGCAGGTTAGTTACAAATTATATTGCGGTGTGTCAATCCATTCATAATTTGCAGGTACCACAGGCATCGGACGAAGAATTGGATATTCTACATAGAAGACTAACGTAATTCAGTTACACATTGTGTCTCTAATACCTGGGAATTATCCTGAGGCTGGTGACACCAATGCAAATTAAAAGTCTAGTTCACTGGTTGATGAACTGAATGATTTTTGGAGGCACGAGTTGCGCCCATTATTTAATTATTATTTATTGTTTAACAAAAAAAAAAAAAAAAAACTAAAACAGCAAAAAAGAGAATCGCTCGGTATTTTAAATATCGTAAAAACCCTACATTACCTCGCGTCTTGAAAGAGGAGTGATACTTTGAAATTCGATTTTCGCAGTTTATTAGAAACAAAAATTAGACCTTTCGGGTCAAAATTGGCCAAGGTCAAAAAGGGGTGTTCAGCCTGTAAAATCTTGCTTCTCAGGTAAAGTTAAGACCAAAGCTTTAACAGGCTGCCATTCAAAAATTTTCAGAAATGTAAAGTTACAACTAGCCTACTGGGCACACAGATTTGAAATTGGTACGCTTCAAATTTCAAGTTCCTAGCGTGCATAATCTGCATGTCAAGTTTTCTACTCTCTAAAAAAACCAACTTTGAGCTACCTCAAAGCCGATTTTATCGATAATTCGAAAAATATTCGATTTTCTGTTTTCGACTGATTATATACGCAAGATCAGTTAAACTTTCACTAAAAACAAAAATTATACCTCTCGGATCAAAAATGGCGAAGTTGTTACTTTTATGTTTTATTACTTCACCATCTGAAAGTTTCTTATATATTATTTTCAGTTTTTGCCGATGGTTTAAAGGGAATTACATGAACCTCAGACGTCCTATTGAAGATTGGAATGGTGAAAATTGACCCTTTCAGTGTTCCCAATACATATGTGAAGTTAAAAAAAAAACTTTGGACAATCTCTTTAATATGGAACAAATGATGTGAAAAAATTTGTAGTCATAATCATATTGCATTTTTAATGAAAAAAGACGTTAAACTCCAACACTTGAATTGTTGCTTCTGAATGCGTTAGACAATATTTACATTATGCATTTGTAAGTAACAAGCCATATTGAAATGTGCTGTGATCAATGGAGATATTATATTATTTTTTTAAAAACAGAAGAATAAATGAGATTAAAGCTGCTGTTTTGTAAGTGTAGCCTATAGCCATCACTCGTTTGCCATGATTATGATAACTGTGAAAATATATATTTTTTCAAAAACTTGTAATATTTTATGTCGAATTCTGGTATTCTTTTATTTTTAATAAAACAAATAATAAGAAAACTGTTTTGTCTTCTAATAGTGCCATAAAATTTTGTTATACTTTCACTATACTAAAATCGTGATAGATTTTTTCACCGCTTTCCTAGATTCCTTGAACATTTTCTTTTTTTTTTCAATCTGTCGTTAGTCCGTCAATCATTGCAGTGACATAGTGGCGAATTCATTGGCATAGTGGCGAACTCATTGACGGAGTGGACAATTCACTGACGTAGTGGTGAACTCATTGACGGAGTGGCGAACTCAATGACTTAGTGGCGAACCCATTGATGGAGTGGTGAACTCATATATGTTGTTAAGTATGAAGCAATCCAGGGCTGAATACCTAATTTATTGGCATTCAGTTTTAGCATTCCTTTAGGTTGAATTGAAAGCCCCCGGACTTTATTGATATCTGTCATTGGAGCCAGTCCATGAATACCTCTTCCGTCTTTCTGCTAAGGATTCCGCCACCCCATCAAACGGCCCGTCACTCCGTATGACGGAGTGACGAACTCACTGACGTAGTGGCGAACTCACTGACGTCATTCGTCGATGCTACCTTACAAAATTACGGGGCTCTACGTAAATAACAAAGCGAAACAATACAGGATTAAGTTTCGAAAGTTTCGGTACTATTAACGGGCTTGAGGAAACCATCGACTTACTGACGGACATCAGTGCTGCTCTGATGCATTCCTTTAGTTTATCGAAATGGCTGAATTATACTGACATAATCAATGCTTTTTTTTTGTTTTCTTTTGTAATTATTGGTGTTTCGTATTCTGTAAGGTAGCATCGACGGATGACGGATGAAATGTTTTCCCCTATCTAGGGCTTCCTCATACGTCAGTACGTCAGTAAGTACGCCACTCCGTCAATGAGTTCGCCACTCCGTCAATGAGTTCGCCACTCCGTCAATGAGTCCTTCGACCGTCAATGGTTTAGTTAACCCGACAATGTTATCAAAGTTTTGTTTGATTCATTCTTTGATTATTTTTACATTTTAGGTGAGTTTTTTTCCATTGACATCAGACAGTCATAAAATTGCCCCAACCTTTCATTGGAGCCAGTCCGTTAACACAGCGCTTCTTCATGCGTCNC